>NW_026250108.1:0-484422 GCF_024043145.1 Alternaria conjuncta | reverse complement strand
GAGGGGGAGGGGGTGGTGGTGTTTAGAGAGGGGTGGAGGGTTGAGAGGGCTTGGGGCAGGGGGGTGGTGGTGGGTGGGGGTGGGGGTGTGGCGCCTGAGGTTAGGTGTTTGGTTTTGAGGGGGGTTAAGAGGAAGTTTGAGGAGTGTGATGATGAGAATGATAAAGATGGGGAGGGTAGGAAACGTGTTAAACGTGCGTAGCAGTGTACGTTTGGTGAGCAGGGTGCTAGTAAGTTTCCTTGGTACAATCTCATCGAACTCAATGACACATACATTTGACTCAAGGACTCCAACTTATTTCTCAGAAGTGCGCGATGGACTTAGTGTTCTTTCGATGCTCCCGAAGCAGAACCACAAGTTCGTTGTCATCAGGGAGGCGCCTCATCAATGCTCTTGCTGGCGTCCCGAACGAGTCGCTTTTATCGGGGTCGGCACCATGCTCCAGTAGCCATTTAGCCGTCTCGTATCGCTTCCGGCGGAGAGCACAGTGTAGTGGCGTGCCTTCGCGTCCGCAACATTCGTCTGGAATAGGTGGTCCACTGTCCATACCGTGGATGTCGAGGCCTAGATCTCCAACAAGATACTCAAGCATTGGAACTCTGTTGTCGATTGTACTACCCGCTGCACGGTGGAGCGGTGTAGAGTTGGATAGCACAGCACCATGAGCGAGCAAAAGAGCGAAAATATCTGGGCTACAGTGTGCGGCTGCGCTATTGAGTGTGTGACCACAGTTGGATATGGGACGCATATTCGTTGCTGGCGCTGTTATCTTCTTCGGTGGCCCGAGGTTGGGGTTCGCTCCTAATTTAAGAAGCAGTCGAATGCTCGGTTCGTCGTTTTCTTGAACAACGAATCTAATCCCAATAAGCTAGTTAATGTAGTTGCAGTTGCCGTGCAGACTTACAGGAGGAGAGTAGCACCGCGGGCTACGCTGGTATTGACGTCGTAACCAGACTCTATCAACCATTTTACCGTTTCGTGGGATCTGGATGCAAGATGCACTGTGCGCGTATCCCATTTGGCACCTACTTCAAGTAGCTGGCTGGCTAAGGCAAGATGTCCGCGTTCAACAGCTCGGCGGAGACCATATGTCAACATCCCAAGCTCACGATCCGGTGCCAGTTGTAAGGCAATGGCCGCGTCATTATCCTCGCACGACTGCAGAAATACTGGGTAGTATGGGTCGCTTTCCGAGTTTTTGGTAATAGCACATGCGGCATGCGGCGGCATGGTGAAATCAGGTGGTGGTGCACAGTGTGCACAGGTGAGGAACGTAGCGGGGTGGTGAGATCAAGCGACGGTTTCGATTGCTCGCTCAGTCGCGATCGCGATATAAATACATCTGACTGGCCCCCCGTAGGATTGCCGTCTTCATGCGGCGCATGCGGCGTACTGTTTCAGATACTACCCAAGAACGATGGATGGCCATCTGTGGTCGCCATGGGGTTAGCGCCGGACTCGTGGTCGTCCGTGCGGCCTGTAAGTGGCAGTCGCACTCATCCTCGTCATCTTCGAATCGCTTCCTTCTGTTCAACATCGTCATCTCCCTCTCCTAACTCTACCACTGCATCTAGTGGATTCGCATTCGAAGTACACCTGGCATTCCGCTGATACAGCAACGTCAGACAAGTCACAAACATGATGAATTGCATCGTCAAATCAGCCCCCATGGCCATCAGCGTCTGGTCTCGACAAAGTATGACGCTACGCCACGGGCCAAAACCTCTTCGGGGACCAAACATCCGTCTTTTTCTTTGCTTGGATTCGCTGACCGATCTGACAACGTCGTGCCTTCGCAATACCGCTGCTTCGCGGCGCAGAAATGGACAGCGAGACGCAAGGCAGAATACGTGTCCTGAGTCCCGATTTTAGAACATCAACGGCAATCCTTTGCAATCGCTTCGGATATGCAGCAAATTACTACATGGAGCGTATGCAAGAATATCTAAATTGGACTGTAGGTGAATGGAAGCGCAAGCACGCTGACCATCCAGATGACACATAAAGCTGAACAAAGATCATGATTCTAGGAGCTTTCAAAGTACTCTCCCCATCGTTCCATTCTTCCTGCATCACTACGTCGTCATGAAACTCCTACACCGCGGTAATGCATTTCCTTTACTTTTCTCCCATTTGGCATTCATCGAGGCACAGATCAGTACGGGTACTGGAAGCAGCAGCGTGATCTTCCAGAGTGAGGCCCCATTCCCGGTGCCGGCCAACAGCACAAGCACCCCTATCGTCGAACCTTCCGCTCCACTCAATGGACCACATACGACGGCTTCCTCGAGCCTTTCGTTCACTAGTCTCTCTTCGGCGACGCAGACGAACGATACCGTCGTGGATACCAGCACAATTGCATCTTTGTCGAAGGCCTCAACTGCAGGACTTACTACTTCTTCCCAACCTTCGGGCCCCCCTTCAGTCTCGTCTATCACTTCGTCTTACACTCCATCCCCAGTCTCGTCGAGTACCTCCACGTTTCCCCCAGCGGTATCCAGTGCTAGCAATCTAACGACTACATCAAGTTCCGTCACGGGAGTTACAGCCAGTGGTGAGACAAGCCTCCATTCAACCGTACAGCCTACTGTAGTCAGTTCAGCGTCCAACACTGCCTCCACAATACTCGCAACATCAAATAGCCCATTACTTCCTCCCGGTATCACCATTCCTCCTTTGCCAGTAACTACCTTGGTACCCACTGGAACCGAAGTCCAGTCGAGTGCGTCGGATCTATCCATAGCCATCTTGGGCGTTTTTCCTATTCTCCAAAACTGGATAGAAGATCCTGTCGCTCATGTCACCGAGGTGACAGACGAGCTAGACAATATCATACCCGACGCAGTTGGCTTCCTGGCCAAGCTACCAAAGCCAACAGACGGAGTTGAGCCATGTGGGTCTGGAAAACGCCGAAGAAGCGAACGAGATCACGAATTGCACGATGTTCTCAGTGAACGCGATTTACTCGGCGGGTTGTTCAAGACAGCATTCTCGCTCGTCAACTGTGTCATCAACACTACCAACAAGGTGAAGGATGCAGTTATCGGCGGAACGACAGCCGCAGTGGATACTGTCAAGGGCTTACAAGATGACCTCAAGCCGTTGCTCGATGCTCTCAACGAAGTGGTTCCAGACGAAGCCTCCGAGCCATCTGACTCGGTATCTGTGACTGAAGAACCTACGCAGACTTCCTCCTCTACATGCACTCTAACGACCGTTAGCAACTGCAATATTGCATGTACAGCGACTGCAACTACGACCAAAGGAGGGCCAAACAAGCGGGCGCAAGATGATGTGTGCACCACAGTCTGCGGTGCACCCATTACCAAATGCGATGTTACCGGTTCCACTTCTTCATCTATAGTCACGTCTACAACAACGGCTACTCGACAGAAATGCGCCCCCGACTGCGACAACTGTAATGGGAATGTACGAAGACTCGCGACTAGTGTGCCTGCACCAACCGAATTTCCCGAAACTTTTGAAAGCATTTCTATCTCCTCAACCTCGACCATTGCTGTATCGCACTTTCGCAACCCTCAGTTGAGCGCGGAAGGGCTTGCACCAGTGGAAACCGGCCGCCCTACTAATCATGTTTCGAAGCGAAGTCTTTCGAGCCCGTATGGGTCTGAGCACAACGGTATGTGACTTGTCTCATAGCTGGTTGTGTCCTCTTAAAGCTATCGGAAGCTACTGCCATGCATCGCCCATATGCAATACTCAGCTTCCACTGACGTCGACTAACTTTATCAGGCGATGTTGGGGCATGGCTCCTTGATCAGATCGAGGATAGCCTTAACCCTTACGGCTCTCTTGAACAGGGCCGAGGAACGACTGGGCTGACGTTCCCACTGGAAGATACAGCGGACGATTGGCACCTGGTCAACTTATGGGGTTGCACATCCGTCGTGGTCATCTCCCGCAAACGCATGTTTCTTACCCACATCTGGGAAAAACCTTCCATGGAACAGCCACAGCTTTTTCAAAGTGATGTATTGGATGTTCTCCGAAATGGTAGTCCGGAGTTTTCCCACCCCCTTACAGTTTTCACTGTGCCCGGCGAAGGCTTCGAAAACATTGCAGAAAACAAAGTACGTGCGTTCATCATTACGCCGTATAGAGATTTTGCTATCAACCCGGCCAGTGACGACATTAACTATCCATACGAAGTGGACAAGATCAAAAATCTGTTAAACAACATCCTTGGACGGAATGACGCACTAATCATACCCTACTCTCCGGCTGAGGAAAATGATCGGGATCCGACGACCCCGAAAGGCAAGATTTATATTCAATATGACCCAGTGGCAGCCGCTCTTGTACCAGCAGAAGGCGGTTGCAATCAGCAGCAAGTTGCGGGGATAGAGCTTTGGTTTGAGGATTCTCCGACCTACCGTTACAGAGACACATGGCAGCCATTTCCAGATCAGGTTGTGCAGGCAGAGAAACGGTCCGTCGCATCCAGTGGTAAAGACCTGCGCTTGCTCAGAGGAAGAGAGGTGACGGATGCGGACGAAGCAGAGTGGAAAGAGTTCGAGGCTTTGATGAAACGTCAAGATGGCGACACTTGCGCTCGACCTAGCAACAGCTTGTCGGTATCACCGGTATCACCCATCCCATCACCAGCTTCGACTGTGCCTACTCCGTCCACCCTCCAGACAACGATCAGGCCGTCAATGAGCGACTCAAGCAGCGAAAGTTCAAGCCCACCGCCCTCGTCGATAGCCACATCATCACCAACTTCAAAGTCTTCTTTGACGTCGGAGACTCCGTTTCTTACGTGGAAACCGGCCCAGCCCAGCACGACGAAAACACCTTCAGCAGTGCCTAAGCCATCCCCTGCATCGCAACCTCCGCCACCACCTCAAACCGAGCCTCCAACGAAGGCATTATCGGTGATCTTCAGGAACACAAAAGGCAGTGACGAAGACTACAACAACTGGACCTTCTTCGAGATCAAACCGAACACCCAAGCGGATGGCTGCAGCGTGCCCGTCCTCAACGATGTCTCGCGGCAATGGTTGGATACCTCTGCCCTATCAACTCCACCGTGGCCGCACGGCACCTTTACCATGCCGCTATTTGGAGAAGAGGACTGCGAATACCTGAGCGATGGGACTAATGCGGGTGTGCTTCATTGTCCTAGTATGGGTGACGGCAAGACGGTCGGGTGTAAAGAGGCTGATGAGAAGGACGATGCTGATGGTGTGACGGATTGTAATTATCCGGGTCTTGAAAGGAAGGTCCATATTGTTGTCTATTGTGAGTGGTAGGATAGTCTCATTCTTGGAACTACGAATCTTTTGTGCATGTACTTGCGACTGTCGTGCCATTAGTGATGGCTCGCTGCTCGCTCCGCGTTATCGCAGGCCATTGGCATGTGTTCTGCTCATGCCGAAGAGACGCTTGAGATGCAATGCGCCTCTCCGTCACCATAACAGGCTTCAAAGTCCCCCAAACAAGGTCTTATCTACACTAAACAGCGGCTGAAGTGCAGTATCGTGTGAATGGCTGGTGTTTGAGAGGCTAGTTGATCGTCGCTGCGGCACTGCAGATGTGGTTATGCGAGCCTCCTGTGACGTGCGTTGCGGCTGGAAGCTTAGCACTTGAGGAAACCATGACGTCAACAACGAGCTTGGACTTATTGCAGCTCTAGACCCTACGTTTGGCGGGCAACGTCAACTTTAAACTACACACTTCACAACACAGGAATCTTTGTCAGTTTCAATTGCATCTCACCAATTCACATCATGAGCTTCCTACGACCCATGTCAATGCTGCGCTCGGCAGCACTACGGCCCGCAGCCCTCTCGGCGGCTCCCCGTGCCCGCGTCCAAGTTCGTTTCGCGACTTCAGATTACGGCTCTGGTAAGGGCAACCCAGCTGGAGAGAAGCCCGAGAAGCAGGGCGCAAACCCCAGCGAGAACCTCGAGCACCCCGGCCCCGCACCTCCCAAGGTCGCCCAGGGCAAATCTTCGTCGTCGCCGAACAAGGACAGCAACGCCAGCCAGAATGACTCTCCCAAGCCTACATCCGAGTCACCGGCTCCTAAGAGCTCTTCCGGCAAGCGCGAGTTCTCGACATCGGCCCGCCAGATGAAGGACAACAAAGAGCCAGCCGTCAAGCAGGGCCAAGACAACAAGCCCTCGCCCAACGAAGTCAAAGGTGCGAAACCCAAAATACTCAACGAAAACCCGCCGGCTTCTGAAGAGCAGAGCGAGGACGTCAAGCAACACAACAAGGACATGGATAACAGGGCGGAACAGGCGCATGAGAAGGTCAGCAACGAAGAGGCAGAGAAGGATAAAGTCCCCGGCGGTTTTTGGAAAGGTATGTCATAGCTTGACGAAGGGCATTGGCATGTTGCTAACACATTTACAGGCGAAGGTGGACGAAGCGGCTCCGAAGGCGTACGAGGATAAGCAAGGGGCGGGTGAATGTTCGGACAACATTAGCATGGTGTACAATTAGCTGAATTGACTCGTAGAAGTGTCATGAAATGTACAACATTTATCAAATACTCCCATGAACTGTCTTGTGCTATCTATCCTCGTCGGGGCGCTGAAAGTAGGCTTGGCTTCATAAGTTTTGTGCATGTTTGGGGATGACGTAGGGGGCTAGCGTGTGGATCGCCCCCGCATTTGTCGACGTGATGGGATTTTTTTGAAATGCCATCGCGACACAACGCCCGGCAGAGGGGCGCTATTTCGCACGACTTGTGCCACGATGATGCTCGCTGCCTTTGCAAACAAAAGTGACAGGCCTCGGAGCTCTCTTACTGCGAAAACGTCAAGCATATGCAGGGCCTAGACCGTGCTCCTGAAAGGCGATCTCACAATTGCGCACAGCCAAAAGACGCGGTTGCATGTGGCCATAGCTCCTCATTGGCTGCTCTGCGAGGCAGGCGCGTTGGGGATCTTGTTTGCCCAAGCTCCATACGTGCAGCACTACGTCACTCGCACGCACACAATCTACCCGCCATTGTCTGTTCCCTCCCCTCATAAGCTCGCTGCCCACCACTACCCTCTAGCTCTCACACCTCTGCCGAGTTTGCCTACCCTTCAAACCCTCGTCTTTGCTTCATTAATCGATATCAAGCACATCCTCACATCGGCAGCCACACATCATGAGGTTCTCTCTTACATCCACCTTCGTGGTGTCCCTTGCTGCCACGGCAACGGCCAACAGCTGGTTTGGAAGCGCCGGTGCGTATAGTACATAACCCCTCCCGTTTGTTTTGATTTGTCCACAGCGCCATGCAGCAGTATACTGACGCCAGGAAGCAGTCTACGACAAGTGGCACGAGACCGAGCTTGAGCGCTGGCTGAGCGACCACGGCGTTCCCCACCCCAGCCCCTCTGACCGCAAGAACCTCCAGTCGACTGTCAAGGCCAACTGGAACGACAAGGTTGTCACCCCCTACACCAGCTGGGATGCGCAGACCCTTCAAAACTACCTGACCCTCAAGGGCCAGCAGGCGAAGAAGGGCACCGAGAAGGACGCCAAGAGCCTCGCTGAGCAGGTCAAGGTGTACTGGACCGAGACCGAGGACTCCGCGAACCAGGCCTATGGTAGTGTCAAGGACTGGATCTTCGACTCGTGAGTACCCAGAAACCTGTCTCTAGCACAGTACTAACAACCCACAGTTGGTCCGACTCCCAGCTCAAGGCCTTCGCCGATAAGCACGGCATTCCCGTCCCCCAGCCCCGCCAGCGTGACTCCCTCCTCGCTGCCGTCCGTAACAACTACCAGTCCGTAGCCGAGAAGGCCAAGGAGACTGCCAACTACCCCGGTGACTGGCTCTACGCTTCCTGGTCTGACTCTGACCTCAAGTCTTGGTTCGATGAGCGCGGCTACAACGTCCCCCAGCCCAACACCCGCGACTCGATGATCGCTGCTCTCCGCCGCCAGTCTCGTCTTGCCAGCCAGCAGTCCCAGAGCGCCTACGCTTCCGTCTCTTCCGCTGCTGCCAACGCCCAGCAAAGCCTCAGCGACGCCCTTCTCGACTCCTGGTCTGACAGCCAGATCAAGGAGTGGGCTGACAAGAACGGTATCAAGGTTCCCCAGGGCTCCAAGCGCAACGAGCTCATCGCTCTCGCCCGCAAGCACCGTGCCCGCCTTTACGGTGACAGCGCCTCTGCCTCTGCCGGCTCCGTCTCTGCCTCTGGTGCTTCCGCTTACGGTGCTGCTACCTCCAACGTCGGCCAACAGTACGCTGCTGCCACCGGTGGCTTCGCCTACTACACCGACTTGATCAAGCAGCAGATCGGTCTCGCTCAGGCCAGCGTTACCTCCGCTACCGACGCTGCTGGATCCAGCGCCAGCTCTGCTTCCGTCCGCGCCGCTTCCAGCGCCAGCTCCCTCAGCGGCGCTGCTGGCAAGGCCGCGTCCTCATCCTCTTCCTCCATCTCCAAGTCTGCTGCCAGCGCTAACGCCGCTGCCTCATCCTCTGCTTCCAGCGCGTCGTCGGTTGCCTCCAAGTCTGCCCAGAGCGGATACGACGCTGCCGCCGCTAGCGCCAGCTCTGCTAAGCAGGAGTTGTAAGCACCTCACAACCACCGATAAGTAGCGTTCGGTCATATCTTTTCTCGATACGACTGCCATACGCATCACTTCACGACCTTACGATCTGCGTACGGATAGGCGGAAAATGGAAACCTGTAACATTAGCATCACGGCGATATCCCCTCTGCGACCTCCTGGTAGGCTTGAGGAGGGTCTTGTAGTTTTTCTTATTCCTTCGGAATTGGGATGGATGGATGGCGTCTCACGTAGCTTAGTATGCGCTTGATAATAAAAAGTATAATTGCACTGCTGTCCAAAAATTGGGATGTGATTGATGTATGATATGATCTTCAAGATGTGTCGTACTGGCTGGGTTGCAGTGTCGTTACTATTGGATGATGATGATGATCCTCATCACTCCATATCATATTCAGCCTACGATGTTCTTCTCAGTCAAACACATGAGGATGACTGAAGAGTTTTTATGCCACCGGCAGGATCATACGATTTTACGATCACGATTTTGTGGAGAATTTTCGATACCAGAACTTTGATTCTTAGAATTTTGATCGAGCATATGCTGACGCTGGACTTGCAACAAAGCTTCATGCTTTCGTTGCGGTGCTACTTTCTCACGGGCCATGACCTTTTTGCTTGACATTTTGAAGATGAAGAGGCGGAGAGAACTGTAGGCAAAGATATGGACACGGACAAGCCACCTTTTGAAAGAAGTCATCCGGGTGGGGGACGCCGATTTTAGTGTTTGAAGGCGCGCGCTGGACCGCGGACACATGTACTCGATCAAATTTGTCTTTTGGTTCTTGCATGTCGCAGCTCAGAGGAGAAGGTACTCTCCATGTTTCGGTTTGAGCAGGATTTGTTGTATTGCCGGAGAAAGAGCTGCTCCTCATGCGAAGGTAGAACCGGAATTTTGATGTTTCGTCGAAGAAGAGGAAGGAAGGCGGACTCATAACCAGGAGTCTTGCAGCTTTCTGGAGAAGACGACGCAGCCATGCGGCGGGATTATTGGCATTTCGAATACTCGAGTATGGCGGAGACATCGAATGATAGAGGGGAAGAAAGGCAGACACATTTACATAACGGCTGATGGTTTTTTGGAGAAGACGGCGCAGCCATTTTGTGAATAGGGTGTTGCTTTTGGTATTTTTGAATACTCAAGTGTGGAGAAGGTACCAAGAGAAGAAGGAGGAAGCGAGGCAGAAACATTGCCCATGAAAAAGTCGATTTTGGAGAAGACAGCGCCGCCATATTGTATAGGTAGGCACATTTTGGTGTTCTGAATACACAGTTGTGTAGAAGATACCAAGAGGAAGAAGGGAGGAGGAGGGGGTTTATATATCCACACACACTAGCCGCGGCTTTCTCCATGCCAGTGTAAAACATATATTTTAGGCAAAGAAGAGAAGAAGACTCATATCTCCAGGTAAGTATATTTGTGCCATTCCAGAGTCGCCTGGTGTCTTTGAGACATGAGTTTGAGTCGAATGTGCTTTGCACATTGGCAGTTGGGTATGAGCATTTTCGGTGGACAGGGCTGCTGGACGGACATCCCGGTGCCAAATGTTGATTTTGGTAAGATGGGATCTGGGTGGAAGGAAAGAGGAAGATTCCACATGTAGACGTAGCCAATAAGTCTCAGAGTCCGCAAGCGCACTCATAATCTCCTTCATGTCCGATTTTGGTGTGCAATGTCTGTTGCAAGAGCCTTCTCATCCCGACCGATTTGCAAAGTTTTGGAGAAAGAAGAAGAAGAAGTGGTCATTCTGCAGGGCAGAGAGTTTTTTTGATTTCTCTACCCGTTCCACAATCCGCGAAAGCACTACTCATGAGGACGACGACGTTATTTCTCGGTTTTGGTATGCAATATCGATCGAGTGAGCCTTCCCATGAGGCTGATTGGTGTAATTCTGAAGGATGGAGAAGGAGTGGTCCCCATGGTCGAAGTCTAAGTCGCTTTCCGGTTTCTCTGCGCTTCTCACAGTCCGCGAGCGCGCTCATCCGAACGCGATCTCATGGTTTTAGTGTGCAATGTCATCAGGCGAGCCTTCTCATGTTCGGAAAAAATAGTATTTTTGGAGAAAGAGACACAGTCGTCATTCTAGGTTAAGTCATTGGTTTTTGTTGCCTTACGACGTCCAAAATCCGCGGGCGCGGTCATCGGTGACATCCTTCCAGGTTTCGGTATGCAATGTCAACTGGACGAGCCTTCTCATGCTAAGGAATGTCTGTAGTTTTGAAGAAGGAGAGGAAGTTGCCATATTCACTTAAGAATGGTGTTTTTGGTTCCTCGTTTTGAAAATAAACATGAAGATGTGGTGTAAGAAAGAAGTAGAGGGGAGTACGGAAGGACGGCTTTATGGAGTTCTCACGGCAGTAGCGTCATGGAGATGGTAAGAGTGCATACCGTGCGCAAGCGGAAAGTGTTGGTCGGAAGACAAAAAACAGGACATGGCAACTCGTTCATGATGTTTGGATAGTTGAGTCGATGCAGAGTGGTGTGGGACACGCAGCTCAGTAGCGCCATGGTCTTTTCGATGATGGTTTTGCGTGAAGAGGATATGCGCGTGTGGAAGGTAGCAGTAACTTCAGGTCAAACGGCCCAACCATGAATCGTGCATATCTAAATTTTGATAGTTTTTAAAGAGCGCTCAAGTGTTGTAGCAATGCAGAGGAAGACGCGGCCAACTCAAAGTAAGCGCACCCCAAACCCCGCGCCATCCCAAAGCAGCCTAGCCCCATTCTCGCCACCCACCCGCATCCTCAAACACCACCACACCATCCCCAACTCTATCCCGCACACGTCAACCCATCACGAACACGTCTCGAACACCTTCTCGAACGTTTCGCTCAGCCATCTGACAAGCTTTCACAAGCCTCGTGCACCGCATCCACCGGCCCACCACGGCCCGATTTGTTTCCACTCCAGATCTGCGACGCTGACTCCCCCGTTTCCCGTCTCACGGCCGTCTCCAATTTTTTCTGACCGCGCGAATCCGACGACAGAGTTGCGAACTCCGCATGAACTGTTCTCCTTGAGATGAGAGAGATGGAGAGATGTGAAGAAGGTCCGTTTCCGGCAAGTAGGTAAAAGGTAGGTAATAAGGTTGAAGGGTGGTGGTGCTGAGGTGCATGTTGTGAGAGCGTTGCGTGGCGAGGTGGTGAGAGCTGTGTCGGTCCGAGTTTGCTGACGTGCCGACGTATTGGGCGGGTGAGTTGGGACGGGACGGGAGTGGGTAGATGGAGGTATAAGAGAGGGATGGGATGTCGAAGGATGGAAATTATTCATTCCAAATCACCTCTCTCATACTTCGCCTACTTCTTACGATCGCTACTCACCTGGTGTGAGCTTGCCTTTAGTTTTCACACATTCTTTGAACATCATCTGTCTTTATTCTAATACTTTATATTGCCTCTTTCGCTTTACAAATACGTCAACATGAAGACCTTCGCCATCCTCTGCCTCCTCGGTGCCGCTCTCGCTGCACCGGCCGCTCAGCAAGCGCCTCAGGCACCTCAAGCTCCTCAGGCACCGCAGGCACCTCGTCCTGCTCAAGCGCCTCAGGCTCCCCAGGCTCCTCAAGCTGGTCAAGCTCCTCAAGCTGGCCAGGGCGCTGGCGGCAACTGCGCCGACATCCAGTCCAAGCTCGCAAAGGGCATCCAAGCCAACCTCGACATCCAAGCCGCCGAACTCAAAGGGTAAGCCACACATTCTCTCTCCCACACATACAATATCTAACATCTCCCCAGCGTCTACGCCCTAAAGCTGCAAGCCGGCACCGCCGGTTTCAACACGACCCAGCAATCCGTGCTATCCATTCAAAAGCGCGGCGTCGACATCCGCGCCAACAACCAGAAGCTCGCCGCGCAGATCAAGTCGCCCGCTGCTGATGGCCTGGCTATTGTTGCTGGGGCCCAGACCAAGGAGATTGGCCAGGTGCAGAGTCTGAAGGGGACGGGTGCGGATGCGCCGGTTATTGCTATGTTGGTTCAGGAGGTTATGGATGGGACGATGCAGAATCAGAAGAACCTTGCTGCGGCTAAGGGACAGGTTTGTGCGAAGTAGATTTATATGTGGGAAGGTTGGGAGGTAAGGATATGGGATGTGTATGATAGATCTTTCGGGAGGGTAATTGGGTTTTGGGTCACGCTTATGGATTTGAAGTAGTGTAAATGTAATGGGAATGCTTTAAGTCGCGAAGACAGACACTCTCACATGAAGAAGCGAAGTGGTTGTTTTGTAAGCACGCTCAGACATGGATGGGCGTAATGTCCGTTTTGGTGCTCAGTTCATACCGCGTCGAAAGATAACACGACGCAGCATAGTAGAGTCTACTATCCCTTTTGAGAGAACAAAGCAGTCATGATCACTTTTTGCCCGTCTTTTGGTTTCGGTTCAGAGGATACGAATCTGAAAGTGTGCAAAGAAGAGTAAACAGCCAGAAAAGAGTCTTTTATACCCACCAAATATCAAGCTAGTCGATGGCAGGAAAGGCGGTAGATTCAATAGCAAAGACTTGCTATGAAAAGAGAAAGCAGGCTTTGTTGCATCGGCGACTCATCATCCAACTTTGGACGCACACACAATCATAGATGCTCTCTTGCCAGTTTTCGATTTTCACATCGGACGCAGGCTCAGATTTCGGAAAAGACGACATGTGTGCTCATGCATGCTGTTTTGGAAGAACAGAGGAGACATTCTGGTCAGGGCTCATGTTTTTTGTTTTGAAGACAGGAAGTTGATGGAGTAGGAAAGAGAAGTGAGAAGCTGGAATGAGTGGATCTTATACCCATTGAACATCACACTAGTCGGCATGACAGAAGCCAAGAAGACGGACGCAGTCATAGAGCCAACGTCGACCTGTTTGGAGTGATAAAACCACGTAGTGTTTGGAATTTGGAAAAGACGTCATGCGTCTTCGTATTGGTGATCTCAAAAAAGAACAGAAAGAACATCCATCGGTTCTGGAACAGTTTTGGTATTGTAGATAGAAGGCGATGGTGAAGGGAAGAGAAGTGAAGAGCTGGAATGTGAATATTTATACCCACTGGAGGTGGGTCTAGTCGTACCGCCGATGCATGAATACCTCCTGAGTGCTTTTGAGAATACATCGGTCTCAGTCGAAGTGACTTTGATGCTCCAACGACTCACGTCGTTTTAGCAAGCAGAAATTCACTGTACCGAAGGAGTGAGCACATTCATATCGCAATGAATTGATGAAGCGCAATCTGTTGATTAAGTAAGGTCTAATGTCTAAAGGTACTTCTGCCCAAGCAGCTCCACTCCGATTCCAGCGCAAGAGAATACGATCTTGTAATCTCTCACATCGAGCAACGGTATCAAGCGACGAGATCAACCGCACTACCATCATTAGCACACTATCACTCTTGACACTCAATCCATAACTTACGCAGCTGATAGTCTGTCCACAAACTCATTAGCCCTATTCTCTCCAAAACACACAGAACAGAATCACTTACACCACCAGCACCACACCCATTCAAACTCGGCCTACCCCCACTGCCAGGGTAAACGCAATTCCTAAACGTAGGAAAGTTCCTGCTCGGCGCTCCAGGGCTTTGGCACTACACACATGTCGTGTTAGAGGTTGAAACTTGTTTCGTTTTCTGTGTTGTGAAGGACTTACGCAGAAGGAGTTTGGCTGGGAGATGTGTTAGCAATTGTTTTTGGAGGATGTGTATTCTTTTGGGGGAAAGGGAGAGGATAGGATTAGGAGGAAATGAGAACTAGACTGGACGTGAACTTACATAGGCACCAGGACATGTAGAACCACCCGGTAAACCCCATCCGCCGTTACAAAACGCGGCTTCGGACGCAGCGGCGAGAGCGAGGATAATGGGGGCGAAGAGTTTCATGTTGGTTGTTTTAACGAACGTGTAGTGATTACCTAGGTATCCGAAGACAGCCAGCCAGCCTTGCGCAACAGGACGCAAGCGTATATATATCGCCTACCACTCCGGTCCAGAAGCTATGGGGGCTGCTGCGCACGCACGCACGTATCGCATGAGTAATAACCCGAGGTCTAGTGCGCGTCGTTTTGTATTAACAGTGGTTCCTCCCTCATTCCTTCAGTTGTAAAGCCGCGATTGAACCGTGATGCTAGCTTCACACAGCTAGCTGGTTCCGTATTGCTGCTCTTATGAGAGTAGACCGCAGTACAGATTGCGCGGCTAGCTGGAGACGTTTGACAGGAGAAACATGAGTACATACGTCCATGGAAGGTTCGAGCTGTCTGTCCATGTTTCAAGCTGACAGTCCGCTGATCTCACGGTAGTCAAGGTAACTGCCGGTCATCGTGATGATGGTGATGGGGGAATGCAAATTGCGATGTGAATCAAAGTTCCGAACCAAATCGCCGGTCCATTTGAGGCTGGTTATCTCGATCGACACGCAATAGCAGGCGTGGGTAGGGCTGGAACCAGCATTTCAAGATGGACAGTGCAGCTTACGCTAGCACTAGGTTCAAACGTGGTTAGAGCCGGTACTAATATGTAGACTTTTGTGGTAAATTCCCAGTGGCTAAGGTGAAGGGCCGAAGATGGGGCTGGTCTGAAGGGGTGCGTTGCTTTCGTGGATATATGGATGCTCAAGTACGGGCATAAGGTGCAATACAGATGTCTTCTGTACTACGGTCTTGATCTCTAAAACTCGATCGTCTCGAATATCACGATCCTACCCATGAATGTAGCCAAGTAGTCATCCCCGGAACAGCTCTCCTCATGCCATGCGCTTGGCGACTGCGGTGGCGAGATATGAAGCGGAAGCGTGACGCTCCGGCGAGCCGGGCAGCGATGTGAACATCTGCGCGAGCGAAGCCAAGATCGCGAAGAGGGATGTAAACTTCAGGAGATCTGGTGACACGACGATCGATAGGGAGGTGAGGAATGTAGTCGTGGGAGTGAACGTGAACAAGAACACACAGAGGAAGATGTGATGAAAGAAGGGAGGACTGATAGTCAGGCATGCTGAACACGTAAGAGTGACCTCAAGACAGACAATTAACATGATGAGATAGGAAGACGAGTTGTGGCAGTGACCTACAGTACATAACATAGACATCCGCCTGACAGACGTCCAGCGCCCTCTCAATCCATCATCAAAAGGACAAGCCAAATCCATACTATACAATCATCAACAGCAGCGCCATACGCGCCGAGTATCAACTGTGTTGATTGCTCGCTTCTGGTACGATATCTTCGGTACCTTCTCAACCATGACTTGGACAATGAATAGTCTCAACTCTACCCTCAGCAAGTCCCCTCTCACGACTTGTCCTTATCCAAAGCCCCAGCTTGCGTTTTCGTCCCTTGTACTCCATGCGCGCTTGACTTCTCAACCTGTTTTCTAGTAAGCAAGGGACCTTCTTGTAACTCCGCGACTTCAGCCGTTGCTGCCGGAACAATACCATCGCTCGCCCCCCTTCCACGTCCATCCTCTCCCTCTATCTCTTTCATCGCCATCGCGCCATCGGCTCCCGCTTCTACGACCACACCACTGTCGTCAACCCTTTCTCTCGCCTTCTGCAACCTTAACAATACAACATCCGCCGCTCTCAATAGCTTCCTCCCATCCTCTGCATCCTTCTTCCACCTCTCCCTCTTATCCCTCGGTTGTCTGTCATCTTTCCAACCATCTTCAAATGTCTTGACCTCTCCAGAAATTTGTAAATGTATTCTTTCTAACTCGCCCATTGAGTATGTCGGTTTGTGTGTGGCGGGGACGATGGCTTCGGTCGTGGGTGATATGGATGGCGGCTCGGGTACCCAGTCGGCAAGCCTATCCGTCCCTGTCGCGGTGGTTTGGCCTGCTTCCCAAATTGTTTTGTGTCGGAGGCTAATGCGCCATTGTGTGAGCTTGACGTCGATGTCGTGGGCTGCGTTGCGAAGACTGACGTATGCTATGTCGACGAGTTGGATTTGTCGGAGGAGGTTTTGACGTTCATCCTCGTCCGTAGACTCCATGTGGCAGTGGTCGTATTTTTGCTGTGCGTTTATGTAAAGCAGGTACTCGGACTCCCGGAGTAGTTCCCTCTTGTCAGCTTCCATGGTTTCCATAGTAGCCAGCGTGCTTTCAATATCGATGCGTCGCAGGTCTTCGGCATAGTCGAAGGGTGTAGTGTAGAACGGTGGCTGTTGCTCGACAGGTGTTGCAGCATCTGCCATAGGCTCACTGCTGCTGTTTTCGAGTTGCACGTCCTGTTCTGCTCGCTCAAAGGCCTCATCTGACAGCCACCGGGTGTACCAGAGGCTGTTGTGTGAGACGTATTGCTGCATGATTGGGTCGAGGCTCGCCATGAGCTCCGGATCCCAGAAGATGTTACAGAACTCGAATGATCGTCGCTTGACATGTCGACGAAAGTGTTTGTATGCCTCCTGCCTCTCTCCAGTGTACTGAAAGTACGCATGCGTTCCCAGGACACCAGCACAAGCGCCGATATTCGTCATACCTAGGCAGCGCGTCCACCTCGGTATAGCAGGCCTGCGCATAAATAGCGAAGGCACCGAGACAGCCAGTCCCAATGCCGCACCTGCCAAAGCACCATCGTCGACGGTATACTTCTTCGTCCGCTCATACAGCTTCCAGGGCTTAATTTCCGGTACGTTCGTTGACACCAAGACATCCGCGAAAGCGGAGTAGTAATACCAGTTCAGCGCCGCACCTGCCACGCCCGCCCAAACCCCCAGCCTTGCCGAAGCCCGTATAAACACCGCTGGCCGCGATATCGGCCTCGTAGGGGTCACACTTTGTGCATATCTCGAGGCGAAGGACGTATACGCGGCGGCAAGGACGGTCGAGGAGATGACGGCGTACTGAGGTGTCGCGTTCGCACCGATGGGATCAGGCCGTTTGGGAGTAAGGCGATGTTGCCCTTCGCCTATACCATTTTGTTAGCAACTGCTTCCCCACATCATATTCTGTAAGACATACCAGGCGGCACAAAGAGTCTCAGCACCATGGCGCCAAAACTACGCGCGTAGTACAGGATAAGCGATAGAGTGTGGTATCATATGGCTGTCCACGATCCACGGCTATAAAATAGTGTGCGGCTGCAGCGAGCGCGTGGGGCATTCACGAGGCCGCTCATGGCAGTGAAGGTGCGTGGGCACTACCGGTGAGTGCCCGAATTGGCGCGCCTGGAGGGTGTCAGGAGGCAGATGTGAAGGAACAAGGTTCCGGAAGCAGCTACGGCGGGCGGCCGCCGGGAAGGCGCATCGCTGCGGGACAGGTTTAATCCCTGCTGTGTTCGCATGACAAGGCTGAAGGGGGGCGCAAGGGGCGAGGCCGCGTGAAGAGGGTGTCGTTGTGTCTTAGTCGGGATGGGTGGGCGAGAACTCGCGATGATGCGCTGAGGCCGGGGTCGGAGGGTGCACGTGAGGACGTGTGGTCAGACGACCTCATAGGTCCAGACCGCCAATGGATGATCGCATCTGGTCATTGCGCGAGTGGAAGATGGAGTCTCGTCGGGTACGGCATCACACAAAACGTTTTCACAACTTGGGTATATTCATTTTGTGACTGATTAATACAAGCTTCATTCTCCGATTGCAGTCAATTATTCTACTCCGCATCGCACAATCATTACCACACACCCCAATCTCGATCCCACCACCCGATTACAACAACTACTCATACCAATTTAGTAACACAAGCTAATATCGAAACCCACAACCCGCTTTTCGTATTGAACACAGTGAAAAAAGAAAAGGGAACATTCGAACGAAAGAGGTAATGTCCCAAACGCCATCGCTAATACGTTTTAAAAGCAAGTCAACGCCAGAAAACGAGAGAACATGCGCAAGGACCCCATCCACCCACGCTAAGTGGCATTAGTACAAAGGTAAGCGAAAGATCGAAATCGGAATCGAGAAAGAGAAATGGCATGCGAGCGGGTACGGGAACCGAAGAAGATCGCAGAAGCAAAGAAACCCAGAATGGGGAGAAGATGGAGGAAGGCACAGAAAGAGGGAGCCATCGGGAAACCACCTCAAACCCCTACTGAAGCAACTTCACATCACCCCGCCCTCGTATCCCTCCGCTGCATGACAATCTTCGCATCCTCGCTCCTCAAAAACTCAAACACACCCAGCTCCAGCCTCGCCAACCCATCTTTAAACATATACTCGCTCCCCTCCGTATTCGTCATAACCCTAAAAGCCATACAGAGTAGATCCTCAGGACTCAATCCATCAATACTACTCATATTCTTCCACTTCAACCGCATAGCCCTGAGATCGTTCATAGCCAGCAACCGGTCTACCAGGCCAATGTGAGACACGCCCGGGTTGGCAGCCATGCTGTGCCGTAGTGAAGCAATGGCTTGACGCTCGTGTAGCCATGCGGTAAGGATCTTGGACACGAGATCGTAGTGTGTGGATAGTTCGGTGCGGAAGAGCGGTTCGCCGTGGTACCAGAGTGTGTGCATGCGCACGAGGAGGCTGGCTTCGTCGGGCGGCATTGTGGAGCGTGGGTAGAAGAAGGTGAAGAGGCCGGCGGTGACTTCGCATTGGAGGAGGCGGAGGTCGGCTGTCGAGACGGAGCCGCGGGGGAAGGTTTGGGGTTGTGGGGGCTGGACGACGTGTGCGGTTTCGGGGGGTTGGGGCGGTTGTTGGTGGCTTTTCAGCACGGGTTGGTGCGGTGAGGTGTGTTGGGGTACGGCGGCGGCGGGTTGGCTGTGGTTGGAGGGCGCTCGGGGTTTGCTCGAGGGCGCGGGCGGTGCGTCTTGTGTAGTAGGAACGAGTTGTATGCCGTATGCGGGGGCGCTTTGTATCGCGGGTGCAGAGGTAACCTGCTTATTAGGTGCCATGATGGGCTGATTAGGTGCGGCCTGCGCATGTGGTGTACTAGATCTACTGCGAGGGTGTGGTGCGAGAGAACGGCCGAAGGGGTGGCTCGGGGTATTAGATCGACTTGGTGGTTGGGGTGGAGGCTGTTGCTGAGCCTGAATGTGCGGATGTGACGGTAGCTGTGTATGCTGAGGATGATGTGTATGCGGTGATGCCTGGTGTGGGTGTGGAGGGTGGGACGGTGTCTGTTGCTGCTGTGGTGGTGCCTGAGGTTGCGGTTGCGACTGCTGTGGCTGCGGAGCGATCTGTGTATGCTGAGGAGGCTGAACGGCAGGAGACTCCCTCTTCATATATCCACCTGCTCCATTAGCTGCTGAATATGCGTTCACTGCTTGAAACCCTTGACTCGAAGCTGGTGTAGGAGTAGCTGGCGGTGCAGACCGAGGGGTTTCCGTAGCAGATCGAGCCATGGCAGCACTGCGTGAAGACGGCTCATATGGGCTCGTGTAACTGTTGCTGTGACGATGTCCAATACCAGGAGGGGGTCGATGCACTTCTCTCGACGGTTCTCGGGATGCTTCCTGTGTTGGCTCTCGAGGTGGCTCGCTTGGTGGAGGCGTGTTGTTAACAGCAGTGAAACCTCCATTGTTGACAGCCGTGAAGCCTGCGGGCGCGGAGCTTTGTGTGATAGCAGGAGGCCTTGACACGCCGTTCAAGTCATTGTTTGATAGAGGACTGAGCTGTATCCGTGAGGGTTCAGATGCGGTTCCTGGTGCTGGCGAGAAACGATGCATGTGCGTCGGCATAGGAGGTATGTTCTCCATGCTGCCCAGGCCGGCAGGATACAGTGACTTGAGTGACTTCCTTGGGCTGCCCTTACGGCTCACAGGCATAGTGCTGTAAGGCCTTTTGATAGGCGAAGCCTCAGGATCTTCATCGTCGGACATGGTGAGGTGAGCATTGCTCTTGCGCTTCTTTAGATTAATGGGTTTAACGTCAAGGTCAGCGCCTGCAACAGTATCCGGATCTGGTGGGGTGAGTGACTGTGGCGTCCCATGCGGTGACTACCGTTTGTTAGCCACGACAACACCAACCATCTCATCAAAACTTACCAGGCCTTCGGCATCAATGTCTGCAAGCTGATCATACTCATTCGCACCCGATGGTCTCTTCAACTTCATGTTGCGAATGTAGTAGCAAGCTTTGATGATGATCCACCGATGCAGATGAATCTTCAGACTAAAATAGGTTTAGCGCGCATTCTGACACCTGACACCTGACCACTCCAACTTACATATCCTTATGCTCCGGCTCCTCGTAGAACAGATCTTTGTTATACGTCTTCTTGGTCGCATCCGGCGTGAGTAAACAGCTGCGATCCGCATCCCTGCCCCAAATAGCGGGTCCGTAACTCGCTAGCAGGTCCTCGAGCTCCTGGTTCAGGGAACTCGGATCCGCCGCGAAATCCAGCAACAAATCTCTTTCTTTTGGCAATTCCTTGGACAGCTTCGTCACCTCACTCGAGAGCTTGCGGTAGTCTGGGTTGTCGAATTTCGGAATGCCGCGGTTGGTCGTGGACGAAGACGCCGATAAGCCCAGGCCCAAGCATTCCGTCACCTCGCGTATAGTCGGGTTATGCGAGCTGAAGACGGATATCCAGCGAGCGCGATCCCAGCGTCGCACGCCGTGCTCCAGATCCAGGGCCAAGTTATCCTTTGAGCTCATGGCGCCACATGGGTGACGACGGGCACGTCAACAGTTGAAATGGGAAGTAGGAAAATGACGATGGAAAAGTAAGCGGATGGGATGGGGAATGACAATCAATGGCGCGTGCGCCAAAGTGTGATGGATCCGCTCTCGACGTTCCAAGGTTGGGGTGATTGATGGTAGCTCGCTCGGCAAAGGTAAAAGGAGTACGTTCCACTAGGCCGTCTTGGAACAAAGTTTTCTTATTGCCAGCTGCTGCTACCCCAAGAAAAACTTTGTCCAGTCTCAGATGCCGATCGTGCTACCAAACTAGACAAAGAATTGAAAGCCCCTGTACACACAAGAAGAACAAACTGCGCAGCAATTGTACTCTGGAGTAGGGACCGACAGGCGCTGATGAGGGGGGCGTTGGGCGGCGAAAGAAGGATTGGTGATGATGATTGATGCCGGTGACGTGTAGAAGGCGAACGACGGTACGCTGCGTCGAAAAGATACCCAGAAAAGAGGTGTGTCCAGTAGCGAGACAATGATCCGGCAGGGGCCGCAACAAAACATGTGCAGAGGTAATACGCGTCCGCACTCCGAAGTTAATGACTCGCACGCCAATAAATCCCCATCAGGTGTAATCATAGTACCGCCCCATCCTCATTCGTTCACACCCAGCGGGTCTCCTTTGCCCTTGCCTGTTCATTGTACGACACTTGCACTATGAGCGTGGTGCTCATTTGCTGCATTATGCTAATCATATCTATCGCAGGGGTCAATCATCATACACACGAGGTACAAATGAATATGTCGCTAGCAGCACAACTCTTACTCGCATAGGCCAAAACATCCGATCCTCTTACTCAAAGCCTCCATTAGCCGCCACATGCAATCAGCGAATAAGCGGCACTATCACGGTTTCGTATAGCCGGGGATAGATGTCGTTGGTATCATGGTCAGGAGTTACAACTACACATGCATCTATGACGCGCTCGTCCCTCACCCATAGATTTGTACTACCGAGCTGCGATTACTCAACTGTGCAACCGGTTCCTGTCCAGACCGCGCGCCGCATAATTTTGATGGGAGGTACAGCGAGATCTGATAAACGCCACAGCTCGAAAGAAAAAAAATGTGAGGCAATGTGACGAATGTGCGGCGCGGTCACTGCCTGCACTCTAAAATAGGAACGTGGCATTAGGGAGATTTACGGCGCAGTGCGGAGCCTGAAGACAACGCCCCTTGGCTGCAGGGAATACACTAAGCGAAAAGGTATACTGCGAAGTGCTGCCGAGCCGTGTATTCATTCGGATACTAGCTGCCGAACTATCGAAGTTGCGTACAGTCGCGCCCTCACTATGCGCTCGCGCGTTCCAGGCGATCGCAAACTAAAGCAAATCACGCGTCGCAGAGTCCCGTACTGCATGGTGATGAGGTGTGGCACAGCTGAGCTAGTGTAATCCTACACGGTCCTGTAACATGATCAAGTAGCTGAAACCACCACTCTACGGCTGACCTACCCGAATAGCTTATTTTCCCGAATTGGACACCTACTAGTGGGGGCCTCGACCCTGGCGATCGATCGTCGCCCTGAAAACCTGAACGCCTGTATGATCCTCGTACACAGTTTTTGCGACTACAGCTGCCCGCGCGCACGATACGTGCGTATCTCCATCGTGGTTATTGTGACTAGCGTCGTGACTCGCCAATATACCAGAGCATACCCTTTCCATCTTCCTCTTCTTCCTTGCGGAAGCTCTCCAGGTGGTCGTGTAGCCAGCCCATTACTTGCGTAAAATCTACTGGCTTCCACTGCATTTCTACTGCGTACTTTTCTCCGGCCAACACCACGATGGCCTGTCGCAGGAGCTCATCGCGGTCGACGGCGACGTTGGGGCCGAGACCAAATCCTCGACCCACGTCTTCAAAATTGGCGATGATGGTTTGCGTGCAGCCCATGAGCGTGCGGTGCTGTTGGATGCGCCTCTCGATCTCGGCGGCTGTGTGGCCTTCGGCTGACCAACCTGCAGTAGGATAAGTATAGATAGATCAGATGCAAATGCAGTTGGTAAAACGTACGTTCGTTTGCTCGTAATAGAGCTGCCAGGTGGCGCTTGAGTTCCACCCAGGTCAGAAATGCTCGTTCTCTCGCAATGAAAACGGGAATGTTCTCAATCATCTTATTGTAGTCGGCTCGAACGCCTTCTCGCCATGTTCTTTCGAGTTGGTTGAGGAGCGCTTCCTCGTCCATTGAAACACCTCGCTCTTCTCCATATATGTACTGCCGTAGCGCCCGTAAGCCGTCGTAGTCTAAACCACGGTAGGGTATGCTGTTGTTTGGTTGCGGGAGCTCTTCTGGCACACCGTCATCTGACCGAAAGCTTGCTACCAGCGCGGCCATTTGGACGCTGACTTGTCGATCAGCAGCCGCTTGGGTCGCGTCGGTGATTTGCTGTTGTGCCGCTGCTTTGGTCTCGGTAGGATGTGCAGCGTGGGTAGGAGCAGAGCCTGACATCGTACTGAGATACCGAGATTTGTTCGCTTCAGCTGTGAGTTTGTTCCAGACACCCTCGGCGATATTGGATTGTTGTGTAGCCTGTAGTTCGTGGGCTTTCGCCGACGTAAAGGCGGCGTTGCCATTCGTTGCATGTCCACCGCCGTTGACAGCTGTAAACCCGCCTCCTTCCCGCGGTCCCATAGTGGGACTTTCCCCAGATTCCGGAGGTGTGAGCATTGCACTTGACGACATCGGGCTTCCACGTGACGCTGTATCGCCGTCGTGCAACACCGAGTTTGGCGCAAGCGCAACGAATGATGCTGGCGTGCCGCCCTCTTGCTGGCCAGAAAACTCGGCATCAGCTCGCGCCTGGCGGTTTTCTGCCTTCTTTCGTCTCTCGCGATCCAGGCGTTCGCGCGCAAGAATGACGTTGCATGCCTTCAGCCCGATCCACCAATGGAGAAGTTTGTGAATTCTGCGTGGTGGGTCAGTAGCTATTCGGCCGTATTGCGAGACCCAAGTTCGAGATAGATGTGCTCTCAAACTTATGTACTTACAATGCTCTGTCTTCCTCGTTCTCCAAGTAAAGATCCCGCGGGTAAAGTCCCTCTTCGACTCCGGGTTCATTCGCGGTGATTAGGTGCTCGCGATCGCCCACTCTTCCCCAGACCTTGGCGCCATGTTTCTCAAGCAAGCCATCGACTTGCTCTTTTAAACTTCCCTCGTCGCTCAGAAACTTCATCAGCTCATCCGGCTCTTTCGGTAACGTGGAGACAACATCGCCCATGTCTGCAACAAGCTCGCGTACGAGGGCGGATTCAAAGTTCGTTTTACCGCGTTTGTTCGATGACCACTTTGCGCGCAGTCCAAGACGCTCGATCAGCTCGTGCATACGCACTTTTGACCGATTCTTCATAATGTCCAGCCAGTCCTTGGACGTTGCGTATGTGATAGCTGAGCCGTCCATGGTGTATGGGCTAGATGCATGGATCGCGAAATTTCGCCAGGTGAATTGAATGTAGACTCACGATGCGTCCGTACACGGTCGTATGGGTTCCGAGCGTTGTGGTGTCGCGACTATGCAAGGGAGGCGTGATGTGTAGTGCTGATTTTCTCGGGTATGATTACATGCAGATGCTCTCAGGACTGGGGCAGCCAGATCGTGCAATTTCGCCAAAGGGCCGTCTAGAGCATGTACGAGTCAGTGATGGGGCGCGCAAGGGAAACGAACGACATTCTTAAAGATGAATCGAGAACACGATAGATGATAAGAGTCGGATGAAGAAACCATAGCGGCGTATGAAAGCTCGTCTACAGGGTTAGCGGCACCCGCCTGGGAATGGCAGGCGGAACCAGAGGGCAGTTGCTGCCGATTGGCTGGAATATCGCGTTAGCCGACGATCCCCCCAAATCACTTACACAAGGCATTGTGCACATTGTTGTTCGTCTATGGGGTGGCGAAATGCAGCTCACCGCTGCTGACAGTGATGTTTGGTGGCTCAAGTCCATGCATACTACTGCGCTTTCTTTTCCACTTATTGGCGCGACTGACATCGGATGCGCAGTGGCGGGCAGACCTCGCTGGTGTACAGGCAATGGGGAATCACTACATCATCGGATGTGCTGTAGCATGTGCACACGCTCAAACAGAGGCTCTGGAAGTTTTGTGAGGAAAAGCCATATAGAGATCGTCATTAGTATTCATATGAATAAACATTTTATGAGTTGCCTGGATCCTGCCCAGCCTCATGGAGCACCAGTGCTATACAACCGCCAGCCTGGTATCGATGCTTTCGACCAACTCGCACGCGAAAGATCAAGAATGATCGGGGTATATGTAGGACAACGCAAAAAAGCCATCGATGTACTCAATGGTATACAGATGCTAGAGAAAGTGAGAAAGAGCACACCTTCGAAGAACGCCGAGGCTGGAATTCTAGGAAGAGAATCATCGATGACCGTTGCTCATGTCGCTCAAGCAGGGTTTGGCCGGCTCAAAGACTTGAGTACGATATCGACTTTTGCTTGAGGATTGTCTGCCCAAATAGACGATTGAGCAAGTGTAGTCTGTAGACGATCGAATGCGGTCTCCGTGCCTTTGCGGGCTACGATCGCTTTGCTGATACCGTCACCAAGATCGTATGTCAGTTTCCAGGTTTTGGTTTTCTCCAATATGCTCGCAACAGACGGTAGGTCCTCAGATTCCTCCTCCAACAGGCTGAGCAGGCCTCCAAAAGACTTGCATTCGCGCAGCGTATGAATAAAATCCATTTCCATGCCTTCATCATCGACCGACCAGATAAAGTACACGCGCTCGGCTTGTTCGTCGGTCAAGTCAAGAGAGATGATGCTGGTCGAGTTTGTGCGCTTGATGACTTGAGGCGGAGGTTTGAATGTATCCGCGGGCGTTGGAGCATGCTGTTTGACATCGTCGACAGGTGTTTCTGACGTTCGTTGAGTCTGTGTATGTATCTGTGGCTGGGGTTGGGGTTGGGGTTGGGTTCGGGGTTCCGGCTCTGGCTGTGGCTCCGCTACAGGTTGTGGTGTCGGTTCTTGTTGTGGTGTCGGTTGTTGTTCTGGTTGCAACTGTGAAGGGCATGTACTGCTATCCTTGGGAACAACGTCGATCACGTCCGATATCTGTGTCCTGTTTTCGCTAAGCTTTCGCCGCTTCCTCGCTGCGGGTTGCTTAGTATGAGCATCGCTTTCATCATCATCGACCTTTGCCATGGCATTCGATGCTGGAGGTGCGGCATTCGGTGCTGAATGTGCAGCATCTTCATCAGTAGATTTCGATAGCTTGGGGGTAGAAGAGAGACGATGTCTTGGTTCCGGTAGTCCCCTAAGCTTCGAGGCGATGTCAGCTCGCTCTTGCGGAGACAACACTGAGAGCACGGTCTCTAATGTGCCAGCATCGCTGTCAGGATTGCGAAGTGTGAGCATCATGAAATTGTTGGCGAACTTGTCTCCCAGACCACCTCCACTGATCTGCAGAATTAGATGTGAGATCAGTATGTTTTCCATGGACTATTCGTTGATCCGAGTCTTACTTCGTAGGGGCGATAGGCTTGAAGACCTTGTAAAGACCTGTCACTCGTCTGAGGTAGCATGATGGCAAAAACCCCAGCGTCGTCGTCGCCGTCGAGTGGCATAATAACGACCTTCTGTATGCTGTCAGTATTCTGAACGATGTAGATTGTATGTTTCTCGGTACAACTCACAACCTTCGGTCCGAACTGCACTTCGCTGAAGGCAATAACAGCTGAGTCTTCCCTAGCACAGCCTCGGCAGACAGCGTTGCGATTCTCCCTAGGACTCCCTGATACTATAGGAGGGTGTGGAGGAGTGAACTTCTTGTAATTGGCCTTCAAGTCGTGAAAGGAGGGAAGCCCTCGGAATGATTGGCTTTGCCTGTCCGGAGCCAGGTAGCCAATCCAGACGCCCCGCGCAAAGAGCTGATTGGCAGAATAAAAATGACCTTTCAGATGAGGTTGCGAGTTGAAGCAACCATACGAGATGGAGTTTTTCCTAGGACTGGTGTTTCGAGATTCTTCCATAGATGCCTGCAGTGCACGCAGCCTAGGTGACATCATTGGCGAAGTCAGTTCGCTCGACGCGCTACGACGTGCCGGCTGCGCATCGCTTTCTGGAGATGCCGCCTTGGAATTGGTGTTTATTTCATTTGAGTTGGAGGGTGTTTGCAACCGGATTGCGTCACCAGGCTGAGGGCTGTTGTTGTCGAGACTGGGCTCGCGGGCGCGCTTGCAGCTTGTTGACGGGGCCCTCGACACAGGTGTGCGCACACTCTTCCGTGCTCTTTGGGGCTGGGGCGGCATGCCCGAGTGTTTGGGTGGCATGCCGGCGAGATGTCGGATAGCGCCTGGTAGGTGGTGATGGCGGTCTGTTGTTGCACCATGCGGCTGCGCGCGCTAGCGTCCGTGCAGGGCTTTAATTGGCCCACAATTCTGCATGGCATTTTAACTCCGTCGCAGCACCGCCATGGTACATCCCATCTCCCTTCACTTTAACGCGAACAACCGTGTCGCGATACGTATAGCACGCGACATCGGAATGCGGGAGTTTTATCAGTGAGCACGAATAAGACGAAAGCTCCTCCTTGCCAATTGAGGACGCGTCAAGTAAACAACGAAGGAGCGAGGACGCGTCTGTCTCGACCGGAGTCTAGATGGAAGGCGCCTTGCATTAAACCGCTGCCCACTCCATCACCACCACGTTCGGAATCTATTCGCAAGCTCTCACCGCTTCATACCGACGTCGCTAGCTGCGGTCTATACATCACAATTGCCAATTGGTTTTTTGTCCATCAAATCACCACTATACCCGACAATGGGGCGGCAAAAAGGCGAAATCGGCGTTGCTCATCATATAGAATGTCTTGGACTTCAGACGTATGGGAGGGAGAGGATTGAACCGGGCTTCGTTATGAGAAAACCAGTGTTCAGGTATGAGCCCGCCACTGCAATCCACGAACTCGAGGTACCGGCTCTGCTTGGTCTACTACTACGCGATGCACACGATGCAAATACTGTCATCGATCGACACGATCCCATGCTCCTCGATAAAGAGCTAGACCAGCTGTTAGTCGAGTATGGTCCTCTGATCTGGCCTGAGCCTGGTCAAGGAAGTAGAGACCATCTCCGAAAACCACAAGAGGGTACCCGATATCCGGCTGATTTGATCTATCCGAGAGACAGTACCACGTAAGTCCGCTCATCCAGGTACTGGGTGCGAGCTAATGGAAGCAGCATCAAGAAACACCTGCTGGGCATGGTTCTCTGCAGGCAGACTCGCACCGACGTAGAGACCTTCATAAACAGAACATACATGAAAGCCCTGAAATACAAGAAAAGAGACCTAAACATCGATAATAAGCCTTGGTTTCAAGGTTGCAGATTCGTAGCCCTAAACGAGAAAATACCAGTGAGGAAGAGACGCAGCACTGGTACGACTACTACAGCAGACGAACCCGCTCCTCAACGCGCACGTTCCGAGGAAGACCAAACAGATGTTGACTCCGATACGTCTGAAGATTCGGTGATGGGCACCAAGATAGGATGTCCGACCCGCAGGACAAGCGCGCTTTCACCCGAGCCGTCGCCCTTTAAAGTTGAATTACGAATCTATCGCACCAAACCACCGGGCCAGCCAATCGGCCCTGGACCGACTTGGTCTTACGGCAGTTTGATGTTTACTGGAAAGGAAACAACATGTGAAGACTTCTTCGGTCTCATATGCAATCAGACCAAAGCCGACTGCAGCTTCCTCATCTTCCAGTTGCCCGAGGATATGTCCATGGACGGAAGGGTGCGCATCGACCGAGGATCCAAGGAATCTGAGATGACCTACCGACGTACCCTGGGTATTTTGCAAAGGGCGAGGAGGTTTCCATGCGGTCCTGCGCACCGTTCGGTGGAGCTGGAAATAGGGTTCGAGACAGTCGTTGATTAGTGTTTTGAGATACCCCGTACTTCGCGCCTGCGACTACCAGTTCTTCTGTGTGAACTGCGTTCGTGCATATCCTTCGCTGTATCTCTTTCTTCTTCAACACCGGCGCAGGCGACGGCAAGATGTCAAACGCTTAAGCTTGGAACCCCCAACACACGAGTGTATCGATGTAGCTTGTTGACATGACAAGATGTATATAACATGACCTCGTTATTCGTCGTGTAATTAGTGTACCCATATACCCAACCTTTTCTTTTTGTACAAAACACCTCCTTGTGTATTCCACCTGTGACTACCGGTGCTGACCCACCCTCCTCTCATCAACCAACACACTCCAATTCTTCTGCACACTAATCCCACCCGTCGCAGTCCTCTGCGCACTATCATCGCTAACCCTCCCCATCTCAATCTCCACATTATGCTTCCCCTGCGTGTCCTCCCCAACAAACTTGAACTCCTCCTCATCCTCCAACCGACTCATACCTGCGAGCGTAGAAAACAACCCACCCGTCGCACCCTTCTTCCTGTGCCTCCCTCCGGAGTTCTTCGAGTCATGCATATACCCATCCAGTCCGCCATTCGAGCTCGGACCCGGACTTTTCATATCGCTCGGCCGCGAAGAAGCAAAAGAGAACAATTTATCGAGGCCGATCCAGCGGAAAGCCGGTTTCAAGCTAGGCAAACAAGCACACGTGAGACCGATGTTGATCTCAACAATCGACCACACAATGATCTCGCGGAAGTTGTAGGTCACGTCGCCCTGGGCTGAGATGGGGATTTGCAGGAAGATGATCAGGCGCACGAGCGAGACGACGGCGATGAAGGTGCCGAGGGCGAACATGCCGGCTAGCACGATGCGTTGGGCGAGGGGAGCGTGCAGACGCCAGACGTGCGGGATGGGCATGATGACGATGAAGAAGTCGAGGATTACGTTGGGGACGGAGCCGCCGAGGTAGATGTCGCGTGTTTCGATGCAGGTCTTTTGCGTGATGGTTATGTCCCAGGCGGCGCGTACTGGGAGGCAGTTGAAGATTACGCAGAGCATCTGTGAAGCAGTACTGTTAGCATATTGCGCTGAGGGTGTCAGTGTTATTGCGATAAATGACTTACGATAGCAATACACCATGCGATGGAGGCGGCGGTGACAACATAGATGGTAATGCGGGACTTGATCTCAAAGAGTCGCCAGTAGAAAGCGAGAACCGACAGCTTGATACTCGTGATGCTCAGCGTATACAGGATCTGGCCGATGTAGATATTCCGTAGAAAAGCAATGATTTGTAACGGGTTCGTGATCTCATTGATGTGCAGTCCCAGTGACTCTCGCATGCCTGCAAGCACTGGGTGTTAGCCGACGATTCGTGTCCAAGGACGAAAGATGCATACCTATTATGCACACGTAGAAGAAGCCGTTGGCCACAGCCAGTGCCACCATGGACATGTAGTCGTCCATCTGAACATTGCGCCATCCCCCGTGCCGTTTCCGACAGTAGACCTTGAGGGGGACGAGCAGCATGATCAAGATATAAGTCGATATCGCCACTCCATCGAGACGACGGCGGTAGGATTGGCTGGAGAGAATGTCAGCTGCATGTTACCCAAGACACTGTTTTCTGGTCGTGATAAGACATGGGTTGGGTGAACCGCGGAGGACTACGGAGACTGGGTATGGAAAGGGTAGAGGACAAAGAAAGGGCGAGTAGACACTCCCGAACAAACTTACACGCTCTCCTGTGGATCGATGATAGGCGCCATGATGCACAATTCATATACACACTCTCTTTCCTATCCTCGACGGCGTATACACCAGGTATATCACAAACAGCGAGAAACAAGACGTCGCAGTGGCGTTGACGGTGATGCACGAAACTCTCACATGGAAAACGCGAGACACGCACCCATGATATATCAGGAACAAGAACACGGCACAAGACACGCGATACCCAGAAGGAAAGAAAAACCTTTCCTCACCTCCCATGCAGACGCCCTGACCAGAACTCCCCAGATGTTCCCAATCCACCTACCGCTACCGCCGCTCCCGGTCGCGGGAGACCCCCTTTAGGTCTGTAAATCACCACCCTTCAAACCCATGACGGTTTACTTGCTTGTTTAGCTGTGCATCAGCCAATGGCCATCGCAGCATCCGGCAGAGAGAAGTAATAATCCGACATGCTGGAGCTGTTGGGCAAAGCATAAAGTCAAGAAGCGAGGCACTGACACACGGGGAGCATCTGGGAAGTGGATCGTCAGTTACAGGTTAGGGGGTCCTGGTCGGCCTGAAGGGTCCCTCGTCTTCACATGTGAGTGGGTGGGGGATGATCCGGCACTCGCTCCCAACGGAGACGGCGTCGTGCTACGCGGGAACGAAATGGGAAGTCAACTCCACTTCAATTATGCAAGACTTCAATCTACGCCTGCATCGCACACCCTCTCGTTCAGTAAGCGCGTCGCGGCTTGAGACAAATGATCAGTATGAGAGGGGTAGATTTTTGCATCTTGCGAAAAAAGAAATAAGAACGTATTTGTTTATCTGTCGCCGCGGGGTCGAGTCTGCCGTCTGCGTGTGTACCCAAACCGACAATCACTGCGCTCGTCGATCAAAATCCTCCGGGGTAGCCGTGGCAGGATAAACTCCGAGCTGTGCGTTATTCTAAATGGCCGACTCGAGCAGATCATCCCACTTCCTGGTGTTGAGCGCATGTGCCTGGCCGTCGTTTTGGCCGTAAACGGTTTAGCTTGGCCGTCTGTTGCGAGTCAGAAATGAGGCTTCGGCAATGGATTACGAACCAATCGATGGCGGACATAAGCGATGAAGATATCAGACGCCTTGCGGCTCCTCGGATGAACACGCACTGCGTCTGCTTTGTGGCGTTCATTCCTGTGGATGTCGTGCATTGCCGCAATCCTACCATGACGAATTTGCAGGGCATCTGGTAGGGGCGCAAGCCGCAAACGTATGTGCAAGCTTTGTGGCGGCGTAGGAACCAAAACGTGCTAAGCTCTCGTTGGAGGGCAATCACCGTTTGCCAATCATACGCCTTGCATGCAACGGCATGGGTCGCGGAAGCAGAAGGACCCTCACACGCTATGCTGTGCCGTGGGATCGAGAGGGACTCACGCCGTCGTCTTGGTAGTTTTAGTAGTGCAACATCGAGTCGAGAAGCCGTATAGACCCTGTCGAGGCCCATTAAGTTATTGTCTCAAACCTGACCAGGGTAAATGCAGTGAAAGTCCCATGGGGCTTAGCGAGAGACCCACCTATTCGAGGGCGTCCGGCACATGCGCCATCTTCCACGTGGATGCGAGGAACGCGATATGCGGGCTTATTACAACCAGGGAAACAAAAAGTTAGTGATGCATCGTGATAGTGGCGTCGCTCAGTAAGCATGAGTAGCTGTTTGATAGTCAAACTATGTGTTATGGATAGCTGGTGCGGGAGGTGCGGCTCGCCATCGGTCCTTTCTTAGCCCAGCCGAGAAGCAAAACTCCACATTTCAGAGTCGTTTCTGACAGGTGCCCCGGCTGCTAGTTAGCGACCTAAGGCTTTAGGAGACCAATCAACGGGCACTAATTTGGGAGCCGTGAGGGTTCAGATGCCGCGGAGCACGACAGGTTCAACCATGTGCGATTTGCAAAGTCGGCGAGCATATGGAAAGGCGTAAAAGAGGCCCCACGCTCTGCATTTCGCTTTCGGATTCCTGTCAAACTTTCCTTCTTCTCTGAATAAGCCAGGTGCATGATGGCAATTACAGATATCCAAGGCAATGGGTCATACCCAGGGCTTCTCGTGTTGTCAGCTCTGTTAGTATCGACCTACGTAATCGTTACTGGAATCTATCGCCTCTACTTCCATCCACTCGCGGCGTTCCCGGGGCCGTTCTGGGCCCGCTTGACTGTGTTCCCGTCATGGTGGCACACTCGTACTGGCGACCGACACGTTTGGCTGTATAGTCTGCAGGAGAAGTATGGTATGGTGGCCTGATTTCATCCCCAGAGTCAGTAAGTTGTTAACGATTGGCAGGACCCGAGTTCCGGTATCGTCCAGACAGTGTCGTGCTCAACACGCCTGCTGCTTTCAAGAAGATCTTTGGACCAAAGGGAAATGTTAAGAAAGGCCTCTACTACGAAGTGTGGCCACGCAATGTCCACACTATCAACACATGGAGCACCACCAGTGTTGAGGTGCACTCGCGTAAGCGCCGTGTGCTGAACTACGCTTTCTCAGAGGCGGCGCTGCGAGATGCTGAGGTCTTCCTTCACGCGAACATCGATCGTTGGCTGGAGCTGATTGGTCAACAAGCGCCAAAATCTGGCGAGTGGACGGCCTCTATCAACATGTGTGACTGGATGAACTGGCTTGTTTTCGACATCCTTGGTGACTTGTGCTTCGGTAAGAACTTCGACATGAAGGAGCCTGGGAGCGATCTCCGCCACATCCCCGAAGTCATGGTTCAATTCATGGAAATTCTCCATCCAGTTAGTCCCCTGCATCAGATCATTGATCGACCATGCTGACATTCCAAAGATTGCATTCGGCCCGTTGTCCAACGCTTGGGTATGGATGAAGCCTCGTGGGCTCGACAAGCTTCTGGAGGTCGCCTCACCGCCAGTAGTCAAGAAGTGGCAGGACTTCGTTGAAGGATGCCTTGAGAAACGGTCGGCGGTCGAACACGAATTGGAGAAGAATCCCAAGCCTGAGGGTGAGGTCCGGAAGGACTTCTTTCACTGGCTCTTCAAGGCTGTCGACCCCGAAACTGGCAAGCGTGGCTACAGCGAGCACGAACTCTTCGCTGAGTGCGAGTTGCTGACTATTGCTGGTTCCGATACGACATCTGTCGTAATGTCTGCGGCCTTCTTCTATCTGGCTCGTCGACCGGAGGTACAGGCTAAGATTGCTGAAGAGGTCAAGTCGGTCTTCTCAAGCTACGACGAGATCAAGTCTGGTACCAAGATCATGTCCTGCAAATACCTCACCGCGTTTCTTCAAGAAGCTATGCGCATGACACCACCAGTCGCAGCAGAGCCCAGCCGTGAAGTACTCCCTGGCGGAACGACTGTCGGCGATCACTACTTCCCCGCTGGCCTCCATGTCAGCACCGGCCTTTACTGTCTCAGCTACAACGAGAATGTCTTCCCGGAGCCCTTCAAGTTCCGCCCTGAGCGCTGGATCGTAGACGAGACTGAAAAGGAAGGATCCTCAGCTGAGAGTGTAGCATTGGCGGAGAATGGTTTCTGTGCCTTCTCATATGGAACCAGGGGCTGCGTTGGAAAGAACCTTGCCTGGCTGGAGATGCGACTTGTCATTGCCAAGACACTCTGGATGTACGAGGTTCGGCCTGATCCAGAGAACAGACTTGGTGGAGGCAACCGAAATGGAAAGCCTGGGCGACAGACGGAGGATCAATACCAGATCTACGACATCTTCGTGGCCGGCAGGAAGGGACCGATGCTGCAGATGCGCAAGAGGTAATGCTGAGTAAGATGAGCCATTTGTGCAGACGACCGAAGTAAAGCCTGCAACGTACGATAGTAATCTTGGCTAGCCAATTGAGCATATTCTGATCCCTTTGAGAACGTCGTCCGTGTACAACACCACGTGTCGCCAGGTGCGTGCGCGTGTCTGTGGTGCAAACGGTGGTGCGACCATCCAGTCCCTGACGATCCTCAAAGAACTGATAGCCGTTGTACATGTATTGCGCACAGTCGGGGGTGTCGTCGCGCAGCCTCGCTAGGTGACCTGGTGTTGTTGTCGCCTCATAGGGTTTGCTGTCACCGTCAGCGCCTGCCCTGAAGGACGTCCACGTGACGTCCCTAGTGGGGCCGATCAGAGGAGCTTCCTCAAGCTCCGAGTCCGGTCCATCTTTCTCCCACTGCTCAACACCAACAACGTCGAATCTGTATTCCGTCGTGCGACCGTCGTTGTGCCCAACACGATATGACGATGTTTTTGGCCCCCATCGCAAGCCACCGGCATGCCTCAGACGGCAATGCCAGGCGAGACTCGAACGCCATTCGACCGCAGCGGCACAGCGCCGTATTTTTAGCTCAGCTGGCCCCCAAATCCTGACCGGTCGACTGTTGTGATGGCATTGCTGCAACCTGTAAAGCGATGCATTCTTTATTGTTACGCTCAACATTCTGAGCTCCTTCATCGCTACTGACGCCTTTGCGCAACGCCGTCCTTCTGACATCGAATATCAGGCTATCAGCCTTCAATCTGGAGTCAAGCGGGTTGATCAGCACAGGGCTGAGCGGCTCGTCAAGCCCCGCGACGCCAGCGCAAATCAAAGGCACGGCGAGCTTGATTCCACGACAGCCGTTCGCTTCGCCTGGACTGCACATGGTGTACTGCACTAGAGCAGCTTTTCCTGCCTGAGTAGGGCGAAAGCATCCGTGGGCGCATATTGGTGTGATGGAACCAGGCTGACCGGTGCAACGCATAGGCTGCAAGGTACCGCCAGCCTCGTGCAACATCCTGTGCGATTTGGTGATTTCCCGCCTTTTTTTGTGGCTTCTCTCTTTCCTTTCACTTCGTTCGCTCTCGTCCTACGGTCGCTACACATTGCAAATATCATTGTACAGTATAAGAACGTGAGCGCACGCCGCGCATACTCGAAACGAAATGCGGTCACCATCCGTCGAAGGAGTACCATCGCCCCTCCAAATTGGCTCCCCGAACAGTAGGAGGACCTCCGATATCACAGTCCCTTCTGCTTTGCGCGTTGGCTCTCCAACAACTGGCGATACCCCGCCCATCCACGCTCGGCCATCGCTGCGTCGCAAGAACACGTCTGGCGCCTCCGACAGGCTCTCGCAACTCTTTCCGTCCCGACCGTCCTCAGTCGCCTCAATCGCATCTCCTAGCAGCACCCCTGCATCAAGACGTCAGTCGTTTCCTTCGCCTCTGCTACCGGCCGCAGAACCCTCGTATCGCATACCCCGCGCTCCAGCGCCGCCCTCTTTTGCCCAAGAAACATCATACAACCCTGTCGCAAGCGTGTTTACTCAAGATCGCGCATCACCGTCGTTGGGCAAGAGCAACAGTAGGACCAAACGGGTCCTCGACCGAATCGCATCGTTGCACAGGGGAGCCTCTCATGGGGGACGTTACAACCGACTGGATGATGAAGAATCACAACCCGGCAGAAGATGGCTTGTGGGAGTCGACGAGGGGGACGAGGCAGTCGGATACGATCTGAGCTCGCTAGGCGGTCTGCCGCTGAAAACATTCGAGGCACAATCGCGGACACAGGACATACACGAAGGGCAAGAGCGTGACAGAGACATGGATGAAGCTAGTCACGCCGCAGAATTTGAGCGTCTCGAGGCGCAACTCGGATCTGGCATGACTTCTGTACTCCATGTTCCGTTTGAGCACACGCCAGCTGGACCAGTACCAGGCTTCTTTCCAGGCCACCGACGCATTCTGACAAGAGCGGATGTAGTAGACGAGCAGGCTAGAAAAGCGCAAGACGAGGCTGAAAATACCGGCAAAGTTGTTGCTGTTGCAGCAGATGTTCCAGTCGATATCAGCGAATTCACAGGAGTTGCTCGCGACTTCGACTCTATGAGAACTTTGACGGCTGAGGCTGGTCTCATTTCCAGTGGTGCACAGACTAGCTACTTTTTTCCTGAAGGCAAGTTTCCCATACATTGTATGTGTCTAGAGATAGCATCTAACACGCATGCAGATCCCCAGATGCCTGCATGGCGGCCCCTTACTATGAGCTCGTGGTGGATTCTTATGCTCATTATTCTTGCACTTGCACTCGCTGGTGTACAGGAATATCTCTGCCAGATTTCCTTACGCGATGTCAGAGATCATCCAAAAAATGGTGGGTTGTGGAAGTTCAAGAAGGTTAACAGCTTGTCTGTCGCGGAATACTTCACCTGGCAATACGCGCCCATCATGATTTCGGTCTTCTATGGCGTTCTCTGGCAAATGTCGGATTTCGAGGTCAAACGTCTGGAGCCATTTTACCAGTTATCCAAGAAGACAGGCGCGACAGCAGGGGAATCGCTGAATATGGACTACTTGACGTTCTTGAGCTTCCTAGTACCATTGAGAGCACTTCGTCACAGACAATACGCTGTCATTTACAGCTCGTTGGGCACATTGGTCGCTAGCAGTCTTGTACCTGTCTTGCAGAGTGCTTCTATGACTATGTGGCCAGACGAGAAGGACCGTAATCTTGGCGACTGGAAGGCTGTGAGAGTCGAACCGGCCTGGTCTAGAGCGCTTTCAGCGTGCCTTTTGATTGTCGCAGCTTGTGGCGGGGCGCTGATGTACGCGATGCAAAGAAAGAGCGGCTTGCAGTCGGACCCCAAGGGCATCGCAGGCATCGCGGCCATGGCTACGAAAAGCCACATTCTTACGGATTTCAAAGGGCTCGATCAGGCTTCCTTGCCACAGATACATAAGCAGCTTCGCCAAAGAAGATATATCCTGCACAAAAGCTCACTCTGGCAAGGAGAATACATAAAGAGCAAGGAAAAGATACACGAGCAAGGCTCTGATCCCAGGCCGCTCATGCTTCGTATGTGGGCGGGCGTACCCTTCATTGGCTTTCTCTTCTTGTTCACCATTGCGGTTCCACTCCTCACATTCGTGGAGGAGACGGGCATCATCACACAAACGCTGCCCTGGATGATGACAGGAATAGCGACTATCATACGCATACTCTGGAACACCATGAACAGCGATGTTCGCATGCTACAACCTTTCTACCTCCTTTCACTTCGCCACGCCCCCGCCAAGACTCTGACTCTCGATTATGCTGGCACGAATCCTCTCTGGCTGCCCTTCGAAGCCTTCTTCAATGGACATTACCTTGTCATGCTCGTCGCTTTTGGGTCCATCCTTGCCGAGATACTAACCGTCTGCGTGAGTTCGCTCAGCGTCGACGGTAAAAAATTCATACCCGGTTTCGGCGGTGAGAATGAGGACAGTAACCATGACGGCGAGGATAGCGATCCATCTGATCGATGGAACTCAGACCAAACGTTTCGCAGCTTCTGGTGGAGCTTCATTCTCACCATGTTCATCCTGATCTATCTTATCGGCATCGCTCTCCTTACCTATGCGAAGCGCAGTCAGAAGTTCATGCCCCGCGAGATTGGCACCATGGCCTCTGTCCTCGCCTTCATCCACCAGTCCAAGATGCTCTTCAGCTTCATCGACACGGAAAAGCTCAACTCAAGGGAGATGACGAAGCACCTCGAGAAGAGTGGGAAGACGTACGCGTTGGGCTGGTTCCAGGGTAGAGACGGCGAAGATCACTTGGGCATCGACGAAGAAGAGATCAGCAGCGCGTACGTCTTTGGCAAGGATTGGACTGAGGGGCGGTTGAGACCAGGTAGAGATCTGACGTGGGAGGTTTATTAGACGCGTCGTCACACGATATAATGCATCTCCATTTCCATTTCCATCGACATCAAGAACGCGCATGCAATTACTGACGTTGACTCCCCACCCCATATTCACAACCCTAGCGCCGAGACGCCATTATGCTGGTATAATAATCCGTTCTGACGCGTATGTGCCGCGTCATATGTCCCCGCTCCCGTCTCATCCTCATCCCCATCGCACGTATATCCTCATATCCCCTCCTGTCCCCTCCTTAACTCTGCTCCCCAACATTCCCCACCAGCCAATCCATGCCCTCCTGGACACCCCTACCATCCACCGCACTACAAGCCACAATACTCCAATTCCTATCTTTGAGTTCCCCCAACTTGAGCGCCTCGCTGATCTCGCCCGCGCCCTTTGCGCCCGGTTGATCTTGTTTGTTTGCGAAGACGAGGAGGGCGGCGTCGCGCAGCTCTTCTTCGTTGAGCATGGCGCGCAGTTCTTCGCTAGCGGTCGTGAGGCGCTCGATGTCTGTGCTGTCGATTACGAAGATTACGGCGGCGGTGTTGGCGTAGTAGCAGCGCCAGTAGGGGCGGATGGAGGTTTGGCCGCCGAGGTCCTGGGTAGGTGGGGTGTTAGATGGTGGCTGTAGATGGGGGAAGGTGGGTGGTTCTGAAGGAGGGGGAGGTGGACTTACCCAGACGTTGAAATTGAGGTTCTTGTATGTGACGGATTCGACGTTGAAGCCTATTGTTGGTATCGTTGTGACTACCTCGCCAATCTGGAGGGCTTGTTAGCCTCCGTATACCTCGTGTCCAGACCCAGGATGCATATTGTTTCCATATTCGCATGCCTCCTTTCTTTCCTGCTTGGATATGGCGTACCTTCAGTCTGTATAGTAGCGTCGTCTTTCCAGCGTTATCCTGCATTTGTAATCAGCGCCATGCCTCTCATACTGGCCATGCTGAGGTGTTCATACCAGCCCCAGAATCAATATCCGTATCTCCTTCTTTGCCCATATCAGCTTTGTAAACGTCGATAAGTAGCCGCCCATGTTGTTCTCCCTGTGTATCGTCCGCCCGCTTGTGAGGTCCGTTTGTATGCGGCGTTGACCGCTGGTCTGGTTGTTTCGGCGAAAGGGACGGTTTCGAGGATGTCGGCGATATGGCGGTTTCGTGAAAGTGGTTTGATTATTATGCGATTAGCTTGGAGAAAGTTGGGCGTATGTTGTCGTATGAGTTGGAGTGTTTCAGTGTTGCTGTCTGGCCATAAAGTTAGGCCGTCGCGTGCAAACAGGACAAACAGACCGAGGTCGTCGGCGGCAACTTTTGCCGATGTTCACGCGGACCACGGGTAGAATTGATCTAGCCACGTTCCAGTTGTCTAGCGTTACACTACAACCCCATCATCCACACCATGCCTTACAATCGCGATGTAGTCGTCAGTTGCATCGAGAAGCACTATGATTTGCTCGTGCGCATGGCCTACCTCGACCCGGACACGATCCTCCGCCCGCCGCCCGAAGGTTGGACTGATGAGCAGCTCGCTGTTGACACATTACAAGAGTGGAAACGGTCGGACCGAGTCATTGATCTCTTGCGTCACTTGCCTTATCTGAGCAAGAATATGGGTGACTCTAAATACGAGGTCTATATTGTAACGGAAGCATGCAATTACCTTCGCAATTATGGCTGGCTGAAAGATGCGGACAAAAAGAAGGCTATCAGGCGTATGTCGCCATGCGGAGAGGGGCAGGAAATACCTGCTGGAATGATACCGTTGAGTCAGGGCAACGAAGCGACAGTGTGGATGATAGATACGGACCAAGGTATGAGCCGCATACAACGTGCATCACCGGATATTGACAGGTTTCACTAGGGATAATCTGGCCCATGGGACCGTTCATTGTAGACCGTAGTGCACCAGATGACCAGTTTTGGCGGCAGGCCGCAAAGCCTCGAGAGGTTCAGCAGTACTTTGATGAGCTCTACGACGAGATCGAAACCTTGGTCACCGTTCCTGTACCATTGACGCGAGGTAGCGATGCATGGTACAACGAGATGGTGGATCATCGAGACAACAATGCAAAGGTGAGTGCGATCCTCTCGGCGAACGTGACCGGAAGACTCATCAAGCAAATGAACAGCTACCCAAGCGCTTGCTGAAAGAGTATGGTTGGCCCTCAGCTTTCAGAAAGGCAGAGTATCTCAAAGCTCTCGAACAAGAACGTCTCGACGCTAAACGCAAAGAAGCGGAACGGAAAGAAGAAGCCGCGAGGAAACATGCACAAAGGCGTTTTATAGCAGTTGACAAGACGTATGATTTGCGTTCCAAGAATGGAAGCGCTGACAGCACAAAGTGACAAATCTCACGATAGATCACTACGCATTCTCCTATCTTCTTATTTGGGTCGGTCACACGCATTACCACCGCTTCCGAACGTTCGAGACGAACAAACAGCCTCATGTACGAAGTTATATAGCAAGACAGTAAGCATACTCTGGCCAGATCTGAGTTCCACAGTTCTCTCCGTCAGAGCCCAGGACCGGGTTCAAGGCATACAGCACTTCGAGGGCAATACCGTTGTCGTTACCGATACTCCAGCAGGTATCGCCACTCTTAGTAACCATCCACCGCTTACAGTTTGCGGGGAAGCCTCCCTGAGTCTGCGTAGGGAGCGGGGCAACCACCGTGCTTGTTGCCGGCTGGCTTGTCGTGGGGGTGGCAGTGCCAACACAGTAGTAATATCCGGCCCAGATCTGAGTTCCGCAGTTCTCTCCGTTAGCGCCCAACACAGTATTCCATCCATACAGCTGTGACAGCTCAATTCCGGCACTGTTGGCAATCTCCCAACAGCTTGCTCCTGTCGCAAACTTGTTGCAATTAGGATCGATACCCGACTGTGTTTGTGTTGGCTTTGTAATCGGCGCTGTCGAACTTGGGCTCGTGCTAGGCTTCGTAGATGTAGGTGATGGCGACGTGCCATCACCACTCGTGGCAACGCAATAGTAGTAGCCGAGCCAGACTTGCGAAGCACATCGCTCGCCAGCACTACCGAGCACCGGATTCAGCTCCCACAATCTCTGTACGCTGATCTTGGCATCGTATGCAAGCTTCCAACATGCGGCCTGGGTGTCATTGGCCATGATCCAGCGGGTACAACCGGATGCTATACCCTCTTGTATGCTATCGGCAGGTATTTCTCCACCGTCTTCGATTATGGGAAGGGATGCCGTACTTCCTGGACCGCCGCGAATTGGTCCCTCGCCATCGTCGGGGATTTCTGAGGCTGGTGGACTGATCCAAGCACCGCCTGGAGGACTAAAGGTATACTTGTCAGCTTCTATTCAATGGATGGGAGACTACAGGGCTGACATACGTTAAGCAGATTGCCTGACCAACCAATAGATGGTCACAAGCACCCATAATGTTGGGGTTCCAGCTTGCGAGCTGAGCGAGCGTGACTTCATTTGTCGTGTTCGAAAGACCTTGAGCAATTGACTCACTAATTCACAGTAGTGAGCAGCTGATACGAGAGAGTGTGTAGCAGAGATACTTACCACGTGTCGTTGGTCAAGACTCGGTACAATGTGCAAGCAAGAGGTATGCACACCTCTCCATCCGCATCGCAGAACTCATTCTTCGTTGCAACAGCCGCTTCCAGCGAGGCGATCTGGTACTTCTCCGCAATCTCATCACAATTGAGCTCCTCTTCACGATCGGGTCGTAGATCCACCATGCGGCCTCTGCATACTGTCGACGTGGGTGTGGGCGCGCTACTAGTAGTCGATACGGTAGTTGACGGGAGTGCCATCTCGGGCTCATCCGTCACGCGCGCATAGGCTGGGCCAATCCTGGTAACGAGCTCGCCAACAGTAGTCTTGCAAACGTCTTGAACATCTTGAAACTGTTCGACGAGATAGTCGCCAAACTCTGTGTCTTGCAGGTAATCCGATGTTACGCGGGCATGCAACATCTTGAGAAAGCACTCGGAGCACAACAAGTCGTCATCGTATAACGTTGACATTCGGCTCTGGTTTGCGCCAAAGTCGGCGCGATTGAGACACCATGGGTCATTGGGGTTTGCTTCGCAATCCATTTGGATCACATCTGAGCCAGTCCATTCGTAGGACTCGACTAGGCACCACTCATTAGACGATGAGCGCATACAAGCCATATCAAGTCCCTCCAAGATACGACCGCTCAGCGATTCGGCGGGCACGTATCGGTCGCCCGAGCGGTAATAGTCGTCAACGCAAGCTGTTGCGACATTCTGCCGCCAGTCTGCTGCATCGGACATACAGCTTGCGGTGCAAAGTGTGGTAACATCGGCTGGTTGCCAGTACACTTCGTCGACCTTGTGCGTCCATTGCATCAAGTCGTTATCGCATGGCAGCGTGGTGTTTCTGAAAGGAATCAGTTGATATTCATGAAGCATGCTTGGGAAGAGAAGACATACAAGGCGGATACACATCCGGAAGATATCCCTAGAATTTGCGACATGGTTTCTGCCGGAATAAGGGGATAGAGGTTAAAGGCTGAGGCGGAAGCCATCAAGCCTACGTTGATCAGCACGCGGCGAACAGGGTTGTGAGAAAACATTGTGGCCGCTGAATCTATCTGCAAAGAACTTCGACCTAAGTAGAGGACGAATTCGACCGTTTCTTAGAGCTGAGTATGCGGCGATGAGAGAGTGCTTGAATTGGGGATTGGTCGAGGTAGCATAACCAGCCTTCCGAGGTTTGGTCTCCGCGGATACCCCGGCCGAGCCATCAGAACGCCAGAAATAAGTCATTGCAGGGCGATAGGAGTGGACACTAGTATGCAATGCTCCGCCGGAGTTACAACTTTCTCTGATCTTCACTTTGGCTAATTAATCAATTAGCAGCCGTGCGGGAACTTGGAAGGTGGTCAGCTAGATCCTTGGCATCCTTCAGTACCTTGCATACATAGTGGATATGCGGCATGGAACCCGCTCGCACGCATCCTGGCGTCTATGTGCCGCCTGTCTTAGGCTGTCGCGCATTTAGGCGGTTGCGCGGTTATGCCCGTGGCGAGGCTGGCACGGATGTCCCGCTCGATTTTTGTCTAATCCATGTTCCGCCCAGTCTTATCGTCGGAAGACCCACGCCTCACGCTAGCATTGAGTATCAACTTGTGCACTAGCATGCCGGAGGTTGTTCTCTTTTGGAAGGAGCTTCAATCTAAGGATCCTCCGTCTGGATTTTCATCTACCGGACCGTACTCTAGCGTTAGGCGACATGGACGGTGGCGCAAGCCCAATACCTACAACGACATGTGCGAGTGTTGATCTACTTTGGCGAGAACAGTATCGATGCGATTATGGCGGGTCTACCCGGGACGCCAAAGCGTTTGGCAATACGGACCACATTCTCCTCTCATTCACATTTCCTAACGGCTTTCGCCATACTTCTTGAGCAGTGAGAAAACGCACCCCCAAGTTCCCCTTACATTCGGTCACTCAATATGCGGTCTGCACTTCTTCAGGGCTTAGTCCTCGGCCTTTGGCTCAAAATTAGCCTTGTGAGCGGTCAAAATGGCTCTGCTTTCCAGAACGAGACATTCGACGGCGAGGTGGAACAATCGTACTTCCTTGTCAATTCGGCATTTGGTATCTTGAGGAACGATATCCCAGCTCAGGCTCTGGATCTTCCTACCGGTACCTGCAACGATCAAACGCCATGTGTGAATGGTGCATGCTGTAGTAGTGTAAGTAGCTGGTATTGATCCAAGACCAAACACTGATATGAGATAGGTCTCCGGACTGTGCGGATACTCTCCTTCGGAGTGCGGAGCCGGAAACTGCTCCTCTAACTGCGATGCCAAAGCAGAGTGCGGCCAGTACGGCAAGCCTGGCAAGCAGCAGTGTCCGCTCGGAGTCTGTTGCTCCGAGTTTGGGTACGTGTGATTACCTCGACCGCTCCTTTCTCGCAGCTGACGTTGGCACGTAGGTTTTGCGGTTCGACATCCTTATTTTGCGACAAGGGATGCCAGAAGGACTTTGGAGGCTGCGGCGACGTCAAGCGACCATCTTGCAGCAAAGATGGTGGTAGCGTCGATGGCATAAACATTGGCTACTACGAATCGTGGGCCAACACTAGGGCATGCAGCAAGGTGTCTCCCGAAGACCTCAATCTTGATGGTTTTACGCACCTCAATTTTGCCTTTGTCTTCTTCCATCCCACCACTTTCGACATTGTTCCAATGGACAAGAACGCGGGCAAGCTGCTGAGTCGCTTCACCAAGTTGAAAGAGAAGAAGCCTGGACTTCAAACTTGGGTCAGCGTGGGTGGATGGTCCTTCAACGATCGTAAGTGATACTTGTTCGAACCCACTAGTATTTACTGACTTTAGTAATCTAGCCGGCCCATACCAACAGGCTTTCAGCAACATGGCCAGTACAGCAGCAAATCGCAAGACCTTCATCAACAAGCTCATCAAGTTTATGGACACATACGGATTCGATGGAGCTGACTTGGACTGGGAATACCCTACCGCTGGTGAGCCAAGATTTGCATCTTCGTCGCTTTCACCCAGTACTGACATTTGGAAGATGATCGCGGAGGCAAGGCCGGCGATTCAGCCAACTTCGTTCTGCTGTCGAAAGACATCAAGGATGCCTTTCGTGGAAAGTACGGCTATACCATAACGCTGCCGGCATCCTATTGGTACCTGCAACACTTCGACGTGTCCAAGCATCAAGAGTCTGTTGATTGGCTCAACGTGATGTCATATGACCTTCACGGTGTCTGGGACGCCGCATCGAAATACACTGGGCCCAAACTCGCAACTCACACCAACATCACTGAGATCAACATGGCCTTGGACCTCCTCTGGCGCGCGGGGGTCAAACCAAACAAAGTTGTCTTGGGAAAAGGCTGTAAGTTTGCTTTTGCTCACATTCTGCGTCTACATCATCTGACTTGTTGGACAGATTACGGCCGCTCGTTTACCCTCACCGATCCGAGCTGCAACAAGCCAGACGGCTCATGCACGTTCTCTGGAGGTGCCAAAGAGGGTCGGTGTTCGAAGGCTTCCGGCATTCTTACTCTACAAGAGATCCAAGAGCTCATCAAGGAGAAGAACCTCAAGCCGGTCCATGATCTGAAAGCCGGAGTCAAATGTACGAGGAAAGAGCAGAAAAAGCTCCACAAACGGTTCGCTAATCATCGCGACAGGGATACAATGGGACAATGATCAATGGGTTTCGTACGACGACCAAGATACTTTTAGGCAGAAGGCAGAATTCGCGAACTCGCGGTGCTTGCGTAAGGAGTGATCAAAACATGTGCAACTTCCATACTGACGATGCGTTTGCAGATGGACTCATGGTTTGGGCTATCGATCAAGTCGACCAGAACGACAAAAGCCTGAATTACCCCGACGAATGGACCGAAGACGACATTGCAGCAGCCGAGATTTTCATCCAAGACGAAGCCGCCCAGGGCGTTTGCTACACGACGCCATGCGGCGAGAAATGCGCGTCAGGAGAATACGAGGCTTCGCAAACGAACGGCCAACCCGGGACGCTTTCAACAATGGACCGTTGTGGCAAAGGACAGTTCCGTCGGCTGTGCTGCGCCAAAGGCACTAATATGGGCAAGTGCCGATGGCGCGGCTACCGTGGTCTTGGCCTGAGCTGCACTGGTGGCTGTGCCAAAGATGAAACGGAGATCACGCAGAACACCAATCACCACTCGAGCACCGAGGATCAGACATGCTCTGGAGGAACACAGAGTTACTGCTGTGCTGGCTTCAAGCCCCCTATTACTAAAGAGCAGGTCGAAGATGAGGTCAAGGACAAGGCCAAAGAGGCCGCTTTGGAAGCAGCCGAAGCGTTAGCCTTGGAGGTCGCTGCCACGGCCTTTTGCAGAATTGCCATCACGGCCGCCTTGACACCGCTTACCTTTATCCCCCTTATTGGTGAGTTGCTCCATTCTTTGACCTGAGCTGTTTTCTAACTTGAGTGATGCAGGATGGATCATACGACTCGCCGTCCAAGCCGCCGTTCCAGCTCTTGCTAAAGTTTGCGCCAAGGGCATTGCAAAAGCAGGCAAATCCGTCTTCAAGTTCCGCGGAAAGGATTACGATGTGAAGCTCGACAAACCGTTGACTTCCAAAAAGGACCGCGATCCACCCGCCACCTTCACGAAACCTGCGGCAAGGTGCTCCAAGGTCGACCCCAAGCTCGCGGAACGTGCCCGCCCATTAAGACCCTTAACAAAGATCAACAGAATACAGGGAGATCCTCATGAAGATATCAAGGTTAGGACTTGTATCTACAGTGAAGACAGCGGGGAGATTTCCATGGGCCAGGCTTGTCTGCACCACAGTTCTGTTATAAGCCGTCGACCTGCTCTCAGAAGATTGACGTGCGATGGTAAAGATGGCATTAACATTCGCGAGGTTAAAGATTCTTATTACACCCAACACAAGACCGAGTGGATCAAGGGTCACATGCAAGGTGACCCAAACCTGTCCTGCCAGCGGGACGAATTCCCACCCGCCGTGATTTGGCAAGCTCGCGATAGAAATGTGTGGATTCGCCTCATTCCCTCTGGGCAAAACGGCGACGCCGGGCACCTGTTCAGCCGTATCTGCGACGACAAAGTGGCTACTAAGACGGTAAAGAGCCTGGTTGAAAAAGTCAAGTGTGATAATGGCAAAGTCGTCGAGAAATGGGACCACACGGAGTACGCACAGCTCCAGATTTTCAGCCTGGAATTCTCAAACATGCCGAGAGATATTGTCGATCAAGGGATCACGGCCAACCCGTGCTGGCCTAAGGACCTCGTGGACGACCCGGGTTTCGCTCTCATGACCAACGATCCTTGGTACGATCGTGCAGCCAACCGTCCCCGCAAGAGACATACGGCAAACTACGGAAACCCAGACTATGCTGGCCTGGGCTACCCTCCGGGGCCCCCCGCCGTCAAGATGAAGCGAGGCCTCGGCTTCAGCCCCGAAGACCTCTACGTCGACGAAGGAAACTCGTCTCGCCTACCCACCGAAGAAGAGCTGCGCACCGAATTCGGTCTCGTGCGCTGTCAAGGCGAAGACTGCGAGCCCGAGATGAAGCAACTTGGTTTCGCCTCTCTGCCCATTATCCCAAACTCGTTTGTCTGGCCACCCAAGTCTCACGAGCCGAGTACTACGCTGGCGGCTACGCCAACAATCACCGTGGCTGCTACTGCGTCTGCGTATGCGCCAACGACTACGAGCACGGTTGTTCAGGCTGTTACGCAGGTTCTTTCTGCGGCGCGCGAGTTGATTACCGAGTCGGTAGAGTATGCGTTCTATGATGAGGAGGACTAGTAGGAGAGCTCTTAGAAGGGGTGCAAGAGCGTACTTAAGTGGGACAGAATGGTGGAGACGAATATTTGCGCTTCACAAGTCGCCGATAGGAATACATACGTATCCGGTGTTAGCTTCTCTTTCTTATAATATGTCAGTTCTCATGTTGAGTACATGCGGACTTCGGAACGTGTGAGTCGCTCGTGTGCGTCAGGTCACCGCTAAGCTCGAGTGCGTCATCAGTTCGCGCACGGAGGTAATGACCGAGAGCACGTTTGCGCTGAACATCAATATTGGCAGCAGTTCTATAGGCTACCTTTCCGGAAGACTCAGTGCGATATACGAGGACTACATCCCTTTGGCAGCCATGGTCGCGCATGGTGAACCGTACGCAGCCTTAGCAAAATAGACCAGTCTACTGCCAGACTGTAGTCATCGTCCGGTAGCAGGAGCCTGAACCAAATAACGATCCTCACCTTGACTCAATGCTACGCATTGTGAGTCACTGCGTGTCTGGCACTGATGTGTCTTGCTCGCTTAAAGTGCCACTTGGATATGTTGGATTATTCTTTGGTCTTGCGACTGGCTGTCTAAGAGGAATAAGGGTACTTACTACTGGTAGAGGTACAAGGTCATATGGTCAGGGTGAGTCTATCTGCTCATGTTTTGGATGCGCAAACACGGGACGCACGCGATACCATTTCTCTTCTACAATGTTCTTCAGATAGTATATAAACTCACATCTCCTGCCTCCTCCATCCTTCCATTCGATTACATCCACACATGCCCCAAAGCCCAAAGACATACTATTCCAAACTCTTGTTGCAACACACAACCACATTCACAACATAAGCAAGCACAACCCAAAACCACAACATGTCTTGCCAACGCCTATCAACCGTCCACGGACTGGCACCCGAAAAGCTCATCAAACTCGCTTTCAAGTTCCTCCCCTACCGCACTCTCCAAGCCGTCTTTGCGACGCTTCACCCCGCTCAACATCGCATCTTGATGCAACAACGGCGCCGCGGCGTGAGTCTGCACCATCTAGCAGACACACTATACTACCACCAAGGCGCCACACTGTCGCGCCTGTCGCGCTGGAACGAAATGACGGTGCTGCAAATGCAGCATGAACTCCTCAAACGAGAACAACTCGACGAGGGAGAGGAAAAGAGCCTGAGTGAATGGGGACTGAGGATCAGATTGGTGTGCCTCATGGTTGAGGAGAGGAGGGCGTGGAAGGAGGGGAAGGAGCAGAGGAGGGTGGATGAGGAGGAAGACAGGAGGGCATGGATCGCCCAGTGTAGGGCGTATGAGGAGGAGGATGAAGGTGAACCTATGGATATCGCTGTCGCCGCTTCGCAGGAGGGAGGTCAGGTGGTATGCTGAGACGGTGAAAGGTCAGGGGCTTGAAGGTGAACCGCTTGTTTTGGAGTTTGTGGGGGTCATCGCAGGAAGCCCATTGGTGTTGGTGTAGTCGTCCCACAGTTTCGCCGACGAAGTTGTCTTCACTCAACCAATATTACTACCAGACCTCTTACAATGCCGTTAATGACCACAGTACTGCCCATAGTGTGAAAATGATCTTCCCACTTTCCCTTCTCCCGTGCTCTACCGTACTCTCCGAACGTGGTACATTCACTTTCACTTCCAGAAACTTGGTATCACATCACCTGCACCCACTAACCTGAGTGGGAGCTCTCCCTAATGAATGCAGACTCTTCCTTCTTCGCCGCCTGCTTGCCTCCCCTTTTCAACCGACCGCTTCTGAACCTGTTGAATTACTTTCAACGACCCAGTCGCCGTAACAACAAACACTCCTCCTTCTCAGCTAATCTTTCACACTAGCAAGATGTTTACATCGCTCATCGCAGAGATCAACGGCGTAGAGCCCTCCTTTAAGAAGAATACAACCCAGGTCAAGTCAGCGACTGCGCGAAGGCGTACCGTCGCGGAGACTACATTAACTTCGGCGCCACCACTTCGACAGCGCACAGTCCCTCGTCACCCGCAACAGCATCAAGCCATCGATCGGTACATGGCTGTTGCGCACAACCCATGGAGGGAGCCAAAGCGTCTAGCAATATCCTCATACGAGGTAATGAAGCAACAAGAGCTTCTCGAGGAAGCGCAGATTCGAGGGCTTGAGATCGACAACGGGGGGAAGACACACCTCGTGAACATCTTGATCATCGACGACGAGGCCTACGCTAAGCTAATGGGGGTACTCGGTTGCCGTTTCAGAGCCGCCGACTTTGCACAGGGTGAAGTAAAGCTTTACAACCAAGAGGTGAAGCGTAAGCGAGCTGAAGCAGAGGCGAAGCAGCAACAAGCGATCCGTGAGATGCATAAGAAGGCGAAACGAGATGCACGCGTCAAGGCCGAGAAGCTGGTATGGGAGAAGAAGCAGGCTGAGAACAAGGCTGCTAAAGCCAAAGAGCAAGAGCAGCGGAAGCGAAAGAGAAGCGACAAGATCGATTCTGGTTGCTCTTCTGCCCCCAAGAAGACCAAGTCCACGCGTGCACCACCAGTTCGGCCCGGCCCGCGGAAGACTGGCACCAACAAGGCATCATCAGGCGATAGGAAGTTGGTCAAGATGAGTGTTGCCAACGACATGAAGGATGCGCACGACGATGACGAGGATGAAGATGGACTTGGCGACTTCATTGTCGATGACCTGCCGCAGAAGCCGAAGCGCAAGAGCGATGTGGGCGGCATGGCAAGGAGCAGGTTGATTGCTGGGTTTTGATGGATGGCATATGCTCCTTTTTCTTGCTGTCATTGTTGTTCTCCTTCTATTATAAGACAACAATGTATCGTAGTTCCTTATGTACGGCGTTGTATCAGGGGAAACCTCCATGTTGTAGTACTATTGCGCCGTCGGAGTATCCGTCAGCGCAGAATTGAAACGGCCCCAGCGCTTACGGGCACTGCCCTCCGCAGGCGTAGCGCAGTTAATTGCAGATTGTTAACCTCATCGCGACATGGATCTACTGCCACACAATGTTCGTTTAGACGGGTAAGGCATGCCGAGCTCTGTCGATCGCGTCCGTTTTAACCACACTCTTGGCTAGTGCGTCATTCCCATAGGGTGCCTAACCGCGCCACGTACATATAAATGCATTCTCGCAAGTCCAAACGATCAAACGTCTACAGCTTTACCCTTATGCTACGTCAATATGTGGAAATATGACAATCCAAAGTTGCTGCTCCTTACGATATCAGGACTCCTCACCACAGCGGTCGTCAATGCGCAAAACTCCTCCTGCCGAGGCTTTTTCGACGAATTCACGGCCGTGAACTCAACCGGCCAGCACGAATTTACTTGGAACTCCTCCTACGCCGGCGACGACCCGTGGTATGTCTCTGTCCTGGTCGGATCTCGCTATGACGATGTCAGAGGACATGTTTACATCTCCGTACCTGGAAACGTGCCCAACAATACCGAGCTCTGCAAGTATCAGTGGAGCAACATCAATGCGACGTTAGAAGCCGGAGGGGCGAATAGCTGTAGCGGTGTGATCAGCTCCGACTGCATGGACCACCTGAACAAGGCACTTAGTGATACCTCGAGTTACTGTCCTAGTAAAGATACTTCGTCTGTATCGGATGAGTTCAAGAAGGCGTGTCCAATGTTGAGTGGCGGTTCACACAGTACGTTCCTTCCCTTGCATCTGTACAAACCTCCCTTATTCTCTTTCTTGTTTCTTCTCCCGCACAGAACAGATACGATTGACTTGCGGCTCGGGAGCTGCAGCCTTTGTACATATAGCTGATAAGTTCGTACAGACACGGTCCGTCAAGACGTGACCAACAGCACGTGCGCCTACAACAACATGCCTGAGGAGGTGCAAATTCCAGACAATTACAACACGTTCGGGACAAACGCAGGCGTCAGCCCGTCCGATAACTTCTACGCCCCTGCGAATGAGACGTACGATCTCTTAATGCGCCAGACGATTCCAGTCGTCCTACTGGGACGATTTGTTGACCCAGATTCGAATGTGGTGCAAACCAGCGTCGAGTTCGTGTGTATGAATGCGAACAACACAGTGGAGGGAAGCCGCGTACCGGAGGAACAGACGCCGTGGGATAGTGCTGGGGCTGATATCAGTGCTAGGATGGTGGGATGGGCGGCCGGTGTGATGACGGCGGTGATGCTGGTGTTGTAAGACTGCGGTACATCGTGATGGTCTATTATGGATGTAATCGATGGTGGTAGAACAGAGAGACCATCTGCTTAGCCCGAATGATACATGTATTGACTATCGGGGACGGAAGCAGGTGTAGACTCACTGCTGGGGGTTGGAGGTGGGAGGGGATGGCACGCAGCTGGTGGCTTCGTTCGGAGATCGGCAAAACTCCGGCGCTAATTCCTGAGACGCGCACATCGCGTCACCTTAATTCGATCAAACGTACTACTCCATCGCATCTCTTCCCCTATAACATACAATCACTATCGCCTCGTCTTTATCGCGAATTTAACGCGCATGTACGATGTTGCATCGATTAGAGCGATGATCGCAACCGTTACGCGTTCGTGCAGCGCGTTCTTGCCCAGCCTCACCATGTGGAATATATCGGTACCGCTTTCAACGCATGGCGAATTGCTGCGCTACCGATGTTTCGCGCGGCATGCTCGTCTTTACGAGCTGTGCGGGTTGACCTGTTGACATTCCCTGGTAGCGAGAGGAAGCCACCCGCACCGTACGCTGATGACACAGTCACGACGTGCTGAAATTTCCTTCCTGGCCTCCATTTTCTCATTCCTGTGCCGACCTGCTCTCAACACATCGTCCGAAAATTCCACAGAAGTCGAAATTATAGCTCATCACCTACACATTACCACGTCAAGATGGCGTCGACGCTTACCGCTACTCAACAGGCCCTAGGCATCGCGGAACTTCTCGAGAATATCTTGCAACACCTCAGCCCGACGGATGCTTTGTCGAACAAACAGATGGTGTCCAGTACCTTCTATAACTGCATCAACAGATCGTCCGCTCTCAGACAGATCTTCTTGCTTGACGCCAACCGAGTCGAAGAAGATGAAGCCGATAGCAAGCTCTACTTCCCCTTAAGCAATATCTTTCCCGCGTATGGATCTCATGAGGGGCGCGGAGGAGTCCTTATTCCTGGATACAAATACCGACCTTTTATTTTTCTCAATCTCGCAGCCATCAGATGTTTTGTTCCTGCGGACTCCTACTACATAGATCAAGCTGCGGTCAGCAGAGCTTTGATTCCATCAGGCAAAGATCGGCTCCCAAGGTTGAACCCCGGAAGTCGAAGTTGGGACTGGGAAGCGCCTATAACCCAAGTCCGTCCGTCAGTCATACACCCATTCATCGCCAGCAATCTTTGGATTAAAGATGGTTTCTTTTGGACTGGCTTTGGCTCCCATGCAATAGTCTTCATGGAGGACCCCTTACCCATTTCGAAATTGGGCCTCTCCTCCACCAAAGTCTCGCGAGCAATCGAGGAGATATTGCTCCAGGTACAGAGAAACCCTACCGCTAGTTGGATCAAATCTTCGCTCGCGAATCCCGCTTTCACCACCGTCAGCTTGGTTATGCACTTGGAGATCTCCAACCGCTCTACCCGGGTACACTTTGTCCATCGCTTCAAAAGCTTCCGTCGCGCTACTGGTGTACTGGTCGATGATCTTCTGTTACTTCTCGCCAGGTACTTCGTCGAGCGGCTCGAATCTGCTGGGCGTTCTAACGCGCTCTACGTCCCCCAACAAGATCTCGCCGCGGCTAATGAGCTCACGAGACTACTGGACCCAGTCGGTCACTTCTACGTGAGCGCCTAAAAACTTTGCAAGGCTTTTCCGAAGCTTAAAGGAGTTGGGACGCTATAGCTAACGGTTATCCGACGGTTGGTCAACGTAGTCAGGATGACATCTGATTATGCGGGCAAGGCGCCATAAACATGGGTCGACCTTCACTGCTATAGGTTATGGGACGAGTTGCGAAATATAAGTTATTCAAATTTAGTAGTGCTTGAGGCACCTGACTCTGTAGAGGAGAGTTCATATTCGTATCAGAAGTTGCACACATATTACAGACAATGTACCAACACGTCTCTCAGACCTAGAGGTCGTGACTATAGTGAACCAATAACCTCCAGCGATACTACCATATACCCTTCATGTCGTCAATTCGGTCCATCAACTTCTCGATGAGGTCTCGCTCTTTCTTGTATGAGCGCATGTAGCTCCTCCATGTCCTGCCACCTCGCTTGAACGAACGCATTTGACCCATCCAGTACTCCAGATCAGTTGGAGAATAGTCCTCCAAAGCTTTCCGGATCGTCCAGATGAACACGTGCGCGAAATCAAGCATCGTGATACCAGCATCACCGAGATAATCGTGAGTTCCAGCGCCGAACCACCCAGGTAGAGAGGTCATGATGGTAAGTTTCGTGACGGCAGGTGAACTGATCTGAACCGTTCTCCAGGGCCGTCTTGACGCATCGGTGCTCATGGCATTTGCGAAGGTTTCCAGAAATTCCCGAATGTATGTGAAGTACTCGCAGCCCTCGTTGAAGTTGTCGCCCAGTAAGAAGATCATGTGTTTCTCGTAGCCGGTGAAGATAGCGGACGCTTTCCCTGCCCACGATCGGCGAAGCAGCGGGTTCAACCGTGACATGTCAAGCAGCGACTCGTAGGTTCGCGGGTCGTATTCATCATCAGGCCAAAAGCCGCGACACTGACGGCCCACGTTGATCGTCAGAGGGATGATCTCTTTATCGTCATTGAGCGTCTCGAAATAGTCCTGGATGCCCACTTTGTATTGTAGTCGGCGGATGGCATCTGGTTCGTCGGCTGTCGGGTCGTCGGCGAATAGTGCGCGAAGAGTACCCGGAGTCACCTCTGTCAGTTGACAAAGTTCCTCAAGGTCTCCAAACTGGCTCCATTTTGCAAGTAGGGGATTGCTCAAGTCTGGAAGATGCGCCCCGAGAAACAACCGACGGTCTGTTTCCTCTTCGCTCTTCTCGTCGGCAACCAAGAAGCACTTCTTCTTAAGGGCATTTGATCCTTGAACAACCTCTTGCCAGAACTTTGAGACCCCTTGTGCATTTCGTAGAGTATCGGCGGGGCTGAGATTGAGCAGTATGTTCTCGAGCATCTCCACGACGCCCAAGACGCGGGCGGATTGGCCCTGTTCGAGTAGAGGAGAGGATGTGTTGTCCATGGCGATTGTTTGAGCTTGTTGAGAATTGAACGCGATCGATAGGTAAAGCGCGGAGGTTGGGTTATCAGAAGAACTAGTGCAGAAAGGGCGACGCAATTGTTTGTATGGACGCCAAGCCTGAGCACGAGCCAGCAAAGTGAAAGACAGCTGACAAGACAAACGGATATATACCTAGGTGTAGTGAGACTGCTTTCACTAACCGAAAATTGACTCAGATTCAACGCAAGCAGAGTCCACGGCCAAGCGAAATGTACATGACACCTGTTTCTCGAGATCAGATGTAAAGCTAAACACCCTCATGCCCCAGCGAAAAGACATGAGTGACCGTCGGCCACCAACAGGCGCACGACATTAGCAGCCAGAGACATCCTACACAGAATAGAGAAGCACAATATCTGAAGAGCCCTTCAGCCGAGGATTCCTATACATCAACCCTACATAGTCGTCCCTGCTGAGTAGGGAGTCCTCCCGTCCCTTCAACGAACCAACTCTCGCTACCCACACCCGTAACCGCATAGAACAACCCCCAAGGATCTCTTTCCTCCTTGATCTTCAGCAGCCTATCGTAGTTATCACCATACATACTATACTGAAAGTTCGGCTCCGCAACATCCGCCTCATTCATGTACGCACCACTAAGCGGCGTCGCATCTCTGAGCTTTTGCACGTACGAGTTGAGGCGAGCATGCGATGACTTCCAGAGCTCGTCAGAGAGGCTAGCATCATATTGCCGACTATCGAAGCCGGTCATGTGCATGACTGCGTTGCGCAGGTGCGGCGAGACCGCAGAGTCGGAGCCGGGATAGCCGGCTGTTTCGAGTGTTGGTGCGTAGTCCACGGAGTGGAAGCTGTAGCCGCCTTCTTCGACAAATGAGCGGATGGCTGCCATGGTGGTATTGAATGTCTGGGAGGTTGGGTCTGCGAAGTTGGATCGGGGAACAAGCCGGCTCACAAGACGACTGTTACTAGTACCACCGCTTGGACCGCCGGGCAGGGCACCGAACTTTGCATATGTACTCCAGAACTTTGGCTCGGGGTTGACTAGTGAAATGCCAACGTCGTTGAGATCTTTGATGAGCGGCGCCATGAGCTTTCTCATCTCTTCGATGGTGACGCCCGGTTTGGTGATTTGGTTTGATAGGGTGAAGGTACCAGAGGCCTTGGTGATGTAGTTTGACATAATGCCTTTGGCATCATTGATGCGTAAATTGTGCGATAAATAGACCTTCATACCCTTCCAAAAGGTGTCATTAGATACGCGAACGGTGGTCTTGTCGTTACTGGACACTGGGCCGGTCTGGAATGTGAAGTCGCTTCGTGCGACTGCCGTAGGCGGATACGCTTTTACAATCGCAGATGTGACGATGCCAAAGTTTCCTTAGATATAGGTCAGTATCGGAGATAATTGTGGAGGTACTTTGGAAGCTTACCAGGCCCGCCACCCCTAATCGCGAAGAACAGGTCCGTGTTCTCGATCGGATCTGCATGCACAAACCTGCCGTCCGCGGTAACAAGCTCTAAAGCAAGTACCTGGTCTGCCATGAGGCCATACTTTGAAGTGATGTACGAGAATCCTCCGCCTTGCATGTAACCGCCATAAGCTCCAACAGTAGAAGACCCAGGAGCTAGAAGCGTTATATCATGTGCACTCATGGCGTCATACACTTCATGTTGTTCGAGCGCCGCTCCAACTCGGGCTGCTTGACCATCGTACGGACCAACTTCGTACGTCGGTAAGTACTCGAATGCTTTCATGCGATGCACCCAGACTTGAAGTGCGCCACCGCCGGTGTTTCGGCCGAGAAAGTCATGGCCGGTATTTCTACTATGGTCAGTTTAGGGCTGGTATCTTTCCTGAGGACGTACTTGATCGTCAAACGGATATTGTTGTTCCTGGCAAAGTTGACTGCGAGCTGCACGTCTTTGACTGTAGTAGCATTGACGACAAATGCAGGAAAGCTGACGAGTTTGCAGCTAGACAGGGGAGGCGTGACGCTAGCTGCAGGTACGGGGCATGGATTGTGTAAAGTCCACTGCCCAAACGGTACCAGTGGGTCTTCCTTGCTAGATGAAGTAAGTTAGCTTTCAACCGAGGGTAAGGTTTGCAACTACATACGCGAAGAGAGCATCGCTTTGACGTCGCCTGACGTTTGAACACTTTGCAGTATCCTTGTACTCGCCATCATAGCAGGCAGCAGCGGGTGGAATACCCTTAAGCAATGTTCCTCCAAGACTGATGTTCAAGGCATTCCATTGCGTCGGTGATGGCCAGCCGTCGTAGCCTGTATAGCTCTTGCAAGAAGGTATGTCGCTCTCGTTTGCTTTGCCGAAAGCCAAGTCAGGGTTGGTCCCCACATCCGAGTCCGTCAGCTGTATACCCTCATATGGGAAGTTGTACGCAGAGGCAGCTTGCGCCGCAAGAAGGGTTGAAAGAAGCGAGAACCCGAAGACCATTCTGGAAAGCGCTAACACGGGATTGAGATTGATGATGTCTAAAGGCTTCTACGACGAAGCTTGCTCTCTTGGAGGCTACCATGCCGGTACCTTATACAGGCTTCTGGTCACAGCACTGGCGACACCCCTCTTCTCTACTGCCCATGATATGCCCCACATACATCCAAGCTGGTGGTAGCCTGAGGTTTGGGGTGGTGCAAAGACTGTATCCCCTTCTCTTGACTCGTACTGCCTCATACGATGCGGCCCAGGTCTCGTCTTGGCCATCCGATACGGGCCGGCACAGACGTATGCCATATCGGGCGCGCAGTCAGCATGCAGCCATGTAGCTTTACCCGGTCTGGTTTCGCTGTGCATCTCGTGTGATCAATACGTCGCGCATATCGCGAAGGTTGTGAGGCTTTTGTGGCGTCCGTAATCATACAGTGGTTCCGATATTATGGTAAACGGTCGATGCTGAGGGCTGCGAGACTGCATATTGAGTCTTCCTGTTGGTCGTAACAAGCGAATCGGGATGAGCTAAACCTGCGATAAGAGCCTTTGAACGTGAAAGCTGACTTCGGGGTCTCCCCACACTGGGCTTACAGTATCGCCTTGTGGGACACATGATGCAAATGGATGTCAATATGGAAGCAGGAACGATGGCAGCATGTTCGAAAGCGATGCAGCACCCGTGGACTGATGAAAATCGTGCTTGTCGTGATGCGAAGACGAAGGAGCGCGTCGAAATGTCGGAGGCCTCTTGCCATTGCCCCTGTGATAACGACGCTAGCCCCTTCGGGTATTGACCAAGCCCCCACCTGTTCCGCCTCCCAAAACGGTCCCATCGTCCCGCATCGCAACGACATCCGGCATATCAGATGGGTTATCGTCTTCCCATCTTGACAGGAAACAATCGATTGATGCGCACGTCAAATCAAGGTAAAAAGGCTCTTTGGTTGAGTTCGGCTACAGCTTGTCGCCAAGTTTCACCGTTGTCTGCTGAAGCATGTTCATCGATCTACAAACCAGAAGAATCCTCGGTGTCGCTTTAGAAGAACTACTTAGTCCTTGCCTGCTCTGTTCTCGAGCTCGGTAGTGTCTTCCATGTACTTCACCGAGTGCTTTCGCTGTTCCTCCTTCATGCCCGCCTCGACATCTTGGCGACGCTGCTCAGCCGACACGTCACCGAATAGGATGTCAATCTCCTCAAGTGTCTTCCCTTTCGTCTCTTTGATAAAAAACGTAGCAAAGATGCCCATGGAAAGACAGAAGATTCCAAACATGAGGAAGGTTTTCCACCTGCGAAGGATGATATTAGTGTATGTTTTGTATGTAGTTGGTAGAGTCATTGTCTTACCCGATGGAGTTGATTGCCGCTGGTGTAATCTTCGTAATGACGAAGTTGAAGAGCCATTGTGTTGCTGCTCCCATTCCTACACCGTACGAACGGAGTCGCGTCGGGAAAATCTCTCCAAGGTAAACCCATGGGACGGGACCCCAAGAAGCTGAGTACCCGATGACGTAAAGGTAGATCATGGCGACCATGGCGATGGAGGCGGACGAAACCGAACCAGAATCTGGGTTTGGTGGGTTTGTAGCGAGAACAGCACCGATGATGAACATCATGGACGCCATCCATGCCGCGCCAGCCATGAGCGAGTACTTTCGGCCAATGAAGTCGATACCAACGATCAAGAAGATTCCAGTCGTAATGACTTTGACTGTGCCATAAATACCCGTTGCGAACAGCGAAGCGTTGGCTGCTGATACACCAATGGTCTGGAAGATTTGAGGAGCGTAATAGCCTGAAGGAGGGTCAGATAGCGAAGTTCAGCTCCAAAGATCTTCATCTTACCGATCGAGTTTGTTCCGCTGAACTGCTGCCAGAACATGAGCACAAAACCAGTGATAAATCGGTATCGGTTGCCGGGAAGGAGAACCTCCTTCCATGTTATGCCCTCAGTTTGGTTCAACTCCTCCTCGACTGCAGCGCGAATCTCAGCTAACTCCTTTTGGAGCTCAGCGCTATCGGGTTGCTCGCAGCGAATGAACGCAAGCGATTGCGCAGCTTCCTCTTGTCGACCCTTTGACATCAGCCACCGCGGAGACTCCTTTAGGAAGAAAAGTCCGATCAACATGAAACCACCTGGGATGAGTTGAATTGATACGGGCACTCTCCATTGCTTCGTTGACGTGGGCATGTGGAGCGCAACACCGTAATCCAGCCAGTAAGCGAAGGTACTACCGATGACTAGAAATTCCTGGAAAAGACCAGCGATACGTCCCCGAAGAGCTGGGGGCGCATTTTCCGAGACGAATACCGGGGTGATAGATGACATGCCTCCAATGCCGAGCCCTGCGATGACGCGACCTGCGTAGATGACGCCAATCTCATGATGAGCGGCAGTCTGGATTGCGGCACCGATAAGGAAGACGAGGGAGAAGCCCATAAGAGACAATCGTCGACCGAACCGTTCGTTGATCCAAGCGGCCCCGATGGCACCGAAAAAGCAACCTGCAGTAAGAAGCGATACGACGTTCGACGATACCGATGCATTTTTCGAGTCGGAGAATCCAGATGAGTCTGTTGGTAAGCCAAAGTCCTGTTTGAAAGCTTTGAGCGCGAGCACGCTGCCCATTACTCCGGTGTCATAACCTTCCATAGTGTTAGCTCTTGCTCATGAATGGAGACAGCGGGCGCCTACCGAACAGCAGCGAGCCCATGTAGGCAACACTGGTCAGTAGATAGACCCTGCGGTTCTTGAAGAATTTGGACGGCATCTTGGTTATGTCGTCGCAGCTTTTCGGGTTGACTTGTCTGCGTACAAAAAGAGCGAGGTAGGCTTTTCAATAAATACCTAGATCAAAACACCAGCCGCCGAGGGTGGCACCACCGGCTGTGCTGTCCCCCAGTATTGCGTCGTTATCATGTGGAGGAACCTGTCCGACCCCAGACTCCACCATTGGCCTCCGCAGACCCATTTATCTGTTCTTCCACCAGTCATTTGTTCGTCTGTGGGTTCGTTCAGGCCTACTGTCCGACTTGGTTACTACATACTCATGGGACAGAGCCGTTGCGACCTTTGCGAGCATTCTTAACGGTGTTTTCGTTGCGCGACGCTGCAACATGCGGCTCAAAATTTGTGAAGATAAGCCTCCCAAGCCATGTATACGAGACCGCCCGAATGCTTGGTGCTGCATGTGTTGAGTCTAGCGCTTTCTTCTGAATGGCGGTATTTCTCAAGCGTCGGCGGAATAATGAGCTCCACTTGAATCTCGAACGCTAAGCTTGCCAGCGATCATAGCGCCTGCGTCCGAAGACCCTTCTCCATGGACGCATTGACATGTCAGCAAGACACCCTCGAAGACTTGGAAGACATCAGGATGCGAAGGCATCTTAGTCGTGCGGGAGTATAGCCAATATCCGTCACATCCGGTCCGCTGCGCATTGGCAATCCGCCACAGACGTGACTGCAACGTCAACATGGCGGGCTTCAACAGCACGGCAGCGTTCTGGATGAAGAGCACAGGACATACTCAACTGTAATCCTATGGCCAGCCTGTCCTGATACCACCTTTCAGGTGTTCCCACGATATGCACACATGCTGAGGCCTTGTCGGTTTGACCCAACCTAAAGGGCGACGTTCATTCTGTTCGTGTCCGCAACAACGACCGTCGCTGGATGCTCGAGTGAGATGCATAATATTGCGCGCGCGCTTCAGGATACTTCATACTGGAAGTGTAATGTTGCGTTATGAGGCTTGGCTTTGGTGAAGTACAGGTCGCTGGCGTTGGACGAGCGTGGCGTGGCAGGCATGGGCGTCATGGGGGACATTGGGCCAACCCGGACATTGGGGACCTTGGCGGCATTGAGTGCCGTCATCTACACCCAAGCAAAACCTTCCTATTTAGGCAATGGGACTCACCATTATCGTTTAGCCTCAATCCATCGTGGATGGATTAACATGTATCCAAAGGGAACCTAAAAGCCGAGAGAAGGCTTTCTCGAAGATACCAGCAGCAGATTGTGCATTGGAGGAACCCGTACTGGTCTTCTCGGTCTTTTCGGCCATCTCGCTGCTGTCTACGGACATCTCCACACTACCAACCTGAATCTCGCACATCTCGGTCAACAAAAAGCTCTTGAGCGGAAGACGGAATGTACGACCGAGGAAACCGAGATAGTCGTGCGAGTAGAGAAGGAGTATAAAGATCGAAGCCTGCGATAATGGAAGTGAATCAACTCAGCAATTACAACGCCTCTTCCTTCCAGCACAAACCCTAGTATACAGTTTCAAGCCCGCAATCATGGAAGCAGCAGCAGATCATATCCGCCAGGCATACGCCAAGGGCAGTGCCCGAGAAAGACAACAAATTCAGGAGCAGATTCGGGACCTGCTGAAGGATCTCTACAGCGACTGGGAGATGATGTTCAGCCTAGCTATGGCAGTAAGTCTTCCCCATCAATTGCATGCATTTACTGATCCGTAGCCAGCCTCTTCAATGGGCCCTCATCGATGTCGGTATCGATCTCAACATCTTTACCACGCTCGCCTCATCGACAACACCAGTAACACACGATGAGTTCCAGCAGAAGACTGGTGCTGCGCCCAATCTACTCGCGCATCTGCTCCGGTCAATGGCGTCGTTCGGACTCATCGCGGAAGTCAAGAAGAATACCTTTGGAGCAAACCGTGCGACGCGCGTTTTCGCCAACCCGCACGTCAACGGCGCCGCGCCGCATCTGTCGAAACTCCATTTGCCGGTTATGCAAGCACTGCCTGGCTATTTGAAAGAGCACAAATACCAGGACATCACCAATTCCAAAGACCTACCCTTCCATGCGGCTATGAAGACGGACCTTACACCATTCGAGTGGATGAAACAGGATGGCGAGCAGATGAAAGCACTCGGTCACATTATGGTGCTCGACTCTGTCGATAGCTGGGTGTCTTCATACCCAGCTAAAGTAGTTGTCGGCGACTTCAAGCCCACGGATGACTCTGCGCTTTTGGTCGACATCGGCGGAGGCTTTGGCCAACACTCTGTCGCATTCAAGAACAAGTTTCCCGAACTACGCGGCCGCACCGTCGTTCAGGATGTGCCTTCAACACTTGCGCATGCGCCTCACGTGGACGGTATCGAGTTCCAAGCCCATGACTTCTTCACCCCACAGCCTATTCGTGAAGCGAAGTTCTACTATCTCAGACATATTATGCATGATTGGACGGATGAAGACTGCATTCGCATCCTCTCAAACATCGTCCCTGCCATGGGTTCGGAATCGCGCATCCTGATCGATGAGGTGGTTCTACCGGAGACGAGGGTGCCTTGGCAGGTCGCTATGATGGATCTTGCGATGATGGCGTCGCTGGGTGGTATCGAGCGGAGCAACGAGGACTGGATGAAGTTACTGGAGAGCGCGGGACTGAAGATCGCGGATGTGCATTGCTATGACGAGGTGAGGTATCATTCTGTCATTACGGCTGTGCCGAAGTGAAGCGCAGGCTTGAAAGTAGCAAAGCGGAACTTTGTAGTAGCATTCTAGAACAATGAAATGCACTCAACTCAGTCATTGCAAAATTGGCTTAGTAATACACCAGCCACCAACTCCGCGGCCTTCTGCCGGCATCGCAAGTGCAACCCTCGCGAAAATCACGATTTCGACCATCCCAGCCCACACCGCGCCCTGGCAAACTTCACACGCCTTCCGCCCTTTTCTCCACCATGGCGATCTCGGAGTACGAGCAAGTGCATCTAGGAATAATCGGAATATGCCAAAAAGCTCCGAAGATGCTGATCAACGGTTGAAGGCGGGGCAGGCCCAGACACGCCGCTCCACTAACCGTCGCTCCGCCGATAGGGTAGGGCGCATCGAGCGTTAACACGCCCTATGCGTCTGGTCGCTGTCATAGATGCGTTTTTTGCGCCAAGCTACTCTACTCGATGAGGCATGCGAATCCGGGTGTTGTCGCTGTTGTATAAGGCACGGTAGGCTCGTGTGGTCGACGACCAAACTTCTGAACGAACGGATAAGACATCTTTCTGGTTGACGCTACGAGCGCTTGACGCAATCTGCTGTTGTTTATCTTTCGAAAGACGATAAAAGGGTACAAGAAGGGGGTTTTGTTCAAGATGGATCCAATCGCCAATCCTGTTGTCCAGATGCAGGACATCCCGACTACGAGCGACGGAAGACCCTATGCTTATGAGGAGCCTGATGAGATTTGGGATGGATTGAGGAGGACGGTGTCGAAGATGACAGGACGGTCGAAGGCGGGAAGCGAGGCGAAACAGTCTGCGCATCACGAGATGGAAGTCAGATCGCATGGGCGCACACGGTCGCATCGAACGCAGCCTATCGACGAACTTGATGAAGAGCCTGGGATACCCGTTGTTGACGCTGAAGACGATTTCCCCGAGGGTGGGCTACGCGCGTGGCTCGTTGTCGCATCGGCGTGGTTGATGCTGTTTCCTTCCTTCGGCTTCATGGTATCCATTGGCACGCTTCAGGACTACTGGGGCCAAAACCAGCTTTCGTACATGTCGGCACGTGATATCGGATGGATCCCGTCGGTCTTTGTCTACCTGTCACTTGCTCTGGGCATCTGGGTGGGACCGCTCTTCGATCGGTATGGGCCGCGATGGATCGCTTTGACAGGAAGTGTCATGTTTCTCTTGATGATCTTTCTGCTTGCTGAATGCGACAAGTTCTGGCAGATGATCCTCTGCTGTGGCGTACTGGGAGGCTTTTCTGGCGCCATGCTGACGACTACGAGTCTCGCAGTAGTTGCGCATTGGTTCAAGGAGCGACGAGGTCTTACGCAAGGCATCGCTATGATGGGTAGCTCTGCTGGTGGTCTGACGATTCCGTTGGTCTTGCGGACTACTCTCCCAAAGTATGGCTACTCGTGGTCCCTTCGCATACTGGGCTTTGTCTTCCTCTTTTGCTTCATCATCGCCAATATCCTGATGAAAGCTCGCATCCCGCCGTCTGCCGCCGCAAAGAAGAAAGCCATCATCTCACTCTCTATCTACGGCGATCTGAGGTTGAGCTTATTCACGTTGAGTGTTTTCGGGTTCGAGGTCGTTCTCTTCGGTGGACTGGGCATCATGCCTACATACGCAACGCTGAGTACGAACTTCCCGCCTGACACTGGCTTCTACCTTATCGCTGTGCTCAATGGTGTCTCTTGCCTTGGGCGCCTACTACCCGGGTATGCCGCTGATAAGATTGGTCGATTCAACACTCTATTCATCATGATCGTATTCACCTTGCTCTGGATGCTAGCCCTATGGCTGCCACTCGGTACAACATCGCTTCCAGCACTGTACGCTTTCGCAGCGCTCTTCGGTTTCGGAACAGGTTCCTGGATGGCGTTGACACCTGCATGTGTAGGGCAATTATGCAGGGCAGAGGAATTTGGTCGATACTATGGAAGCATGTACTTCATCGCTTCCCTCGCAACGCTGGTCTGCATTCCAATCAGTGGAGAACTAGTCGAAACAGTTGGACCCCAGCCCATGGTAGCTTTCTTCTGCGCGATTCTCGGTTTGAGTCTTATCAGCTTCTTGTTCAGTCGGTGGGCATGTTTGGGAAGGCGTTGGACGCTGAAAGTAAAGGTCTGAGCGATTTAACAGATGAATTCGTCATGCTAGGAAACGAGCACGCTATGATCTTACCCACAATTCTGTTGTTGAGCGGACCGAATTAGCGTAAAACAGTCCTGGTAGTGCGAACATCAAGAAAACTTCATCGCGCTAAGATCGGCCCCTTCCGGAAATTCACGATTTAGTGGAAACTAGTCCATCTAACAAATCACATGGCTACGCTTTACACCTGTCAAGAAAGGGTCTACAACTGAGTAAGTCTATCGATAATGCCTGATAGATGTCTAGCCGCTTAAACGCTGGAGCATGGTTCAAACGCCCAAAACGACGCACCATGATGGGTACCTAGGTATTCGTATAGTACTTCCCAACTGCATTCCGCGCCACCACATGGTGGTCCAGGCTCACAACAGATTTACATGACGTGCTTTGATAGCGCCGAAAAGAATTTCAGGGACGGGCGAACACAAGGCCAAGTATAGTACATAGCACCAGAACAACTTCATAGTGCGGTCCCTGACATTACCTGGGTACACATCCCCGCCACACTACCGCCTGTGCGTTCTCCAACAATACCCCAGAGCCTTGTCTCCGCGGTCACATCGTAGTCGAAGATGTTGGACCAAATCCACCAGCACGATATCGAAAGCTCACCACACATCGACCACCACGGCTCCGACGACGGCAAACCCATTCTCGAACCGCAACTCAATGTTGGTGGCCATGGGGCTACGCAGCGGCGGCTAAAGAATTATCATGTTACCATGATAGGGTTTTGTTCCGGAATTGGCACGGGTCTTTTCATCGGAACGGGGTCTGCGTATGCGAGTGCTGGGCCTGCGGGTCTGTTGCTTGCGTATTTGGTTGTGGGGAGTGTGCTTTGGTGTGTTATGCAGAGTATTGCGGAGTTGGCTACTGTGGTTTGTATTCTTTAGTGGCTGGTTTGAGTTGTAGTTACTTACTGTGATGCAGATCCCCACGGCTGGTTCGTTTCCGCATTTTGCGAGTCGGTTTATCGATCCGGCAGTTGGTTTCTCTCTGGCTATCAGCTACGGGTATTGTTATACCATATCCATTGCTGCCGAATGCTCGGCATCCGCTATCCTCGTCGGCTATTGGACTGACATGTCGCCTGCCGTTGTCATTTCTATCAGTCTGGTTCTCATCCTGGCTACCAACTTGCTGAGTGTACGTTGGTTCGGCGAATCCGAAGTCGTCGCTGGTGCAATCAAGATTGCATGCTTCCTTGGACTCATTCTGGTTTCCATCGTCATTACCTCCGGAGGAGCGCCAAACGGTGAAACAATTGGCTTCCGCTACTGGAACAACCCAGGCGCTTGGGTGGATTACAATGGCATCACGGGACCGACAGGTCACTTCCTGGGATTCCTAGCTTCGTTCGTCAACGCAGCGTTCTCCTTTATCGGTGTCGAAGTGGTGGTCATCACTGCCGCTGAGAGCATCAACCCACACTCGGCCATCCCAAAGTCGGCCAAAAGGGTCACATTCCGCATCGCCCTGTTCTACATCCTAGGCGCTCTTCTGATTGGAATTATCGTCGATCCCAGGAATCCGGGTCTCGTATCAGGCACTGGAAACGCCAACTCCTCGCCATGGGTCATTGCGATCAAACAGGCCGGCATAAGCGTACTGCCTTCGATCGTCAACGCCTGTATTCTCATCTCTGCCTGGTCGGCTGGTAACTCATACTGCTGGGTCGGATCCCGCATCATTGTCGCCATGACCACAGATCGCCAGCTTCCACAAATCTTCGGTCGCACCTGGAAGAACGGAGTGCCATACTACGCAGTTCTTGCTTCTTGGCTATTTGGACCTCTGGCCTATCTCAGTCTGGGCGAGGGAGGTGCCGCGCAAGCATTTGGATGGCTAGTGAGCCTTAGCACTGTCGCAGGCTTGATCGCCTGGGCGACATTATGTTTCTGCTTCATTCGCTTCCATGCTGCCATGAAAGCGCAAGGACTCAGCCGAGATAGCTTGCCTTGGAAGAGCCCCTTCCAACCTTTCACCGCGTGGTATGGTTTCATCGGATCTACTATCATTACGTTGATCACAGGTTTCCCTGTTTTCTTGAAGGGAAACTGGAGTACGGGCGATTTCATCGCGTCGTATATTGGCATCCCACTTTTCATAGTTCCGATCATCATTTGGAAGCTGGTGCATAAGACGAAGGTAAGTACACTGCGCTTTCCGTAGGTTTGACTCGCTAACGTGACATAGTTCGCTCGTGCTAATACTATCGATCTGCATTCTGGGCGTCTTCGGTGAGCGTGGGTTGTGCAAATTCGAGTCTTTCAATGTTAGGCATCTGCGATTGATAGGGCTGTGCGCTTTCAGGTGGGCTTTAGACCCAGAGTAGAGATGTCCAGTCGTAAATACAGATATCTTCGTTGTGCTACATGAAGAAGCCTCCCATTTTTACTACCTATGTATATGTCAATATCAAGGCTGTGTATGAAAACTTGGGGAATCAGAGCCCATAGCCAAGAGTTCCGAGATGCTCGGAATTGTCACCAACGGAACATCGTGCATCGAAGGACTGGAGTGAAATACACTAGGAGGTAGCTGCTGCTCATGTGCACCAGGTATGGTTGTAGCGAAATACTGCTGGAGCTCTCCGTATTGAAGGTCCACGACAAACATGTCTTGCGAAAGAACTTTGGCTGGTGTGATGGACACCTTGAGACTGAGGTCTGTTCTAGTCATATTTCCCGCTCGGAAACGCTGAACCTCGTGCTGTGCAGGCTTCGACGATGAAATAGCATGGAATGCTTCCAGATTCATGGTACCTTGCTTCCAGATAGCGTCATGAACATAACACCAGGGTTGTGGTTTCTCTGTCAAGGCATCATTTTTGCATCCAATGGATAGAAATATCATGTATTCAGCAGTCTGCCCTGTTTTAGTGGCGAGAGTGAAGTCCAGTTCAATGGATGCGTGCCAGGACGAAGGTCCAATGTCGTTGTCCTTACCCTGCAGGATGTTATCTTTCTCATTCCAGGCTTCTTTGGGGAAACATCTTCGTATCTTGATGCCTTCTGGAGGTTTGCGAACAAGAAATCCCCATCGCCGCCAAAAGTTGTTCGCGATGGTTGATGTACGAACGTTCCGGATGTAGATTTCCCTGGGAAGCGCCGAAGGAGGTACGCATCCGGATGGGATTAATGACACGCTAGTACTGATATCTCTTACATAAAGATCGCCAGATAAATGCAGCAAAGGGACGATTACGAAGTGCTGAAAGTCGTGAGCCACATGGCATCTTAAGATCCCCCAAATGATGTCGCGATCCGGCCAAATCATGACTGGGGAGCGAAGAGGCCGAATCATTCCGCATTCATACTTGTCGAGTTGGTGAGTGTGGAAGAGCGTTTGCCATATGCGTAGGCCCCTGTGGGTCATCGTAGAAGGGGGCACAGGATCGTCCGAAGCGAATGGTATCAGGCTTCGTGTTTCCTGGAAGTCGTTTGGAGCAGACGCGAGTACGTCTGCGTTTAACTCATTCATACGATATGAAGCCTTCCAACGGTATGGAGCCTCCCATGCAAATAGTGTCTCGTCCTCTGAGATCTTCATGATTTCTTCCTGCAGCCTTCTAAACGCCTTTATCCTCCCCTCGCCATATAGCAAAGGCATGTTGACATCGAAAATACCAAGTAGGCTGTAAGCGATGTCTTCAGATCTTGTCGCCTGTCTATCTGCAGCCCACGACATCCGCATACTGATACTCGCAATTTCCAAGCTCTGACCGTCGAGATACTCCATCGGGATGCCAGTGATCTTTGATATTTGTCTGCCAAGGTTGACCTTGGGTCCAAGAAGTTGCCAGTCGCGCGAATAGAATTTCATACCATCGTATCTACCAGATGGAAATTTGATAGGAATGAGAGGGTCGTACAAGTTATGGTCCTTATCAGGATGGAAGTTCCTGGAAGCCAGTAGCTCTTGCAACGTCCAAGCACGTTCGAACCATCTGCTGCGTGAAAAGGCGATGCGATGCCTTGCCGATTGACCTTCCGCGAATGCACCCTCGAGCTCGACATCGGCGAGATATGCATAGCACTGATCTGAGTCCCTATACCACGCAAACATGCTGTTGATAGCTTCCGAAAGTTCAGCACTACTACTCTTGTCAATGCAGCAGGTATCGACCCATACATAATGAAATCCATCTCCGATCGCGAGTTTACATGTCTTTTCAATCTTGGCAAATCCCTTCTTCTTCTTCGCTTGCTCTAGATCAGCAAGATCAGAGAAAACGACTTCTTCATCCTCCCAGCAGTGCGATAGAATGGCGTACGATGGGATACGGCCGACAAAGGTCTTCAGCTCCAATGTGCGTGTGTGTAGAAGCCGCATAATGAAAATGCTACGCTTTACGAGGGCATGCTCTAACTATCTGCGCGTTTACGAATTTTTCGAGCTCTGGGCGGTTGAGGCACGACGTTCCCCTTTGTCGTAGACGTTACATTGAAGGCAGCGAGGCGCAACAAGGCAGGCAGCCTTGGAAAGCGTTGGAGAACACAAAGGCGCTGATCCGATGGGAGTCAAACCATGGGTGAAGGGCAGTATGACGTGCAACTCAGAGGATTGACAATCGAATGATCAGGCGATGAGTGCGAACAAAAGTAACGGACGAGGAGAGTGAGTATCGTGATGAAGGAAGGTGGGGCAGGCACGGAGGACGCATGGGCCCTGCCCGCCAAGACTCTTCGCTTGAAAACGCGCAAGAACTTTGCAGAGCTCCCCTCAGCCATCTCTCACCGCACTCCGACGGCACAGCTGCGTCTCACGCGCGATCGATATATCGCGACGCGTAAAACACGATCATCATCTCAACTGCCAGAAAGCGCAGTCACAATCCCACAACTAACAGCAGACCCAACCTTTCACAGCCCCCAGCCTTCTCTGCAATCAACCAAGTAAGTCCACCACCCACCCTTCCCACACCCCATCTCGCAATGATGATCACAATACAAATCACAAGTTTCAAGACGGATCGGAGAAGGTTTCACGGCCTTTATTGAATGAGTATTTCCTGTCTGAATGAGAGATTACACATACATGTCACGTCGCTTCACTATGGTTGGGGCAGGTTGCTGACGTACATTACAGATTTCATGCGGTGCTAGATAGTAGTAGGAACCAGTGGTAGTTTATAGGTATCCGCTCAATGCAAATATCTTTCTTGAAGACTGATATTGTCTGATTGTCTCTGTGTGGTCTGTGATGATGTCTGACGAAGGGAGTGTCACTATGAATACACAGCACGTTGTGACATCGTCTGCGGAACGGCACCGCTGTATCATATCATAGACAAAAACAAGCGTCCTACAGCAAGACGAATTATAAGGCAGCACATAGCCGTGTCATCCGATGTGCTGTCTTTTGGAACTGCACACCTTTGCCGTGTGGTAGATACATGACACAAACAGCCAATGAAGCTGCAGCAGATAGATCGAAAATTTCATGTTAACTTTGTTGATCCATTCCATGTTACAGTTACATACAAGCCCAGAAAAGCAGACGAACGATACCGAAGTAAAAGCAGAACCTCAAAAAAAGGAAATGAGAGTGCGAAATCCATCCCTTATGAGCGCCTGCCACCGATGAATACATATCCTTTTTCCATTCCACCCCACCCAGTATCCATTTTTCCATGGTCGTTTCATTGTTATCCTTTGCGTCGCCATCCGTGACTATATGCATTTTGAACCTATGAGGAGATTTTCGTACCGTGTCGCGCATCTAGTCTTCTGCCATTGATGCGGTGTTCTTGGTGGTCCTGCCGCTGCGGCGTGGTGTGCCGTCAGCAGTGGCAGCCTTCTTGGGTGCCTTCTTCTTTGCGGGTTCTTTCTTCTCCTTCTTGGCACGGCCGCCCTTCTTGGGGGTAGGCTTTGTCTCGGCTTCTTCCTTGTCCTCGGCTTCATCGTCGTCAGCCTCGTCGGTCTTTGCCTTCTTCTCGGCAGGCTTCTCATCGGCGTCGGCGTCGGCGCCGTTGGTCTTATCCGCGGCTACCTCGTCAGCCTTGCGCTTGTCGCCGGCCTGGGGTTCCTCATCCTTTTCGTCGGACTTGTCTTCTGTCGCGTCATCCTTGGCCTCTTCTTTTGACTCTTCCTTCGACTCCTCCTTCGATTCTTCAGCCTTGGAGTCGCCGTTGGTTTGCGCTTCTTCCTTCTTCTCCTCACTGTCAGGCGCGTCCTTCATCTCCTCGTCCTTCTTCTCGGCTTCGGAGGTCTTCTCGTCCTCCTTCTTATCTGAGTCAGCCGACTTGTCGTCATCCTTCTTCTCTGACTCTGCCGACTTGTCCTCTTCCTTGGAGTCGCCGTTAGCGCCATCGGCCTTCTCGTCGATCTGGAGTTCGGAAGCGCGCTTCACGACATCGTTGCCAGAGCGCTCGACGTGCACAGCGGGGTTGTCGGGCGAGGCGTTCTTCTTGATGGTGTTGCCCTTCTTGGATTCAATGGCAATCTCGCCTTGGTCCTTGACCTCGGCAGCGGTGCCACCGGGCTGTCCGGAGCCCCAGTTCCATGAGACTGCTCACACGTTAGTATTGAGTTCCCGAGTCTTTTGCGATTATACCGAGAGCGACAAGGAAGACGCGCGCCGATTGGCAATCGTTACGCGCCAGTGAGCGCAATGCGCCTGGCGGGATCTCATTATGCGCAACCACTGAACGGCTGAAGGGGTCTCGGATTGAGAATTGAGAGGCACGTACCCTTATCTCCTTGTTGGATCTCAGTGTCGGTCATTGTGTGTAACGTAGCTTAGCCGTGGCAGGTGGTAAGAGATGACGTTATGGTGCGCAAAACCGCGTGTAAAGTCGCGAAAGCGGGGCGGAACAGCAATTGATGCGCGTAGAGGTGCAATGGATACGGTGATGCGTAGAAATGATGCGCAAGCAGTTGGAAGAGACGCGACGGGCGGTGTGGAAGGGAGGAGAAGAATGGAAGCCGGGAACCTGAGTGCTGGGAAAGAGCTCTCGAAGATCGGAAGCTGCGGTGCTGAGGCGTGATTGGCTGCCCTGACCCACAAACGCCAATCTGTGCAATCTATGGGGAAGGTGGCTGGCGATCGAGCCACGGCGTCATCGGCTGGTCTGTGCGCGTTCTCGAAATACATCCTTGTCGATCGCTTCCTTCACGGCATGGCATTCTGAATAGGGTTTCGAAGAGGACGAGACTACACTCTTGAGTCGGTCATTGAAGATGTCAAGCATTTTAGTTGACTGCGCTTTGCCATACCATCGTGTATTCATGTCCAGATCTTGCCTCCCATACCATGTATCACCTTGTCCATCCCGTGCGTATGTGCGTAGTCAAATGCCGTTACCAAAGCCACGAGATGACTAGCTGCCGCAAGAACAACCAAGACGTGAAAGATCTGATGGCTTGAGCCCCAAATATCATACTTCCCAGGGCTCCACTTCTCGGGTACCCTCGCAGCATAGATAGCGGCACCAGCGATATACAGTGCACCCTGCAAAAGAACCCAATCCAGGCCAATGCTCTTGCGCAGATGTTCGACACCGTACAGTTGAACGCCATGAAGAACGGGGAAGACGGCGGAAAGTCCCATGAGCACGAACATGAGCGCTCGGAAGGGTCGCAATGCGGGAGTGCGGAACTTGGGATGTGTGGCCGCGACAGATGTGCCAGCTGCCAACGTCGTGATCATGGTCCAGTACGTCCTTTGCAGTTCTGGTTCGCCTGCGAAGGCGTAGTATACGATGGGTACGAAGCTTCCCCAGATGAGAAAGACGATGCCGAGGTAGTCCAATTTGTTGCCCCAGACAGCGACTTCATGCGAGTGGTTCTGTATCGTATGATATGTCGCGCTCATGCCCAGACATGCGACAGCTCCTGCGAAGTAGCAGCTGAAGGCCCAGACGTCCTCTTGCGTAGCCGTGTCATAGCGGACAGCCAATGTGTTGTAGAGTGCGACGGAGGAGATGGCAGCCATCACAGCTCCAATGAGATGGGTGTAGATGTTGACGGTTTCGTTATGAAGATACCCGAGACTCTTCCAGGACTTGAAAAATGAGTTGGATTGAGCGCGATACCCCGATTGGATGTAGTGGTTGTCTTGCTGCCATGGCGAGAGTTCGTCCCATAGTAGTATCAACTTATCTTCAACCTTTTGCTCCAGCTCTTTCCCAGTTTGCGCGGCTTTCGAGGTTGCTTCCTTGGCTGCTTCCATGATGGGATTATCTGACGTGAATCTTTAGATTCAAATTTGAGGGGGCGGCCTGCTATATATGAAGGTTTGTTGGGAGTTCACATGTCATGAAGCGGCCTCGGAGAATCCGCGAATACCCTCAGGGACTACACGCGATCTAGGTAGACTATACCGCGTACGGTCAGGCTTGCGAGGACAACACGTCGCTTCTGAAGCAAAGCAATGACCTTGACAGCGCAGTCGCTCTCTATGAGCAATATCGTCAGTGGTCTTGCTGTTGTCACGAGGCAAGGCATTTCCGACGCGTCGAGCTCGTGCGCTGCCCCTCCATCCCACCTTCCCTTCTTCCCAGCCCTCGAGCGCGGTTGCTTTCACCACCACACACCAGGTGTCGCAAATACGCTAGGTGATATACAGCCATGATTGTTCGAGTCTTCGACATTACTTGATCTCCCGCGCTCTCGACCAGAACGCCCAACCCCACCGCCAGCGCAATGAAGTCCTCAGATCCCGGCCGACCCAGCAGCCGTCGCGCCGCCTCAGGTGCATGGAACCGGCTGAAGCCCGTCCGCGAAGATGTCCTGGAGACATACGGACTCCCTTCCAAAGGAGAGACACGGTATATCCCTCTCGCCCCATACGTCTCGACACAATGGCTAACCCCCCAGGCTGAACGACTTCAAAACACAAGAAATCTACTTCAACCGCATAATAGAACGCTACATGAAACTCTGCGCCCTCAACCGCGACGAACTCGACCGCCTCTTCATATCCGTCAGCATTCCCCCACCCGACACAACCACGACGACCAAGTCCACGACAGCGCCCACCACCAACTCCAAACTCACATCCTCCTTCTCCTCGCTCTCCCTCTCCAAACACGCACCCCCAGAAGCCCGCCAACAACCCACCACCCGCCCACCCCTCGCCTCAACCTCCACAAACACACCACACAACCCCATCCCCCAAAAGGCCTTCACGCCCTCCATCCAAGAACTTTCCACCGTCCTCGCCTCCCTGCGCAAGCTACGAGAAGCCATAACCGCGTCCTCACGCACCGATGCCTTCGCCCTGCGCGCCTACACCTTCGCCATCCACGTCAGCATCCTCTGCCACGACTGGTCCTCCTACCTCCCCTCTCTGCTTTCCCTCCTGGGGAAAATCCATCCCGTGAACCCGCTTTCGCCATCGACCCTGCACGAAGTCGTCGGCCTATTGATCCTCGACCAAGCATGTCGGCAATCCGATTACTCGGGCGCGCGCGCCACGAAACTACGGTATGGATATAAAGACTGGAGGGTGGAAAAGGTGTTGCGGTGTCTGGTCTCAGATGACTACGTGGGGTTTTGGCGCGTGAGGAGGAGTGTGGATGGGTATCAGAGGAGGGTTATGGAGTGGGCGGATGGAGGGGTAAGGGTGCATGCGTTGAAGTGTTTGGGAAGGGCGTATTTGAGTGCGGATAGGGCGTTTGTGGAGAGGTGTGCGGAGAGGAGCTGGGAGGAGTTGGTGCAGGAGGGGGTGGGGTGGGAATTGAGTGCGGATGGGGAGAGGGTTTTGATTAAGAAGATGAAGGGGTGATGGGACTTGACGGAATTGTATGAGATTTGATACCCGCTTAGTTTAGATATCATGGATTGGTTGGATTTAAGGATGAAGCGTTGAACATTCAGGGTATCATTAAGACTTTTCTATCAGACCACATCACTCATCCTCCATCTCCTCGTCCTCATCTTCATCTTCTTCCTCCCCAGCATCAGCAGCATCCTGCCAAACATCGTCGTCCATATCATACGCATCCAAAAGATCATCATCCATCTCCTCGTCCTCATCCTCCTCTTCGCCCTCACCCTCGCCAGTCTCCCCCCTAGCAGCAGCCCTCTCCTTGCGCTTCTTCTCCACATTCTCCTTCTGAACACGTCTCCTCTCCTCCTTCTCCTTATTCCTCTGTGTCCACTTCTTCTCCAACTCCTGCTCCTCTTTCTTGCTCTTCTTGATGTATTCATGCCACATGATCTTGCCGCCGCAGACATCTTCTTCGACTTTTGTGAGGCGCAGCTTCATGCGCGGGCCCAGTTCAACGAGCTTGACGGCGCGCTTCTCGACGCGGGGTTTTGAGCCGCGGGCGCGGGCGTGCGAGGTCTCGTCGCCGGCTTTTAGCTTTTCTTTTTCTTTGCGGGAGAGGACTTTTTGGCGGACGGGTTGCGCGACTTCGACTTCGGCGTCGGTGTCTTGTTCGGTGTCGGAGGCGGATGTGTAGCCGGCGGCTGAGGGGTCGAGCATGTAGTCTGCGACGTCCTGGAGGTGGAGTTAGTGGATATTCTATATGCGTTTTGGAGAGTGACTGTTTACCTCGAGCTTTCCCAGATTAGGCAGTGCGCTCTTCTTCTTCTCCTTGCTGCCAATGAGCTTCTCAGCTGCGTATAACCGGCGGATGGCTTTCGGTACGCCCGTGACTTTGGTTGTGATTGCGTAGTGTCTCAGGCTGATTGTGACGGAGCCATTCTCTTCCGAGGGAGGCTCACGGTTGAGAAGGAGGACGCGCTTGATCGAGTGTAGAGGGGTAGTGTGCGGTTGGATGGGCGGGAACAAGCCCTGGAACATGTCCGTCACAAGCTTCTCCAGATGCTTAGGAGGTGCCTTGTCGCCGAGTCGTTCTCTTTCCGCATCGCTGGTAAGAAAGTTGTTCATTACAAGCAGCGGTGCGACTAGGAAGTCGTTTGCGCCAGCCCGTGGGCGTCTCATGGACTTGAGAATATCTTTGCAGAGACTGTAGTTTTCGACTCGGAAATGGAGGGTAGGTCCGCGGGGGACGCGGCATAGTCTGAGGTTGACGTTACCGACTTCTGAGCGGGAGAAGAGGAGAAGATGGCTGACACCGAGCGGTCCACACATGACGAGGAAGTCCTTCGAGGCTGTTAGCTCAGATCATGCTGACAGCTGTGTATGCCATACCTTGAGCTTGTTCGCCCTTCGCTCCTTCAGCCGAATAGCGGTATCGGGCTCCAGGCAGTGGCGCACATCGTTCACGAGGTCTGAGACAGATCTTCCCACTCTGTACTTCGTTAACAACCGAGGCGAAAGTTACCTCGACCTGGAAAACTCACTCTTGCGCGCCGATACGAATGACCATAGATTTCGGTGTTCCTGCTATCGGCTTCTTGGAAAGCTCCTTGTCGCGCACCGACTGCTTCTTCCTCGCGGTTCCTTTTCCACGAGCCATTGCGAAGACTCAGTTATCTCTGACCAAGTTGAAGTATTGACGGGTATTGCAGATGACTGAGCGTATAATTCTTGCGCTGCGATCGCGTTCTCTACTCGAGTAAGCCAGAGGAGGGCGTTGTGGTGTTGTTGAGTGAACGAGTTCGTCGCATGCAGTCGCAAACTAGAGCTCGCCGGCTGTCGAACTTTTAGGTGGGTCCGCCAAGATTTCGCGGTTTCTTTGGTTCCAACCGCGGTACCGTGATTCTGTCGCACGACTTTTCCAGACTCAACAATCATAACCACAACATGCCTGGCGTCACGAAACGAAAGCTCCACGCGGATGCGACTACCACTGCCGGTGCGTCGTCGAAGAAAGTACGACCTTCGAATGCACCTGCGAAGAAAGTCCAGAAGAAGCCTGCACCACCACCGGAATCCGAGTCCGGCGATGATGATGACGCCTCAGAGAGAGACTCCACGGATGCCGAAGAAGCCCAAGATGTAGTAGGCGACAGCAGTTCAAAAGACGAAGCAGGGCCCTCTACCACTGCCGACACAACGAGCGAAGAAGCGCAACCCGCCGCGAACGAACCGAAGAAGACCTTCGCCGATCTAGGCGTGCGCGAGGAGCTCTGCGACGCAGTTGAAAACCTGAAATACGTACATCCGACTCCTATCCAGGAACAAGCTATACCTCTGGCTCTTCAGGGTAGGGATGTCATCGGATTGGCAGAGACGGGTTCTGGAAAGACGGCAGCGTTCGTCCTACCTATTCTTCAGTCGCTCCTAGAGAAGCCACAACCTTTGTTTGGTCTGATTCTGGCCCCAACACGAGAGTTGGCATACCAAATCGCACAACAGGTGGATGCTTTGGGTAGCATTATCAACGTCAAGTGCGCGACGTTGGTGGGAGGAATGGATATGGTGCCTCAGGCTATCTCGCTGTCCAAGAAACCGCACGTCGTAGTAGCGACACCTGGACGCTTGCTTGACCGTGAGTCACGCACATAAACGAACTATACGTGACACCCATACTGACCACATCCGCGTAGATCTGGAAAACACGAAAGGCTTCAGTCTGAAGCATCTGAAATACATGGTTCTCGACGAAGCCGATCGCTTGCTCGACCTCGATTTCGGTCCCGTACTAGACAAGATCCTGAAGGTACTTCCTCGGGAAGGACGACACACATACCTATTCTCAGCGACCATGTCCTCCAAGGTCGAGAGTCTCCAGCGCGCCGCCCTACAAAACCCAGTCCGCGTGAGCATCAGCAGCTCCTCGCACCAAGTCGTCTCGACCCTACTACAGCGCTACATCTTCCTCCCATTCAAGTGGAAGGACCTCTACCTCATCCACCTCCTCAATGACAACATCGGCCACCCGACCATCATCTTCACCCGCACAGTCAATGAAACCCAACGTATCTCTATCCTCCTCCGCACCCTCGGCTTCGGCGCCATCCCACTACACGGCCAACTAGGCCAGTCCGCCCGTCTGGGTGCCCTCAACAAATTCAAATCAAAGAGCCGAGACATCCTCGTTGCCACCGACGTCGCAGCCCGTGGTCTCGATATCCCCGCCGTTGACCTCGTAGTCAACTTCGACTTGCCAAGCGACTCTCAGACTTACGTCCATCGTGTTGGTCGAACTGCAAGAGCGGGAAAGTCGGGTAAGGCGGTGTCGTTCGTTACACAGTACGATCTTGAGATCTGGCTAAGGATTGAGAATGCGCTGGGTAAGAAGATCCCGGAAGAGGCCATCAACAAGGATGAAGCGATGGTATACGCGGAGCGCGTTGGCGATGCGCAAAGGATAGCTGTTCGTGAGATGAAAGACTACCATGAGCAAAGAGGTAGCAGAGGCGGACGCGGTGGCCGAGGTGGATCAAGAGGAGGACGCGGCGGAGGTCGGGGCAGAGGTCGCGACACGATGGACACTGAGGAGGGTTAGATGTCATGTGTCTAGGTGTGGGTTGTCGGTTTTGGCGTTTTGATCTTTTCGCGTATACCCTACGAGTTGCTTGATCCCCGACCATGTCTTGGAGAAGATGGCACCCTTGGTCAGGACCGAAAAGTTTGTGTGCTTGTGTTTTGGAGGGGGTTGTGGGTGGGGCTGGATTATGATGGATTATGCGAGCATCGAATATGATATATGAACACATCGCTTTACCGAGGAGACTTTGATGGGCTTAGCGGGTATTGTGGAGGGTATAAAAGGCGTCTTTCGGTCTCACTTCTCATGTCTTTTCCAACATCCAGAATTTCCTCTTCGTTTCCAAAAGCTGAGGAAGACTCAGAAATGATTCCAAAATATCCAGACTCCTCCCTCATGTTCTCTTCCAAAATATCAAAAACTCCCAATGATGCCTCTGCCTGCTCGTCCCATCAGCTTCTTACTTTACGACCAAAACCTTTGCGATCTTGTACATGGGATATGGCGTTTCTAAATCTCACACTGGCCTCGCATTCATTATTACGGCGTTGCATATGTAATGCTGGAAGCCCGCTATTATACATGGCATAGAAGGCACCTCCCTACGACGTCTTCTCTCTTCCTTCCACACACCCAGACTTTCTCTCCTCTTCTCAAAAAGGAGAGAGTGAAGACGATGATGACTTCCAAAATCCTGGGTTCCTTCTGCTTATGTCCTCCGCAAACCATGAAAACATTCCTGCTATGACTCCGCCTGTCGATATCTTCGGGCTCATACTTCAGCATCAAAAGATCTTTTCGTTCTCTACATAGTATACGATATCCGAATGTTTGAGTTGAGATTTGCTGAAATGACAGAACTATTCTGCTATGCGACTTTGAAAGCTCGTGACTGTGGATGGCTATATAAGCTGTTCTCTCTTGTCCATGCTTTGTCGTTCCTCAATATCAACATCTTTCTTCTCGATTACCAAAACAAGGTGACCATGACTCCATGTTTCCAAAATTCGACGACAAGCGCGCGATGTCTCGTTCTGAAAAGATGATGAAGTTTCCACATGACGCTGCCCCTCCATGCGAATCAGCTATCGATCTCGATGATAGGTTTTTGGCTATAATACGAAACAACAGTCTTCCATACTCCAAAAGCCTCGATAGAGCACACATGTGTTGTGCAGCATACGGAATAGTATTATACCGAGCACATGGCCCATCGACAGTACAAACATACGCTGCAGTTCCGTTTGTTGCACGAATTCAATCGCACGACAAGAACGTCGTGTAGCGTTGCAAATCTCACAAAGTCGGCAGAGCCATTATCGCTTTGCGGATGTTTTTGAGTTGCGCTTAGAACAACACTGATGAGGCTGAGAGGGAGAGTGAAGTGCTTCAAACCCCCTTTATATCGACGCCGGAGTTGCCCACATAACGAGGTATGCTTTGATGTTGGTTTAGTACAATCTCAAGCCACAGTCTGGATCATGACCTGTTCGTATGCAGATTTTGGAGGCCCCATCGTTCTGTTCGGCGGCGTTTCCCAATCATGAGGCATACTGCTAGCGTCTTTTTGGAGTGCGGTGGACTGGACGAAGTTTTGGGTAAATGGGCAGGATGCGGCATAGCAGCCATGCAGGCTTCAAACATGAATTTTTGGAAAAGAACAGGAACAACCCATCATAATCGGCCATGGCAGTTTTGGACATTCAAACCTGAGCGAGGGGATAATGAAGTAGAGAAGGAGGAGAGTCGTGAGGGGTATTTATACGTCCCTGTATCACGTGTTGAAGTGGCATTTATAGTTCCAGTAAAAGCGGCGAGAGATGTTACTGGATGATGAATGTTTTTGGAATTGAGAAAGTTGCGGCCGACAGAAATCATGTCGGGTAACATGATGGTTTTTGAAAGACCACGTATTGGCATATACCGGATGCTTCTAGGTTTTGAACAGGTAGGAGTAAGATGAATGTCTCGATGCTCATGATGAGAAAGATAGAACTTAAGTAAGGTCAGGAACGGACAGCCATGCGAATGTCGTGAGGAGTCTTGGATATCTGCTGGCAGGAAACATCGGTCATGTAAAACCAGTTTTCGGGTTCTTCAGACCTTGAAGAGGGTCTTTGGTATAGTAGATAGCTTCATATCATGATTGGCAGCGACATGCTTGTTTGCTTGTTGTTATTGTAACCACCAGCGCAGCACATGAAATACCCAGCTGTTTGTTTTGAGTGCTGAGACCGCCGCGGGAGACAGCAAACACATAGATCCATTTCTCTCCTGATTTTGGATCTATCGACAGGGAAATGTCGATTTCTGAAGCCTTGGAAATTTGGAGTAGATGGTAGGCGAAAGAGATAATTCCGATCAGGTTTTAAGGTAGATGGGAAACAGACAAGAGAACCGTTCATGTAAAGTATGAATGAATCTTTTGGAGAGAAGCACAGAAAGCCCATGGCTTATACGAAGCGATGTTTTGGAATTCTCCAGCAAAGGAGTGGATGATGGAGGGAAGGAAGAAGGGTGACTAGGCGAGCTTTTATATCTGGCCGGGTGCTATAGTGCGCTAGACTTGATGGATACGCCGAGAGACATATACAGATATAGTTTGGCTTTTGGGATATGCGAATTCCTGTGGTGCCAAAAGACATGATGTCTGCAAAGATATGTTTTCGAACAGCCCGAACACTCGCATGTGTGGGCTTCCACCAGGTTTTAGAAGTTGGAACGAAGATTAATCTGTCGCCGCTCTCACCGAGAGAGGAGAAAGTAGCCTTTGGTAGGGACAAAGCCGCAAAGTCATGCTATGATTCGCGTGGGGTTTTGGAGACTTTGGAAGTTGAGAATGCCACATGCTTTGGAACAAACACCTTTTTGGAGGACTATGAAAGGGTCTTTTGAATCAGCGAAGCGAGACATCAGAATTGAAACCGAGTTCTTTGGTTTCCATAATTTGGTCTTCTGGAAAGCCGACGCCGCACATAGTGACTTCGAAGAATGGATTTTAGAAAGAACGAGTTCTCGGCAGGACACAACAGCCATATCGCTTTCAGATTTATCTTTTTTACACCCATGACCTTTTGAGGTATCATTTTGGAAAATGGTGGAATCGAGTAGATGGTAGAAGGAAGGGTTAATCTCCATCAACGATATCTACTTATACCCCCGGCCCTCCTAAATCGGCGTACCCGCAGTACCCTTCTCCATCTCCTCACAAAGCTTACCCAACTCCTCAATCACAACTTGGTGGTCATCCCACTGCTTCAGCCCACTCACAACGACCACCGCAACCGGCCCATCGCAGTTTTTGATGTAAATCGGCACACCACCACCATGAATCGCATAATCTTTCGCCGTCTCGCCAAGCCCCATCTTGGCCTTGAACTTCTCCTCATCGCCTTCAAATTGGTTCTGCAGACGCCACGTGCTTGCGTTAAAGCGGATGACGGCTGCGCGTTTGCGGCTGACCCAGAAGTCGTTGTCTAGGGCTGTGCCGGAATGGGTAACCTGCTTCATATCAGCAAAGCAATTGTAGGTGTTGATCATGGTACTCACGGCGTGGAAAAGCACATGACCTGGCGTGCTAATGGTAGAGATATCTACAACAGCCGGTCGCTCAAAGGTAAGCAGGCGTGTGCGGAGGTTGTAGCCGAGCTTGAACGCGATGCCGGAATCCCAGTGTGGCAACAGAGCGGCTTTTTCTTGCTTCTTGATGGCTTCGACATCGCGGGGTGCTTCTGAGAGGCCCACGTGTTGCGGGATCTGGATATCGTCTGTCGCCATCTTGAAAGTTGTTCGTTGCGGATGTTAAAGTGGTGTAGATGAGCGATCAAAGTATGTGGTAGCAGGCGTCAAGTAATTCCTGTTCTGCCCGTAAAGTAGTGGCTGATGCAGAAGGATATATCTCCGATAACATGTTGAGATGCCATGCCGAGTTCTAGATCGCCGATGTCATCCGTTGGCAGAGCTTTTCATAAATGTGGCTCTGCCGGCAGGCGGAGGCTCCGCATTGTTGCGCTAATTCCCCGCCATCATCGATCTTCCGCAGAGCCGCGTCGGGTCGCGCTCCTACTCTCTCGACACGCTCAGCTTCCGACGCGTTTTCACGCGTGATGTATGTCGCAGCGACCTAGGCATGTCTTTGAAGGGCCACGGGGTGATGCGGCGTGAGAATTACACGTGTTTACTTCGTTTAGAGGTTGTGACGCTGGCCCTGCCTTTCCTACAGCAACTTCGATCGGGGCTCACGACAACGTCTAGTTTACCTCGACCAGCCTGCAGCCGTCTATCGGGACACCGAGCGACTCGCGATATCTGTGCGACGAGTGCAATGGGCCGTGTACGCGGCACGAAGTACGAGAAAGAGAGGGATAGAACATTGCAATTTCTAAGACCATCGCAAACACTCACGTAATCACTACAGCCCCCATACATGGAGTTGAAACAACACCCAGGTTCCAACATGTTCTGCCTTCGCGAGACGCTGATACTATTTGTGTGCGTTACCCGACATGTGTCGCTGACATCAGCGAACGCAAATACCTGATACTGGACGGCGAGGCGAACATACGCTCAGACGACATCGCTATGCAGACCATTGGAGGCTCAGCGCAACGACTCTATCGAAGTCGTTTATCCAGCTCATCGAATTCATATAATCTGGACAATATGGCTTGAAGATACGGGTCGAGTGGACCTGGACTTCTCTTTAACCCGTTGAGCATGGCTCACGTTGATCGAGACGGAACTTGTTCAACACAACATTATCATTCAGTCGTCCTTTGCAGCTCCCATACGAATTTCCGTGCCGTAGAACCGGTACGTTGTTCTGATCCAAAGATAAAGTACATCGAATGTGCCTTACGCCGCTCGGCCTCAGAACAGGCTGGCAATTTTAGACCTGAGGGAGGCGTCAGGCATCCGAACAGTACTGTTTCCTCGTCGGCATGGAGTCATTCCGTCTGTCATTGTGGGCTGGTTAAGGTGAGTGGTCTATTTCTGTTCATGTGTTTGAATATATGAAGAAGGCATGACGCTCCAAAAGCGAGACCATACACGCACATTCAGCAACGACTACACTCATACCATCTTGTACACATTACGATTTTCGCATCCACCAGAGTACTGCTTCTTCGATTGGCTGTTCGCGGCAATTGAGCACCTCTTTATCCGATTCGCTGTGAATTTCCCCGCTTCGCCAAGGCTTCCGACATGGTTCACATCTCGCGCGTTGTTCTGGGAGCAATCGCAGTCTTCCTCACACACATCACTATTGGAGCGGCTACAACTGGGCCTGCCGTCTCCCTCCATCATAGGATGGCTACCAATGACGAAGTGGCAACTGGATCAACCAGCCGCATCGATTCGACCAACCCCGGGGTGAAATCATCATGCGCCACCTCAGACAACAAGGGAACCAAGAGAGATACATGCCATCCGGATTCAAATGACGCCTCTCCAGCAGAGACCGTGGAGACTACGAAGCGCGTCAAGAGAGAGGAAGATATTCCCAGAGCCTATCTCCTCAGCACCATTGACGGCATCAACAGAGCCCAATACGAAGAGTGGGCCAAGAAGCCGCCGCTTGGTGACAAGGAAGGCGACATAATCGCTTTCGATGAACTCGACTGGGTTTCTTGCCAATATCTGAATCTCACTGACGCCGAGGCCGCTATCGTCCGCCAGGATCCTATCATAAGATTCATCGAGCGAATTACTGAAGACGATGGTGAGCTGCGCGTCATCCCTCCGCAGGAAGATTCGAGTTCACTACTTCCAAGTTCACTCCATGTCAAAGCTCAGGCACTCAACCAGAGGGATGAGAGTGCAGCTCATCTCAAGTTGCTATCAGCCAGGAACCAGAGAAATGACCCCACACAGCTACCGAACTATGTGTTCGAGCCTTCACTCGGAAAAGGTCAAACGATCTACGTCCTCGATAGTGGTTATCGTAAGAGCCACCAAGAATTCGATGCTTCGGAGCGCGAGGTTCGAGACTTTACTGTTGCTAACCGATACACATTCGCTGGTATTGACCTCACGGACGATCAAAAAGGCCCAGAGGATATGACAGATGTCACTGGTCACGGCACCCAGGTTGCAAGTATTGCGGCTGGATACGTCAGTGGCGTGGCTTCGAAAGCAAATCTTGTTGTTGTGAAGATGGTAAACTGGGCCAAAAACCCTAGGAAACCTGACCAACCTGGTCTTATACCACGCGGCGTCACGGACTCAGCGCTAGAGTATGCCTTCGCATGGGCGTTGAAGGACATTGGGCAACAACGGCTTAAAAATCCCGACCCTAACGCAAGGTATATCATCAACCTATCCTATGGTAAGTGTCGCCTTCCACGGACTTCATCCTAGACCACGCTAACAACAGTTGAGGCTGGACCAAAGAACTACATCCTGGTAAGATTGCGGTATTGGAGCTGGTACTTAAGAAGTGCAAGGACCAAGACGTCACCCTTGTTGTTGCTGCAGGTAACGATGGGAGAATTCGCACTCTGGATGCCATCATACCGCAAGCCTTTGGCACCGATGACAGATTCAGCATGATAACCGTGGGTGGCGTGGACAATGCTGGTAAATACTATGCGAAAACGATTCAAGGAACCGGCCAAGGTGGTCAGGTCGACATTTACGCAGGCGCAGTCGGCGTCGTTGCTGCAAAGCATGATGAAGCAGATGACTCCACCGTTACGGACGACGGAACATCCCTCGCAGCCCCAGCGATTGTGGGTATCCATCATCATCTTCAGTTCAGCAGAACATGCTAACGATGACAGGCCGGACTTGCTGCATACTATTTCAGTATCCCTGCATTAAACAGCAACTGGAACGACGGCAGCGTACCAGCAGACATGAAGAAATTCATTCTAGACCATGCGGAAATCAGGAACGATGACCCTTTCAATGAAGGCGACACATATCCCGTATCGCCGAAGCCCGAAAAGGAGAGCCTCAAAGTGCCATACAACCTGGCCCAGAATACGTACGGTATCTTCCTTGCACCAAATTAACACGAACTAACTCGGCCACAGACTTTGCGACCTCCCCGATGCGGCAGCCAAGCGCTCCCTCTTCGCCAAGAGAGCTACAACACCCGAAAAGTCGGTTCCTGGCCGCCCGATCGTCGAGAACGGCGAGGTCACAAACGAAGATTTGAAGAATGTTCGTCACCTCCTACGCGTCCCGACGAAGATCGTGAACTAACAACACCACAGGAAATCTGCAACGTCCACAACCGCCCCGCTCCAGAAACCGAACCCGAACAAACACCAGAAGCACAGCCACCACCCCCAAACACAGCGGGATGCGAAATTCTCGGAAAGGGCGTAGGAGCTGGGGAGTTCAAGATCACAGGATCTGGATGGGGTGACGAAGCGTCGCTCAAGGAGAAATTCGGTGATTGGGCGTTCGGCTATACTGCTGGCGATTCTTTCACGGTTACGTTTATGAGTGCCAAGGAGCCGGGTGAGATTGAGACGGCTGTGAGGGAGATGTCCGGGTTGGGCGATGTTACTTGCACTTAGAGGATGGAGTTGGACGGGCGGCGCATGTGAGAGCTTGGTTTGGATGGCGAACGCGGCGTTTGGGACATGGGCTGCGCTTCTGCATGCATGATTGGGAACGATGTTTCGTCAGGATATGCTATCACTGTCCGCAGCCCTATCGAATACACACGGGCTCTTCTCTCATATACTGGTTCTGATCTGTAACTTGGTGACATGGCTGCGTGAATACCAACTTTTGGAACAAGGAAACACATCAGATCTTCGAATTGACCTTTTACATTGAGTAAATAAGAAAGTGGCGCACCTCTCAGAGACATGTATTGTCCTGGAGAATATTTTGGTATGATCGCCTTAGGTATCCGGAGTCCATGATCTGGAGGCGTGAGAAGGGAAGCGGCAGGTATTCATACAGCATAGGAGGCTAAGCGTACGTCTCACATGACGGCGAAACAACCGCTTTCTGGATGTCGCGCCGACATGAACTTGCGATGATAAACTTCGAAGTGCTCGAGGATAGTATACACACGAACATGCTATGATGGTGTTTAAGCTTTGGAAATTGTAGGGAAATGGTCGACTGAAGGTATGAAGAAAGAGGCAAAGCCGAACGATTAGAAGTTTTTACACTGCGCATCGGTATCATGCGTTAAGTACTATGCACTTTTGAAAACATCTGAAAGTTCATTCCGCATGTAAAGGTAGGGTAGTTGTTTCTTAACCACTGCGAAGTCATTTGCATGAATCGACATATTTTTCGAGCTGTGTAGTGCGAGCCACAAGTGGCCGAAAGACGTCGCCTTGGATGGTGCTTAATTTTAGAGAACTGCGAATGCGTATTGTTGAGGGAAGAAGGCGGGGGAGAGAAAGGGTGGCGGTTTATATCGAATGTCAACCCACTAACGCTGGAAGGTGGCACGGTAAGTCGTACACGACTGCCGCCATGTAGTGTTACCGTGTGCATTTTGATGTGCTCGGCCCAGAACCATGTTACACTTGGTTCTATTTTTCGATAACGGATGTATTTGGAAACGCCTGGCAGGCAGGATGTCGACACATGGCGGCTCGTACTCGATCTTTAGGAAATCATAATGATTTGCGTATTTATAGGGGCAGATGGTAGCCAGACAGCAGAAGCTTTTATAGTCAAAAAGCACCAGTGTTCATAAACATCGTTCGAGATTTGATCCCTTTTTGTAGAAGTATAGCTGGCATGTCAGATCTTGCAAGCGGAACTCGAAAAGATGAAGAGACAGGAAGACATGGCCAGTTTGAGTGTGGCTTTCGGTGGCATAAACGGCGAAGGGAGACCACCACTCATCATCGTGCTCATCAACGTTTATGGTATGCAGGATAGCGCAATGTGAAGTTGGTGGACAGGACACTCAGCATGAGGAGATCTGCTTTTATACCAGCACCATCGCCCGTGCTTTCCGCACCCTCGTTTGCCGGCATATACCGGTGACGTCAGATTCCTCGTCTTCACTTCACGCCTTGCGCATCTTATGCATCGCAGATGCATCAACACCACGCGTTTTCATTTCGCGCATCGCGTTCTTGTTATCATCCTTTCGAGCGACGGAAGATCTGGGCTGTTCGGTAATTGCTGCCCCGATAACCGAGTGCGGGTTGACCCTGTAAGATGCGGGGACTCCGCGTCGGCGTCATTCCTTGAAGCTATTTCCGCAACTTCTAACGTATTTGAACTGCGGAGATGAGGCTAGCCTGCTGATGGCGTTGCTAAACCCCTTGCGACAAATTGGAGAAATGATATCTTCCGGTGGCGTTGGGAAGAGTGTCAGTATAAGTACTGAGCGCTTGGCGCAACACTCACATTTGCTTGGAGTAGACGCCAGCCAGTATCTCAAACATATCAGATCAGCTGCTTGGTGACCTTGAGTATATCTTTCCAGTATGAAGTTCCAAACATCATTACCATATCTTCTTGGCTTCGGCACCGCGGCCTCGGCGCTACCCCAAAGCCTCTCGGAGAGACACGCAGGCGCAGCTACAAGTGCAACTGTACCAACAATCTGGATTGCAGGCGACTCAACAACCGCACCAGATGGTGGTCACAACGGCACAGAAGGCTGGGGACAATACCTTCAGTACTCATTCGGCACCAACGCGAAAGTAAACAACTCCGCTTATGCCGGACGATCCGCGCGCTCGGTGGGTCTCTTCTCTTTCCACTTCAGCTACGGTACAAGACAGTAAAAGCACCTGGCTAATGTCTGATTACCATAGTTCACGCGCGAAGGCCGCTTCGACAGAATAGCAAAAGCCCTCCAACCCGGCGATTGGGTCATCATCGAATTCGGCATCAATGATGCCGGCACGCTTCAAAATGGCTCGACTAGCTCAGCAGGAGACAAAGGTCGGCCGCCTTGCCCTGGTGTGGGCGATGAGACGTGTGATGTGACGTTCAAGTAAGCCATTTGACAGCCATACTCATCTTCATGGACTAACTCGTGCAACAGCAACGCTACGGAGGTTGTCCACACATTCCCCTCTTACATCAAATCCGCAGCCTCCACGTTCCTCTCCCTAGGCGCCTCCGGCATCGTCATCTCATCGCAACTCCCCACCAACGTCTGGGAATCTGGAAGTTACAGCTTCACGCCCGGAAGATTCGCGTATTACAATATGTATGTAACATCACCCGGCCGACCACATCAATGTCTACCATCTGCGATTTTGAGGAACAAAGAACGAGTGACTGACATTCGACACAGGCTATCGGCCATTGAACTAGGCGGCCCAGCATCACATGTCTACTTCGTGCAGCATGGAAGTTACGCTGCGCAAGCGCAAAAGCTTCTGGGAAAGGAGGTGGTGGACAAGGAGTATCCGATGGATCATACGCATACGGCGCCGTTTTTGGCGGATGTGGTACGTTCTTGCAACTTTTCTCGCTCATCGCAACTGTGTTCACGTCTTTCCGAACATTTGTCTCTTTCGACTGCTTTTTGTTTTGTATTCGAGAGAGTATTTGACTAACAAGAGGAACAGCACAGCCAGGCTTTTGTACTGGGACTGAAGTGCGGAACTAGTCCCTTGGCGGGGCTGGTGGTCAATGCTACGGCGAGAATCGAGATGGAGAGGGGGGGTTGTTTGCCTGCTAATGCGACGTTGCCGATTTAGATGTCAGGTATGGCCTTGAATGCGTTGTCGACTTCAGCGGAACACATGGCATCGTGACTCTCGCCATTCGAAAAGCTTCGGGAAGGCGAACGCGCAGTTCTCATCGTGCATAACCTTGGTTTCTTTTCGGACTCCGCGGAAACATGCATGCGATGGCGAGATCTTTCGGTGACACAGCGCATTACTGTATAGTCGAGACAATACAGCGAGAGTAGCGAACGTGGTCATGCATTTGCCACCAGCTTCTTTGGAATTCAGTTCCCAATTCTTGAAGTATGCGCGCTTCAGAAAAGAAGTGGAAGTAAAGAGGTGGTATTGCGGATATCTTCCAAGAAACACCAGAAGCAGGGCAATAACTTCTGAGAAGGATTGAGAATTGCGAACGCGCAGCTCTCATGAGTCGATCGTAGAGTTCTTTTGCACTCGGCAGAACATGGACACCGAAGGGTATATCTTTGGTAATGCAGCACAAGATCGTATGTCTCGAATAACCGAACGAGAGGAGCAGAAACGGCCATCAGACGATTACTCATTATCTTAGACTTTAAAATCCATGTTTCGAAGTGTGAGATGTAGAAGTAGAAGTTTGAAGATGATATCGTAGATGTTTCATAAGTAACGCTAGAATACTAGGAACATTTGCAGAGATGATTGTAGAAAGGCGAAGCGCGACCCTCATGCATTGCCGATTTCTCTTTTTGGTATCCGCAGAACATGGTCCAATTCTGCATCGTTTTTGGTGAGTTATAAAGGTCGCTGCTGTGCCGAGGATGCTGCACAGAAGAGGGAGAAGAGCGAACATGCTGCTCTGGCCTTCATCTTTTCAGTTTACCACGCACGTTTTGAAGTACGTGAATGTATGGAAAGAGAAAGAAAGACAGTTTCGCTGGCATTTTATATAGAACGCTATACACCAAGAGTCCGTTTCTAGTAAGATAGGAAACAGGCGAAGCGCAAAGCTCTCACAATAGATGTCTAATTTTTTTAAGTACACTAGAGGAATTAAAGCTTATAGACTTCTAGATAAATTAAATTTATAAGAAAATAGGCTCTTTACTTACTTATAGTAATAAATACTTAGTAATAGTTTTAAGCCTTTTATTAGACTAAAAAGCTTAAGTAAAAGCTATAAATAAAAAATTTTTTAAATTATTAAAAAGTACTTTTATAATAAGTACTATAAAACTTTATAAGCTCTTTTAAGTATAAAAAAATAACTAAAGCTATAAAGTATAGTTATAGTAGTAAAAAGAGGTCTTATATATAAAATTTTACTTTAATTTTTTTCTTTTTTTTCTTTTATACTATATTACTTAGAATACTAAGTAAGTACTATTAGTTTATTATTACTACTTTTACTAACTTAAAAGCTATAAAATATTTTTTATATTTAACTACTATACTATTTTTTTTATAGCTTTTACTATAATAAAGCTTATAAATTTTATACTAAATATACTTAAATAACTAAGTATTAATACTTTAAAGCTATAAACTAATAAAACTATTAAAATTTTACGTAGTATATATATAAGTATACTTAATATTTAAGTAGCTACTTTTAAAGCTACTAAATATAGCTTTAAAATTTAAAATATTAATAGTAAAGCTATAGTAGTAGTAATAAAACTAAAAAGCTATATACTTATAATAAAAAAATAGTAAAGTATTTTAAAAATTATATAAGTTAGTAGACTTAATACTAAAATAGTAGTATACTATTTTAAGTAGTAAATAGAAAAAATAAAAAAGCTAATAGTTAAAATTAGTTAGCTTATTATTATAAATAAAAATAAAGTAGTATTTATAAAGTTTTTATTTAGTAATAAGAATATTATATAAATAGCTTTAGTATAGCGCTACTTTAATAAATACTAAAAATAATAGCTATAGTAGCGTATAGCGTATAGAAAAATTACTAAAATAAGTATAATTACTAAAATTTAATAAAATTAGAATAAGTAGTTAATTAATAAACTCTAATACTAAAGTACTAACTAAAACGCGACTATAATAGATATCTTAATAGTGTTTTAGAGTCTGCAGAACATAGCTTAGGCCTATGCCAATTTTAACAACATAGTAAGGTCGCCTCTGTGCAGAGTCGATGCAACAGGAGAGAGGAGCAGAAACGGCCATTCGAAGGCTGCTTGTTTTCTTTTAGAGGTCACTTCCCGAGTTTTAAAGTACATAAAGGCAGGAAGGAAGAAAGAAGAACAGTCTCATAGACACTTCATACAGAAGGTCAGATGCAGAGTAGTGCCTTCAAGAGCTTTTTAGATTGCGAACATACAGCTCTTATTTCCATGCACATAGTATCTTTTGGTTTCGAATATCCGGACATTAACAAGTCCTGCGCGCATTTTAGTGACATCGCGCAATCGCTGTTATAGGAATTCCGTCAACACAGAAGAAGAGAAGAGCACATAGGTTCATAATGTTACTATTTTGAAGACTCAGGACTTATAAACTGAAGCCGTGTTTTCTTTTAGAGTAGAAGAGAGGATCATAGCACGTATGAAACGTAGCGGAGAACTAGGTACAATTTTAGCAACATAAGAGGAGAGCGGAACGCCCATTGCTTCGATTTTTGACTTTTTAGGAACCCCAGGAATCATTGCTAGTAGCAAAGGTATTTTAGAGTAGAAGGAAGGAACGCAATAATCATTTTTTGTGCGACATAGCGTCCGGATGAACAGGTATGATCTCGTTGACACGTCGGGAGAGCAAACCGCACATCGCTTCAGCCTCTTTAGTCTTTGGAGAACCAGAAATCATGGCTGTGAGTATCTCGAATTTCGGAGTAGAAGAGAGAAATGCGGTGACTGGTCAAGATGCAAGGAAGACAAGCACCATGTATAGGAGACGCGAGTATTTTCAAGTAAGACGAGCGCACGACTGCTATCAGACGCGAGAGAGAAGTTGTCGATCTCAGACACACATGTGTCTGTCTCGGCGAATTTTCAGTCGCACACCTGGGTAATGCGCATGCGGATGTGTTGGTAAAGAAGGCGAAAAGCCAGAAGCAAACATAAAGTATTCGAGGTCTGTTTTCGGGAAAACCGACAGGTTGTTTTGGTGTGTTGGAGAATACGTGGAAAGGTGCAGCGTAGTAGATATTTTATGTATAAGGCCAAGAGACCATGTGACAATTGATGATAAGTTTAGAAAGGACGACCGCACAGCTCTCATCGCCAACGGGTCAGGTAGTTTCGGGGTTGGAACAGGCATGATCCTTCGTTGATGCCATTTTGGTGATACAGCAACGCGACAGTTGCTGCAGTTTGAGGAACAGCAGAGAAGGCAGGGACAGACATCACAACAACTGCATCCCGTTTTGGAACTTTTAGCTTACATTGTTGGAGTGAGACCAGTAAAGAGGAGAAGTGGAAGCGCGTCGTCGTAGGAGTTTTATACGAAAAACCCGAGACATAGAACGATTTGATAGTGTTTTTGAAGGGGCGAGCGCAGCGCTCATACATAGGTGTACAGAGAGTTTTGGGGTCACAGACAAGCATGTATATTGCGATTGTACTTTTTGGAAGTCTCGGCAAACATGCATTGCTGGACGTTGGCTGTCTGGACACATGTAATGTGTGCTCGATACTTTTGAAGGAAAAGGCGGACGCAGAGACGGCCATACGACCCATTTGCGCTCTTTTTGGAGAAAAGAGTAAAGGCTTGAATGACCATGAGAAAATATGAAAGAGGGGGAGAAAGCCAACTTTTATATGCTCTGCCAAGCGCACATGAACGAAGTAAGTGTGAAGCGATGTAGTGAGAGCAATGTCGCACATCACATGAGAAAACTTCAAAGGTCTTTTGATGATGACAAATTGGTATCATTACGCATTACTTTCTTTCTCAATCATCCATCCACCAGCTATCATACAACATCCTCATCTTCTCAACTAATTACATGGCTCATAGGCCTCATCCAATAACTTTACATGTTGACAATGCTACGGTAGCATCGGCACATTTAACTCCTCATCCCTCATCGCACAGACTTAACCAGCCTGGTACAGACCAAGAGCAACAACGTGAGGGTTGATCATGCTCAAGTTGAAGGGAGTCAAGAACGGGTTGGCATCAGTCAGCGCAACGAACATGGTACCGTTGACGGATGGGTCACCCTCGTAGACCTCAGCAGCGGGCTGGTATGTGAAACCAGTGTTCTCGCCGGTGACCTCAAGGGGCGTGTATGTCAAGTTCAGCTGGCTGACCCAGGCAACGTACGCGGGGGCGCCGGCACTGGTATCCGTGACGTAAGAGTTGTTGGGGCCGACAGCCTGACCGGGCTTCTCCCAGGTGAAGTTGATCTTCTTGCCGGGGAAGGACAGGGGTTCGCTGTGGTTGCGCGCGATGGCAGGGCCGCAGGAGTAACCTGGGTGCTCGGTGCCGTTGATGTTGACGCAGGACTCATCGGCGGGGATGGTAGAGTCAGAGGGGTCAGCGATGCGGTCGCCAACTACCTCGTGGGGCTTGGTGTCGTTGGGCGAGAAGCGGTTGGGGTTGGCCTGGTTGTCGATAAGCAACGTGGGGAAGTTTTGCCATGCGAGACGGGTTGTGTTCTCAGGGCACGAGCTAATGTAGGGTGCCAGGTAGGTCCATGCCCAAGACTGCGGGATACCGGTCTCGAACCATACGGGCTGGGGCGCAAGGCCGAGCATTTGGCGGAAAGACATTTGCTGGCGGGCCTCGGTGGCAATGGACTGGGAGAGGAGGGAGGCAACCTCGCGGGAGTCCAGGTGGGCGAGGAAGCCCCAGACGCCAGACTCGCCCCAGCGGGTGAGCTTCTGGTTGAAGTCGATGAACTCTCGGACGGTGCGGTAAGGGTAGTTATAGGTGCACTGGGGAGGAGCAGTCTCGCCGAGCATGTTGGTCAAGAGGGTGGCGTGGCCACTCTCTTGCTGGGCCATGAAGGCAATGTAGGCGCGGTCCTCAGCAGTCAGACCAGCGTCGAGGAAATCCTCTGCGGAGAAGATGGCGAGACCGTTGTTGAACAGGTCGAGTTCGATCCATTCCTGGTAAAGACCCAGGGTGATAGACTCGTAGTCGAAGTCGCTGTTCACCATGTAGCGGGGCTCACTGCCATTGGTACCGAGACCACCAGCGGGCGTATAGGGAATGGGCATGGGGTTCTGGGGCTTGCCATTGGTGTTGTAGTAGGTAGCGGTGGGGTTTGGGGGCATGGGTGCGATGGCGGTGCCGATAGTAGTAGGCGCCTTGGCAGCTCCAGTGGTGGTGGGAGTGCCATCGTATGGGCCATGGCTGGTTGCGCCAGTGACATCTGAACTCCTTCGGGGAGGAGCTGAGCCAGGTGCGGTGGGGATGGCAGCAACCTGAGAGTCAGGACCGAAAACCGAAGCGGGGGTGGCAGCTGGCGTGAAGGTAACGGAGAAGCTGGCATCCGCGTTTGTGTAGCCTGGGACGTCTTCAGTCGGCTTAGCAGCGCTGTAGCCGTCCTGGGGCGCAGGAGCGGCAGCAGCAAAAGCTGCGAGTACGGAAGTGGTGAAGAAACTCTTGGTCAACATCTTGAAGTCGATTGTCGGGTCGAGGTGTTGTGCGGCTGGGACAATGGACGGCGTCTGTAATGATTATATACACGCATCGCGCATCAGTGACCGCATCGCGTCAACGCTACTTCCTACTGATTTCACATCGATGACCACAAGCGTCGCCGCCGAAAAAGGTTTAACACCTATGATTTCATGACTGAACGGATGCGGTAGTGCAAGCCGCGAATATCGAAAAGTCGGCCATGACATGGGAATCTCGGGATTGGCATCGGGAAGACATTTCGGACAAATCAGAAGATGCACTGCTGCATCTTGCCTGCTCTGTGCTCCTCAATGCCTGCTGGGAAACCTGGGCGCTGCGCGAACGCGTGCGTGCAGGGGGCGTGTTTTCCACGATTTGCCGCGTGCAGACAACGTGACGACGTGATGACATGGTGGAGCGTTTAAGTTTTGAGCCGCTAGTGCTCCCGCCCCGCAAGAGATCAACAACGATAATTAACAAAACCGGGTTCCTTCCAAGGCTTCGGCGATGTCGCCAGTGCTCTTTGGGGGTAGCTTAACGCTTAAGCATACACCCGGTCTACGTTTCTTGCTGAGAAATCTCGACCCGCGTACATCCAGATACTCGCCCCCGCGGAGCAACCAACCCAGCAATTCAAATCGCACTGGCACAGGAGCCCCAGGCTCGGGTAAGCATCACAATCTGCAGGTACAGAAGCAGGCCCATCTCCGCTTGGCCGCCTACCGATGCGGCCATGTGAGCGCGCTCTCCATGCATGCAGCAGCATGTGGATCGTAGATGTGGGAAAAAAGCTCTGGCCGCCCAAAAAAAATAAACGTGCATCTGCGATAATATGGACAAGGAAGATGGGGGCATTACCGATGCAGCTTGCATGTCTACCCCTTACCTAAGCACATCGGACGATGACGTTAGATCTGCGCAACGCGCGCCGATGTTTGACGAACGGCGAACATCATGGGTGCCACGCGAGATGATTATTGGAGAGGATGCGGGAAAACAACGCAACAGCGCACAGCGCACATGCATGCAGTTTGTGGAGCGATTAAACGTGCGAGCTGGGATGGGATGGCAATAGTGGAACTGGTATTATTTCGCTGTGATGATAGAATTATTTCGCGCGCGACATCGGACCCCAATTCTCCCTGGGCGCGAGCTGGTAGCGGACGTATTTGCCCCTGTCGTGATCCTTACCAAGCTTCTCGTCAAAGTTGACCTCGAACTTGGTGTTGAGGTAAGCTGGTAGATCTTTTGCGGATGTCGTCGCCGAGCCATCGCCGCTGTTTTCTCCATTGCTTTGCGCTTCAGGCGCCGGATCGGCCGGTACTTGGGCAGATGCTATGTCGGCAGTTGACGTTTTTGTGTACCCTGTTGCGTTGGACTTTGCAAGAATGGCGGCGCCTGGACTTCCTGCCTTGGGCAGATTCTTCAGCGGCGCTCTTTGCCGCACCCATTCGAGCATAATGTGCCAAATGTCCTTCCACGATGCGTCGGTCTTGATGGAGCCAGGTTTGCAATGGCTCATCGTCACCCTAAACCCCGCATGTCGTAGCGCACCACGCATTGCCGCCAACGGCGGCGCTGAACAGTGAACTATCTTCGCTACCGAACTTGGGATGATAAAGAAGGGATGGTGGTCTACCTCTGCAGGATCGGACTTCGGAATGAGGGGATCTAGCACTTGAGTCTTTCCTCCATTTGACTTGTCCAGCTTGGTGCCAAATGTGATCTCCTCCAATGCTGTATGCAGCATTCCTTCGATACGATCCGTTGTCGCGTACGTCTGCTTGTCGACTTCGTTTAGCTGCGCTAGTACTCTTTCGATAAAACCGACATTATGCAACGGCCCGCCGTACATTGGTCCTGACAGGTGGGTCTTGTGGCCGCAGTGCTCGCAGTGTTGGTCCGCGGAGGGCCCTTGTGCAAAGCCGTGCTTGTACATTGGGTCGCCGTTCTTGTTCTTCAGCACTTTGTTGCGAGCAAGGAACTGGGTAGTCCATGCACCGCAGCCGCTTTCGCAATGGTAGACAAGCATGGTCTTGCCGGCGAGGAGCTTGACGTCGGTGGGCGCCTTGCGCACTCGTACAAATACTCGTATGTAGTAGTCGATGGAGAGGGACAGTAGTGGCTCGATAGCCATGCCATATCGACCGGCTGAAGATGCGATGGCGTGTAGAACCAGGCGTAACCCGCCTTCGTGGCAGGGCTCGCCCTTGAATGGCAGTCCACCGTACTGCGAGTAGGTCTTCTCGAGGTAGCCGTGTGACGCGAAGATGGCGGAGTCGGTGCACGTTACACAGAGTAATCCGTCGTCGTTGATGGCTTGTATGGCCGCGTCGATGAAGGGAGCGGCAGTGCCGTATGGGTCAAGGTCAATGACATCATAGCCTTTCTTGTCGCAATAGCTGTACATGTAGGCTATGGCATTACCAGTCTTTGCTGTTACTGTCTCCTCGAGCTTATTGTGCTTTACGTTGAGCTTTATGGAGTCGACAGCATTCTGTGACATGTCGTTTGCTGTAACGGCGGTTGCAAATGGGACCTCTTTCGCGAAACGTAGGGCACGGAGACCGGTCGCGGATAGGGCATCGAGGATCTTGAAGGATGGTCTCCAGGGCGTCCGTCCTCCATTCGCACCAGTAGCATCGTCCTGATCATCTCCACCCTCTTCTTCTTGCTCGGCGGCACCGTATTTATCTAATGTCTTCTGCCTCTTTGGGTGGACCGCACCTTCTTCACCATTAGCCTCTACAAGCTTCCTCTTTTTAGACAGACTTTCATCTGTGGTAGGAGCCTCAGTCTCACCATTCCCACGATTCGTAGTATCTCCCGCCGCCCGTTCCGCTTGTATCCGCTGTCGCGTGCGTTCCCTCTTCTGTTTGAATTGCTCGTGCTTCTTCAGTTTCCGTTGTATTGAGTCCAGGCCGAACGTCTTGATCGCAAGTACAGTCAAATCGCGATTGAACTGCTGAATGGGGTTGTAGAAGACTTGTTGCTTTGCATGTTCCTCTTTGGATAGTCTTGGGTCGGTGGACGTGGGGATGTCATGGGGGACGAGAATATGCGCGAGGCCTTCTTTGATGGTGGTGTATTCTTTGCCGTCGTGGCTGATATGTTGGTCGGCTTGCGGAGTCGCATCAATAGTCTGCACAGTTGCGTCTGTCATGGGGACGTCTGAGGAAGCCATGGTGAGGGAGGTGTGGAATGCGCGTGGGAAAGAGCTACTGGCTGCCCATGCTCTGCGGGGAAGGCGTGGAGGGACTCGGAAGGCGCGTGAGCAGCGTGTCCAGACTAGAATGGAGGCCAGATTGGAGGTGAGTGTGGAGGTCGATCTGAGTCTGGCAATAGTTGTGGCTTGCGTAAAGAGTCACGGCGCATCCACGGTTCTGTCGCGTCGAGCTCCAAATTTTTGGCTTCGGAGTTAAGCTTAAATTTAGCGTCACCACGCGACTTCCCCGCGTCGCCTGTCACGACTATCACTACTCAATGTATACAGCGCGTATACCAGATGCACATTGTCGTAAAATTAATGAATCGGCGCACAGAATGGTGCAATCAATACACCAACATTAACATGCAGCAAACAACATTCAAAGCGTGCATAGTGATTCCGCATAGACCAATGGGTGAGTGGCTGCCTGGAGAGGGCTGAGACTCTGCTCCGCCTCACCGGCCCCTTGAACGCCTCATCCACACCCAGGTATCGTCTTTCCTTCTTCATCTAAATCGCGATTTCTATCTCATTACTCTCTACGTGTATTTCCTTGACATTTCTTCGCACGCTCGAGAACATACAACATGGGCAGACCTTCCGACCCCCCACCCAGCTACCGCGACGACCCAGACGCCGTCTCCCTCCACACCACCCCCGACGACTACACCTACGACGATGCGCCTGAGATCTCTGGCCTCCCACCCTCGTACACCGACAGCGAAGCAGGAGCCAGCGGCACACCCGCATCCTCGATCCCCATTCACCACATCGCGCCCCCAACCACATCAACGAACCATGCCAAACCCTCTTTCAAGAACGGAAACCCCGTCGTAAACACCACGATAAACGTCCAAGACCCGCTCTACGACAACGACCCCGCCGCTCTCGAAAACTCCATCCGCCTCCTTGCCGAAGCCGCCCCAACACCCCTCATCTACATAATGGGCACGCACCGCGAAACCACCAAGAAGAACAACGAGACCAAGTCGCGCACCATAACCGACTTCCGTCTCGTGATAAACATGTCCAAATACATCCACGCGCACTACATGGCCAACAACTTCGGTACCATGTCTCTCACGACAGCCGAGAACAGCGAGAAAACGCATCGCGGCACGATTCTCAAGTGTAGGGCACCGGGCTCAAAACAAGATATTGAGGTGGGCGGGACTCAGAAACCAAGCTTGACGGAGTGGTGCCATAGATACTGCGCCTCCCCACGCGCACTTCGTATCTTCCGTGTGCGGCGCGACGTCACGGGTCTGGACGAAGCATACCTGCGCAGCCGCATCGAAGGAATAATCCGATCGACCAACTACCGCGGCAACATCTCCATAACCTTCCCCGTCGAAGACGCAAACGTCGATTTCTACACCTCGCACCGTGTGAATGCTTGGAGGCTGAAGACATGGGTGCGATGGATCTTCTACTTGACGTTCCTGTGGATATTCAGCTGGCCTATCTTGTTCCTTGCGACGCGGCGCTGGAGCGTTGTTCGAGCTGAATGGCCGTTTTCGCGAACGAATACTATGGGCAGGAAGGAGTATACGACTGTTAGTGAGGAGGAGTGGATGGGTGAGTGGCATGTGGCGATTAAGAGACTGGTGTTGGAGAGATATGAAGGCGAGGCGAGTGAGGAGATGATGAGGGCTGTTATGCAGAGGAGTGAGGATCCGCCTGTGTCTGGCACGTTTAGGAGTGGGCATGTTGGTGTGGATAATGCGGTGGGCGTGCTGACGCAGGGCTTTCAGGTTGCGAGGGCGTTGAGCAACGGGGAGGGAGTGGGGAGGGTAGGACAGAGTGGGTGGGGGTATGATTATTGATGAGTGTGTTGGCTCAGATGCTAGGATGGCGTTTGGGCAATCTACAATGTTCGAATCTTTATTACTATTGGTCACATAGAGGCATGGAAATCCGTTGACTATTTTATATCATCATACAACTGCTACCACAGTGCTCTCATAGAACAGTCAGGTGTCTACACCCTTCGATTGAAGACAACTCAAATCCTCCATGTTTCCATGGAATTGACCATGTGATACGATGGCTACAGCAAACCTACCCAATCCCTTAGAATTTAAAAAGCGACTAACGTGATCACTTTCGCGCCCGTCTACCCCATCGCAGAGCGTACGATGACAACCCCATCTCTCAGCGACTCTGACATCACACTAGCTCTAAACATACTCACAAGCCTGACGGAAGCCACATTAACGAGCGATTGGCCCTGTTTCAATCACGCCCGCGCCACTTTCATATGGCATTTAACACCCGCACAGTCCGACGAGGTCATTAGGAGAATCTGTGATCTCAGCAGATCTGAACGGCCTGGATACCCAACGTTAGAGCAATTAAAGAATTTGATATCAGAGCAAGTGCTCAAGTTGACATCAGAGCAGGGGAACACTTCCACGACTGCGCATCAAGCGCGCTACGAACAGCCTTCCGTGGAAAGCGATGACGATTCTCAATCGGAGAGGACAGAACGGGGGGTTTCTGGAAATGGGAGGTAAGTAGCACGTAGCAATGGCTACATGCTTGAACATCACGGGGATGTTGGCTCAGATTTTAGAATGGGCGTTTGGATCATGTTCAAATCCCTGATTGTCTCTCGTAGTGGCGTATCTCGCTACTCTAAATCGTTGATTTTCTGATATCACACGTAGAATGTCGATGTATGTAGTCAGTCTATGCCTCACGCGGTTCGTGTATGGGAGATTTCGCCTTTCAAGGTGAATATAACAGTGGCATCCTGAGGTCGTTCAAAGAGCTACTGCCTACATTCTTTGATTGAGGCAACCCATATGTTTATGGTTTGTAGTTGATTTGACCTTGTGACTCAATGACTACAGCAAACCTAAACGATCACACAGACTTAAAAGCGATTAATACGATCAGCCCTTTCGCTCAATCATATCGCGCAGCATAAGATGGCGACAAGCTATTACCCAGACTCACCCCTGAGTGTTGATCGCATCACGGCATTCGTGAATACACTTCTCAGCTTGACGAAAGCCATAAGCATCAGTAGTCTGCCCTGCTTTATGGCCGCTCGCAACGCCTTTAAAGAGCAGCTAACAGACGACCAGCTCGATCATGTTGTCGGTAGACTCTTGCAGCTTGATATCACTATGCAAGATAGATACAATCATATGGAGTGCATTGGAAAGTATCTTGAATATGACGAAGGCGTTGCCTTGGAACATTGTGAGTGACAGTTCAGTAAGGTAAACATTGTCGATTTCATACTAATCTTAATGATTATAGTAAGCACCGGGGACCTTATGCACAAGTTTTGTCTCTATTGGGAGGCGATCGACCAGGCTGATGGCAAAGATCGGACTTGGAAGAGGTATGTCAGAACTGATGTACTTACTGGTCTGCTCGAAGACTGTGTTGCATGCGGCATACTTGATGCAACGCGTAGTAAGTCTCCCGCAGAAGGTAACATGGGTTACGAGCTGATGACTAGCAGCGTATAGAGGACCTCGAGGACGAGCAAATGTGGTTGAGATACATGCGGCATTATTCATGAACAGAGAAAGAAACAGAGCGGTGTCAAACCCGACGCAGGATCGATGGCGTGAGCTGATTGCCAGTTATGCACTTCGGCAAAAGCGCAATACTTCATCCGAGCAGACACACACCCATGCGTCCGGGCAGGCTAGTAGTTCTACATCCGAGCAGACGCGGGATTCTGCTTCGGAGCAAACGCACTCTTCTGGGGTTGTACAGACGGACAACCAAGCCGGCTACGAATTTCAGCCCGCAGAAACTGATGAGGGAGCTCCATCGAACTGAAGAGATCGGAGACTTTCTTCATGCAGAGGGTAATTAGCACGTAGTAATAGCCGCATGCTTGAAAAGCACACCAGCACTATTGTTGTGGGAATCTAAATATCGGCGTGTAGCCCTTGTATAATCGTCTTCGCCTCGTCCTGCAACCTCTTGACCAAACTCCCAGCATCCTCAACACTATGCACAAGGCCTACCGCAGCCCCAGCATACGTAGCCAGTCTACCCTCTGGACCCCATCCTGCATCTCCCAACTTTTCAGCCTCTCCATGAAGCTTCTTGAGCTTCCCGAATGGAACACCTGCTTGGTGATCATGCCAGCTCTTATTCGTAATACCACGCGGGCTATACTGCTCTGGCCAGCCAACCGTACCTCGCAGATGATTGTACAGCATGGTCCTGGTAGTACTCCGAGCACCATCCGTAGCGCGTACAATTTCGTTCTGATAGCCCTTACGGATACGGGCTTCGGTCGATGCAAGGAAGCGCGTACCCATAGCCACACCTTGTGCCCCAAGAGCAAGTGCAGCAGCTACACCGCGACCATCGGCGATGCCTCCAGCAGCTATCAATGAGATACCGGAATCGCGGATGCCATCTGCGACTTCGGGGAAGAGCGTCATGATGCCCATACCATCTGTGGCTCTTCCGTGGCCACCTGCTTCCGCACCTTGGATGACTAGCACATCTGGCGGATGGTCGCTTTTTGCAGCTTCCATACTCTCCTTCAGGGTCCCGACCTGAATCCAGATATGGATCTCAGGTGCTACCTCCCGGAGGCGCGCCGTCCATTCATCCAACTCTTCCTGCCCATGTCGAGGCGCGAACAGCCACGCAGCGCAAGGATGGTGTTCTTTCACTGCCTTGGTTGCTGAATTGAGATCCCCATTCCAGAGCTGGAATCCAACACCCACCGGTAATCGCTTTCCAGCCACATGTGCGTCTGGGAAAGTAGAGCCTGGTACTTCCTTCAGCAGTGTGCGCAATTTCTTCAGATCCGTAGCGGTATCTTCGGGTTTCGCGCCAGGCCCAATGAATCCTAGGCCACCTGCCTTGGACACTGCAAGAGCTAGGCGCGGACCAGACATGACGCGCATTGGCGCTCCGACGATGAAGGGTGATGTGATCCAAGGGAATACATTGCTGAAATGTTTACGCGCTGCACCGGAACTCATCGCGTTGCGTATTGCGTTCATCTAGACAATCTGTTGCGACCTAAGACGAGGTATGGAAAGGTTCGTGGGTGCGTGACGAAGAGAGCCGATGGCGTTGGTTCAGCACCAGCGTCCACCATCGTGGCATGCAGCTTTACATTACCTAGCCATACTGGAAAACGATGGTACGTTTCCACGGAGAAGGCTCCTTCGTGGTGCTCGAGTTACGTCAGAGCACACGGAAAAGCACGAAAAGGACGCGCCCGCGTCTGGGGCGCGTTGAGATGACTAATGAGGGGAAGGTGTCGGGCCGACTACTCATGCTAGCCGAATGAATACACCTGCCCACCCTCGAAGTCCCTACAACCTGCGTGGCGCTTTCGCACAGCAACCTCTATGACTGAAAGTGCCGTAGTAATGCCGAGTATATGAGTGTCTATCACCTCTTGAGCGGCTACACTGGACGCGCTTTTCCTTCATCGGCGGAGTAAATCCACTCCGCTAAGTACCCACCGGATCCTCCGGTTTACTCGTCCGAGATCTGGCACCGACAGACATACTAGTACCACTCATTAGGTTCAACACATATGAGACGAAACCCTCCGCGGTGGTTTCTTGAGACATCCAGTGGAGACAAGTCGGGCGCTGTGGTTGCGTTGACATGTCAGAGATGTCAGATAGTCAGAAAGTACATAATCGTACCCTGGCTAGCCTGACATGAAGCAACAATATCCTAACTCCGCACTACGTACCCCATGCGACTATCAGTTAGTACCACCGTATAGACCGTATTGCGTGCCTTGCAACGGTCCTGGCCATGTATCTGGAGTCTAGTCAAGTTCAAACCGGACGAACAAACGGCGTAGCTCTGCTGGTTTATATATCCATCATTGGTAGGATAGATCTTACGTTCCATCATCATCACCTTACAGCAACATATTCATCAACAGCAAAAGCCTCAACTCATCAAGATGCCTATCAAAGTAGGACTCATCGGCCTCAGTTCCGTCACTGGCGAAATCTCCGCCAGTCCAGGAGACAGCTGGGCAGCCAGGTATATACACTACTTCCCAACTCCCAATCCCAATCCCAACTAACCCATGCACGCAGTGCTCATCTGCCCTACCTCTTGGCCTCACCGCACTACGAAATCACCGCCCTCTGCAACTCCAGCGTTTCGTCCGCCCAAGCCGCTATCAAACGCTACAACCTGCCCCCAACCACGAAATCCTACGGCAGCCCCGGTGATCTAGCTCAGGACCCCGACATCGACCTCGTCGTCTGCTCCGTCCGAGTAGACAGACACCACGCCCTGCTCATGCCCAGCATCAAAGCAGGAAAGGACGTCTTCGTCGAATGGCCCCTCGCGTCCAACCTAACCCAAGCTCAGGAAATGCACGCCGCAGCCCAGAAAAGCGGATCCAAAACAATCGTCGGTCTGCAATCCCGCTCCAGCCCCTTCATCCGCAAGATGAAGCAACTCGTCGCGGACAAGACCATCGGCGAGATCCTCAGCTCCACGTTGACTTTCGAAATGGGATGGCCTGGTGACGTCGAACCGCCTGCCAACGACTTCATGACTAAGAAAGAGAGCGGCGGGAGTTTCCTCAGCATCATCGTCGGACACACAGCAGATGCCGTGTTCCACGCTTTAGGTGGCCTGGAAGAATGTTCCGCATTATTAACCACCCGCTGGCCAGAAACCAAACTGCTCAAAGCAGACATGACTTTCGACCGCATTGCCAAGCGCGAAACACCCGATCACGTCATGCTGCAAGGCATTCTCCTTAACAACTCCGCGCCCATTTTCATGGCCTTACGCCACGGAAAGACGTTCAAAGACACGCCCGGTCTCGTATGGCGCGTTTTCGGCACGAGGGGTGAGATACGATTTACCTCTGCTACGATGCTGAATCTGGCTATGGGCGGAGAGAAGATCGAGGTGTATGATCATGAGAAGGATGTTGTGGAGACGGTGGAGGTGGAGTATGAGGAGGTGGTTAGGGAGTTGGTGCCGATGGCGAAGAATGTGGGGATGTTGTATGAGGGGTTTGTTAAGGGGAAGAGTGTGGAGGAGGGGTTTGTGGGGTTTAAGGAGGCGGTGGAGTGGCATAAGGCTCTTGATCTGATGGAGAAGGGGAGTGAGGGGAGGAAGTGGGTGAAGATAATGGGTTGAGGGGTATGAGACGGTGAGCACAGATTTAGAGGATTGAGATGGGTAGAACCAGAGCACATTCATTCAGGATCCATGATCTTTCGTGTGAGCGGATAATGCGCATATACATTGACTTCAAGTTCTGTCTAGACTAAACCTCCCTCCCCCCACTTCCCTCCACATGGTATCCAAAAAAGCCCACATGTCAACCGCCATAATCCATAAACAATCATAAAAGTTATCAGCCGACCTCAAAGTCAGCCACGCTAGCTAGCGCCATGCTCAAACAGCATTCATTTGCATGAAGGGTATCCAAACCTTGCTATCCAAAATCAGAAAGCGGCAAAAAAGCAAACAGCAAAAACACGACCCCTCCCTCAGAAAGTTGGGCCGCCCAGAATCATCAGAATCGTAAAAACCACCAAACTTTCAATAAGCTTGATAAACTCCCTGCCGCATATGGTCAGGAACAATGTTCTTCTACTCTCGCAGCAAGCCGCCAATGCCGAGACCTACACCTTGATCGACGCGTCCGCGCTTCGGCGGACTTGTCTGAGTGCGGAGATCCGCTGTCGAGGGCATGCGGCCGCGCTTTAGCTCGCCGGCACGGGTTAGACCGGAGCCTTTCTTGACTTGGCCGAAGATTTTGCTTTGGACGAGGTTCGTTGGCTGGGTTGACGGTGGGGCAGACATCATGCCTTTGGTGGGTGGTGCTCTTTGCAGGAGGTTGCGTGCCATTTGGCTGGCCTGGGATTCGGGGACTTCGTCTTCCTCGCGGTCGGTGAAGGCTTCTTCTTCATCGACGCTGGAGGCGGTGATGGTGGAGTTGCTGCTTTGGCGACGGGTGTTTGAGGGCTTGGCTTGGTAGTGCGCTGGTGGTGCAGATTGGGGGATGTTGGTTGGCACGAAAAGTGGCGGTGTGCGGGGTACCTGAGGGTAGGCAGCTCTGCGGTTCGGGGTCTGTGGCAGCGATGACATGGACTGCGCGCCGCGCTGGTGACTGAAGCGTGATCTGGGTGCGTGTTGCCTGATGGGGGTCGTGGGCGCAGTAGCGACCTCCTGACTCAGCATCTTGTCGGCTAGGAGAAGAGCTTCGAAGTTATTTTGACTTCTGCTTTCCTCGGACAGAGCAGGCGGCACACGGTTGACGCGATTTCTGGGAGTTGGCTGATGAGGTGTGCCGTAATTCGATCGCGGTGAAGACTGTTCGATCTGCTCAAGAAGAGGTGCGATGTGGTCGCGATTCTTACGAATCCTCGTCTTCAGACGGTCATTCTCATCCAAGAGGCTAGCAAGCTCACCCTCACGGTGCTCAGTCAGACGTTTTTGCTGCTCAAGCATGTCGCGAAGCTCCTCGTTCTCGCTCTGCAGCATCTGGTTCTGGCGGCCCATCTCTGATAGCAAGACAGCATTGGCCGCATTTGCGGACTCTTGGTAGGTCTGCTCTGGGGTGACCATGTTGTTGCGGCGCTTCTCTTCAGCTTGCTGCAGAACGTCAAGCTCTCTCTGAGCCATGGCTAGCTCGACAGCCATGCGACTGGCAGACTCCTGACTCTCCATTACAGCCATGTTGTACTGAAGCTTGTAGTGGGCTGCGGAGAGTCGCATGTCGCGTAATGCATTGGAGATAGTGTTGACCATGGTTCTCAGCTCCTCAGCAGAAGCACTGTTGACTTGGTCCTGCGGGTAGAGACCTGCACCCATGTCTGTCAAAGCAGACGGCTGATTGGGCAGTTTGCTGGTTGGTGGGGGAGACGTGAGCTGTGGAGTCGGGGGAGTAGGCGTCCTCATGACTGCACGAGTGTTTGGGATTTGAGAAGAGGGTGGAGGGGTCATGGAAGAGGTAGTCCGGGGTGCGGGGGAGGTAAACTTGTGGTCTGGGGATGCAAGTTTTGACATTGCGAGCGCTGCCGACTCAGCGGGCGATGGCGAACAAAGCTTGGGTGGTGTTTCGGGTTGTGCGTGCTCAGTCGTAGGCATCAGCGAGTCCTGGTACTGCGTTCCGTGGGACTCCATTCTGCCTCAGGCGCAATTGGCCCAAGCAGCGCGACACACGTCAGGAAGATATGGAGGCGGTGTTTGGTCGAGCAGAATTGCGCTTTGTCCAGTCCAACTGTGACACGCGGGGGGAGAGGTGTCAAAGAGCTGGGGGAGCTGGCGTGGTGGGCGACGCGGTGGAGGTGACGAATACGATACGGTGGGTGCAGGGGTGCGCGTCGATGCGCGTTTGCCAAAAAGAAGTCGCGGGGGTTATGCGACCGTGATAGCGTGCAAACGGCAGCGAACAGGTGTTTGCAGAAGACAGGGCGCTCGTAACGGGTGTGTTGGGTGTGTGGGTGACGATGTCGTCGGTGCGGAAGGCGCGTGGAGCGAGGTTGAGGAAGGACCCGCCGGGCGTCCCTGCTCAATACAAACCGGCGCTAGGCCCGACCTGTCAGCGCAACAGAAACATGGCTCTCCCTTTGGTTTCACGGGGCAACGGTCGCCTCCCGCTCGCTCAGACGCCCGCCTGCACCCGGCGCGGAGAATTGGTTCTCGAAAAGCAACCTGGCGACAAGTGGAGGACCCTTAATCTGGTTGGACGTGTGTTTCGCCTGTGCCGTCTTGCATGAACGACTTCCCAACCCTTAGGCGTTGCATCGTATAGCGCGCTGTCTGACAGCATCACCATGGACCAGTCCTCGTCCATTCCGCGCCCGTCTGGGATCCCACGGCCGGCACCGGCTTCGCGACTCCCTGTGCTCAGGCCGTCCAACAGCCATTCCCAGCTGCGCGCGCCTGCCTCGACGGAACAATTGCGCAAGAAGCCGTCGCTGTCGTCCATATCGCGCCCGACCACGTCGACGCTGCAGAAGAAGACGTCGAGAGCATCCCTTGCTTACTCCAGCAACCCCCTGACGGCCTCGAGCCCTATACCCGACAATACAGCCTCCAAACGCTCATCCATCGCGCCCTCGTCGAACCGCAGGGCGAGCGGCATTCCCAACTTCGGCTCAAGGCGGACCTCGACCGCCGCCTCGAGTACCAGCGATGCGCCCGTCTTCAAGCGGCCATTTGCCCGTCCACCGTCACGTCAGACGAATGCATCGCGCTCATCCTCGATCGCTCCCGCCAAGGAAGATGATACACTGGGAAGCCTAGAGGGCTTTAGGTCAGCCTCGAGGGCATCCTCGCGGGCAAGCTCGAGAGCCGGATTCCGTGACAACGACCCCGAACCGGAACATGCGGACTCAGCTATCGACGATCTGTCCAGTCCAATCAGTCCTGTGAAGCCGGAGAAGAGGAAGGGCCGCCCATCGCTCTCAGAACGGACGGCAGAGACTCTGTCCAACCTGCCATCCTCGCCAGCACCCGGCAAGGGAAGACGTAGATCGAGCTTCTTCAATGCCGACAACAGCATGGCCCCTCCGGTGCGACCCGGATCCGCCATGTCGAACAGCAACGGCAGCAGGCCATCCACGAGTGATGGTGCCCCGCACCCAATACCAGCTACACCCAAGCGATTCGGTGCTCCTTCTAACAGGCTGTCTATGACTGCACCTGGCAAGAGAAGCGTTAGTGCAAATGTTAGCACACCAGCTGCAACACCGAGTAGGCGTACTTCGATGCTACAGCCTATGTCGACTGTCAAGAAGCAACCATTGGCTCCGACACAAAACCTACAGAACACACCTAAACCGCGTCCGCTGACGAATAGCAAGAGTCTCACGGGCATGCGAACACCCCGATCTCGGCCGTCCCTGAACAACGTTTTCGGTCAGGCGATATCACCGCCCGGCACTGCTACATCCTCACCAGCCCGAGATACTCCGGTCAAGAAGACACCTGATACCGTCCGAAAGGTTCCAAGCTCTTCAACTGCCCTGCGCGATCAAATTGCGAAAGCAAGAGCGGCGAAGAAGGCAGACGTCGAAGAAGCACCAGCTGAGGCCCCGCCGAAACCTGCCAGCTCGTCCAATGCCCTGAGAGAACAGATCGCAAAGGCTAGGGCAGCTGCGAAGCAGGCAAAGGCTGAGCCGGTGAGGAACAGCACTCCACCGACCGATGTTATCGTGCCCGATCCTGCCGAGATTGCGACCTTTGACTTTGGTCTCGATGACGATCCCTTCAACCAGCGCCCCAAGGGTGGCAAGTCTGTACTGCGCAGACGTATCGATACCGCCCGATCAGATGGTCGCCTCAACATCGCTGCGATGGGACTGAAGGAGATTCCTGACGACGTACTTTCCATGTACATTTACGACCCCAACGATACCAAGGTGGCCTGGGGCGAGGTAGTAGACTTGTCTACTATTCTGGCTGCAGACAACGAGCTTGAGATTCTTCCCGACAGCATGTTCCCTGATGTATCAGTTGAAGACATGATTGATTCGGATGAGGCCGGACCTCAATTTGGAGGTGTGCAGAGCATCGACTTCCACGGCAACATGTTGCGAGAGTTGCCCGTAGGCCTGAGACGACTTACGCAGCTCTCGAAGTTGAACCTTGTAAGTCGCACTATCAGTAAAATCTACCAGATCCTGTAGCTAACATTGCCTAGTCGCGGAACAAGTTGCCTATGGAGATGTTGGACGTCATCGCTCAGATTCCCACCTTGAGGGAGTTGAAGCTGGCAGAAAATGATCTCAACGGAGACCTCTCATCGGCGATATGCGATCTCACAGCATTAGAGGTCCTCGAGCTGCAATCGAACAAGTTGACAAGCATACCGGCAGACATGCAGCGTTTGGCGCAGTTGCGGACACTTAATGTGTCAGACAACCAGCTCCGATCCCTTCCTAGCGAAGTCTTTTCTGCAACCCTTGTCGAGCTTCAAGCGTCGAAGAACCGTCTGGAGGGTACACTCCTCAGCCTGAGCTCAGTTCCTCATCTACAGGAACTCAACGTCTCACAAAACTCTCTCACGTCTCTGTGTCATGGCGATGCGGTTGAGTTGCCTGCTCTCAAGACGCTCAATGTCTCCACGAACAGACTTACGTCGTTCCCTGAAGTTTCGACCTGGATCAGTATGACGACGCTGCTAGTCGGCGAGAACAAACTCTTAACCTTACCAGAGGGTTTCGTGACGCTTCAACAACTACGTACTGCAGACTTCACGGGCAACGATATCACTCAGCTTGATGAGAAGATTGCTTTGATGGAACATCTAGAACATCTCACCGTTGCAGCTAACCCGTTGCGCGATCGTAAATTTCTTACTATGGGCACCGATGATATCAAGCGCGATCTGGCATCGCGACTACCAGCTGAGGTGTCGGCCGACGTGGATGACGAATTCGAGAATGGTGTCACGGAAGAGGCTCAGCCGAAGTGGCAACTTACACCCTCAGGCACACTAGACCTCGCGGACAAGAGTATGTCCGAACTAGAGATGGATGAAGTCACCATGGATGTGATGGTCAATGGCCTGCGTCAATTGCATCTGCAGCGCAACAAGTTCGAGATCATTCCGTCCATCGCGGCGCAGTTTGAACACTTGACATTACTCGATCTGTCTAGGAACAGCATCGAAGTACCTCTGTCAGCGCCCATCGAACTTCCTCAGCTACGCGATCTCCGTCTTGCCAGCAACAAGATCAACTCTCTGACGCATCTGACAACATACCTCACTGCGCCTCTCCTCGTAACGCTGGACGTATCGATCAACCGTCTCGCCGGCGCTCTTCCAACGCTTCATGTAGCCTTTCCCGCGCTCACCACCCTTCTCGCATCCGACAACAGGATCTCCGAGGTCTCGCCCGAAAGCTTGCACAATCTTAGGATCGTGAACCTGGGCAACAACGATATCGAGCGTCTGGAACCGCGGATCGGGTTGCTGCAGGGCACCCTGACAGGCTTTGAAGTGGAAGGCAACAAGTTCAGGGTACCTAACCGACAGGTGCTGCAGAAGGGCACTGACGCTGTTCTAACCTGGCTCAGAGACAAGATTCCCAGGGAGAGTTGGACGAGTGCGCAGAGTTCTAACACCGAGTTCTTCGATGCCGATGACGGTGGCTTTTGATTCTTGATTCTTCTTATTAGGGTGGTGGTTTGAAGGTTCTCGTGGTGCCGGGTCTTGTTTAGAAGGCACTTGTGCGGTTTCACTTCTTTTTGGATACATTTTAGCGTTTTGTAATGTCTTCGTGTACATTGTGTGCTCACTACAGGGGAGTACTATAGGGATGTTTAGATTATTGTGTTCAGTTTATTTCGAATGGATGTCGCGATACTTCCAAAACAACCGTTCCCAGTCAATTGTATCGGAGTGATCAAGTTTCTCATCATCGTTGAAGGAGTGAAGCACCCAGTACAGCGATAAGAATGATGAGTATGCTCAAAGTAACCACACTCAATCGACCAGGACACCACGGTAACTTTCGCGACAGAAAACTGTGTTCCAGCAGCGGGTCGTCATGGGTGTTGCAGCGCAAGCCGATCCATCACGCTAGTGTCGGCGTCGGCAAAACGTGCCGCCGAAAGCTCGGTTGGCCCACTGGCGCTAGGAAGGCTGTCGAAATTGGCGAGCGAACTTCGAGATTTCTTCCTCGACAGCCGTACGATAACTAACCCACAGGTCAGCCATCGAGGTACGTCTACCATCGCCGGAGTGCGCAATCGAACGAGCGCAATCAAATCGAAATCGCCGTCGACACTGCGCGCTCCCACACACCTCCACGAGCGAAGGACGAAGGCTGATTAGGGCAGACAATCCGACACAATGGCGATCAAGCACAACCAGCAGATTCAGAAGAATCATTTCCACAAGGACTGGTGAGTTTGCGATTAGGAGACTGGACACGCTGATGACATTGGGCTAACATTCTCCAGGCAACGCTACGTCCGCTGCCACTTCGACCAGGTAATTCCCCTCTCATGTCGCTGAGAGTAGTGGCGCCTGTGTTCAGATTTCTGACAGTACGATAGCCTGGCAAGAAGAAGTCCAGACGCAATGCTCGCGTTGCCAAGGCTGCGAAGGTAGCCCCCAGGCCCGTCGACAAGCTCAGGCCCGTCGTCCGCTGCCCTACCATCAAGTACAACCGCCGTGTCCGCCCCGGCCGTGGTTTCTCTCTTGCTGAGCTGAAGGGTATGTTGCTTTACCCAATCGCGCAAAGCGCTCCTAACACATAGCAGCCGCCGGTATCCCCCGCAAGTTCGCCCGCACCATCGGTATCTCTGTCGACCCCCGCCGCCAGAACCTCTCCGAGGAGGGCCTCAAGGCCAACGTCGAGCGCCTCCAGGAGTACCGCAAGCGCCTTATCCTCTTCCCCCGCCGCAATGGCAAGACCAAGTCTGGTGACGCTTCCGCCGAGGACGTCAAGGCCGCCAAGAGCGCCGACAACCTCGTCCAGTCCACCGCCGCTGCTCTGCCCATCAAGAACGTCATCCAACTCGAGGAGGGCCCCATCGGCAACTACGAGGCCACTGAGAACGCCTACCGCAAGCTCCGTGATGCCCGCTCCGAGGCCCGCCTTGTCGGTGTCCGTGAGAAGCGCGCGAAGGCTAAGGCCGAGGAGGCCGACTCCAAGAAGAAATAAGCTATTCACTGAAGTAGCTGCTTGGTTCTTTGCTATGGCTTACGACAATACAAAAGTCAGGATTACGATTCGGCAATGGGTATTCCCAGCGTGGGCTTTCCCAGCATGGGCGGCGTCATGGTTAGGTCTGTCAAATAAATGACAGCATGTGAATGATACCTAGTTTTGCAAATGCAAGCCGTGCCTCCCATTCATCTCTTCGTCATTTCTTCTACGGTCTCTTCCAGCAGTATCCACTCTTTACCGTAGGGTACGATAGGATTATTCGTGATGTGTCATTTGAACGACCGGTATGAAATTGCCATTCACCTCGAATTCTAGTATTGATGATCACCTTGCGCAAACGGACGTCGCTAGCGCGGTTCTTGTTGTTATGAGCTCCCCCACCTCACGCCGTATCTGTCACAACACCACAACACCACGCAAAACGTGCAAGGTACCAGCTACGAAGTCTTCAAGTACTCACTTGGTAAGCCCACCCAACAGTTCCCAGTAAGCCTGTAGCAGGCACGCTCCCGCAAGGGTAATTCCTGCGCGCTCAACTCCCACATCGTATACATCTTAGTGTTGTATTGGCATCCACGTACACCGTGGACAGCCATTATATCCTCCTCACATCTTTTAAACTTGGGAGATGTTTATGTAAAAGCCTACAGTTGTTGACTCATTGCCCAGATCCCAACGTCTCTTTCGCTTTCACGCCTATCTCAACATCACGGTAACTGTTAGTCTCTCTGACCTTTCCCCCTCGAAAAGAAATCAGACTCAAATCCAGAATGGTGATCAAGGCCAACAATCACCCCGCCGCGGCACAAGCAAACGAAGAAGCGTGTGATCTCAGCGATCAATCAAGCACCAACACCAGCCCCATCATCTACACGCCCCCAGACTCCGGCACCGAAACCGACGTCATGGCATCCTCAGCAAACAACAAGGGAGCCTCACCTTCTCTCCAAGCTCCTGCACAGCCAGACGATGGCGGTGGTTCCTTCACCATCACTACAACTCACGGTCCCAAGCCCGTCCTTCAAGACCCCAGTGCCGCCAACATTAGCAAGCGCGAGTACATCTACTTCCTCCCTTACCCTCTGCCACCAAACACCGAGATCCCTTACTCCATCCATCTCCCTCACAAGAACCCGCTGAATCTACCGTCTCACCAGTTCGAGCCTACATCTACTTTGGTACTCACAAGCCCCAACCACACCTTCGTCGATGTTCGTATCTACAAGTCGTTCTCCAAGGACGCCGTCAATTCCAACAGCACTTGTCCCGCGCCCGTCAAGGAGAGTACCAACGTAGGCAACTCCGCACACCTAGACTGGGCCTTCACCGGCACGTCCACCAGCGTACCCATCACACCTCCGCCCACAGGCCCACAGCACGGGAAATCCGCCAAGAAGCTCAAGGAAGAAACTTGGGTCAACGTCACACACACTACTTGGACTCACTGGCTGGACTCACGCTTCCCTGTTGGCCACAAGAACATCCCTGTTGACGAGGGCGACATGTATCCCATCGCTCCCGGGTTGACGCTGGAGCATGGACACGGATACCATCCCGCGCTTGGAGCTGTCAAGACCCACGAGGAGATGTGGAGGGACGTCGACGCCGTATCTACGAATGAAAAAGGCAGTATGGTATGTGTGGTTATGCGGTGCCAGGCTGATCACGCGGGTGTCAGAGGTGTGGTCGTGAGGTTGGGACAGTACTGCCAAGGCATTCTCATGTGGGGTGATAAAGTGACCGTTGAGCGATGGGAGTGGGAAGATGGTGAGGGAAAGACTGCAAAGGAGAAGGTTGGTGGGAACGGCGGAAAGTCAGAGGTGGAGAAGTGGAACAGGGCTGTGAGGGTGGGTGATGGCTTCTTGCCTTGTGGCGTTACCTTCAGGCCTGAGATTCTGAGTGTGGGCGCGGTTGTCAAGTTCCAGGACTTTGAGTGGATGGTTGAGGAGTGCTGGGAGTGGAAGTAGATGGGTTTGAGCGTGGGCGAGATATCTCGTGTATGCTGAGTACATGAAGGTGAGAAGGGTCATGGAGCCGAGTCGACCAAGTTGAGATAGACTTTGGATGATAGTATGCGATAAGGATGACGAAGAGTAGGAATATCTACATGTCACTGACAACAGTGAAGACCCGAATCTTGTGCATTACACAAACGCTGTCCTGACCACTGAGCATAAGCCAAACGGTGAACAGGCCGCTTGAGCTCAGACCTAAGAGCGTACGTCAACCGCCATTACAGATTTCCCCGCAACACAAGGACTATAATTAGCATCGACGATCGCAAGATTTCGGACCCTTCAATGCAATACCTTGACCTCGACTCGGTGAACCACTGCATATTATCATGCATCTCATAAGTTCCTTCCTTCTCCTTGCATTGTGGCGGCCCCGCACCCTGGCTTCTTCAACTACGGACACAACCTGGTCGAACTCTCAGCAGCCTTTGACTCTTCAAGAAGATGAGATGATGGGAGCTGATACTGTCATCCTGGGTGCAGGTGTCATTGGCCTCGCGACGGCCTACCAGCTCGCTCTTGCTCATCAAGAGGCTGCCAACGCGACATCCAGGCCACCTGGCAAGATCATCGTCGTCGAACGAGCTGCGCATATCAGTCCTGCTGCTTCTGGTCAAGCGACAGGCGGACTTGGAGATTTCGGCTTCGCGAGTGGTGTCGCTGATTTGGGCGTTTTGTCCTACAAAATGTTTCAGGAACTTGCTGTCACGAAGGGAATGAAGGAGTTCGGCTTTAGCGAGTCTACGATCTATCGCATCATACCCGATAACTTCACGGGTACGCCTGAGCCGCCTGATACTTGGGGTCCAAGTCTTCCCGTTGAACAGCCTGTGTCTGCGCTCCCTGACTGGATCAAATCCAAGAGTAACTGGTCAGTGCAGCGTATGGCTGGACCCCCTCATGCATCGCATCTGTATGTCTAACTCCCCATCACGATAACTTGAACTAACCGATAAGTGATCCAGCTCAATTTTGCCACTTTCTCTTCAAAGAGAGCAAGAAACTAGGCGTTCAGTTCATCTTCAACGCGAACGCAACATCAGTTCAAACCGCACAAGGAGCGAAACATTTCACCAGCATCCAAATCAAGCAACAAGCTAGCGATCCTCTCAACCTCCCCTGCAAGAGTCTAGTCATAGCAGCAGGCCCCTGGTCCCCACACGTCTTCTCAACACTCTTCCCCAACGCATCTCTCCAACTCCCAATGAACTCCACAGCCTCAGCCGGAAACCATTTCCGCATCCGCACATCCAACTGGAAACCAGAGGACGACAAGAAGGGAAGTCATCAAATCTTCTTTCAGAGCGAAGTTCCGGGTAGACAGGGTCTTGACATCACCAGTTTTCCGGGCGGTGAGTTGTATGTGGGTGGATGGGGAGCGGAACAGGAAGAACTTCCTGAGCTTGCGCAGGATGTGCATGCGCAGCTGGGTGAGATTGAGAGGATGAAGGCGGTTGTGAAGGGGTATCTGAGAGTGCCGGGGGATGAAGAGTTGGATGTGTTTGCGCTGGGGAGGTGTTATAGACCGCTTGCGACGTTTGGACATCCGATTATTACGAAGGTGGACTGGGAGTTGCTGGGTATGGATGATAGGTCCCAGGGTATGCCGCGTTTTTCGACGCAAGAGGACGGTGTTCAGGAAGGGCGGTATAGCCCTGGGGGGTTGTTTTTGAACACCGCTCATTTTGATGACGGTGTGACACTGTCGCTTGGGAGTGGGAAGGTTATGAGCGAGCTTCTGCTGGGTTTATCACCTTCGGTTGACATTTCGGGTCTGGGATTAGGCTGAAAACACGCAGAGGTCTCACTGAGAGGAGAAGGATGGTTGACCTTGCACTTAGAGAAGTCGAGATGCTACTCTTAATATATGAGCTTCCTCATATCTAACCTTGGAAGCCAGAGATGTAGTGATCAGATGCTAGAAGAGTGAAAGTATCGCGACGGCATAAAGCTTCGCGTATACGTAACAACTTCAAGGCTGAAAAGGGAGCAGAATTATGACAATTTCAGTTGTGAGGATGTTGTTCTCAGTATCATTGGCGAGGTGACCAGTGGTCCACCGCTCCTTCCCCGAGGGTCTGGCGCCAAGATTGCCTAGTCGTCAACAAACGCTCGAAACATGACACAAGACAGACGCGCTCTCACCTTCCCTCTCCAGTCCACGACTTCCATACCCCGGTTTGCCGGAAAGAACGCTCGATCGTCTTGGACTAAAAGGCGGCATGAGTGTCAAAGCACAAACCGATGGTCTACTCAAGGCCCTGCAAGGGATGCGCGAAGTAGACCGCAGCAATATCGTGGAGCACCTGCCTCCCGAGAAAGTCCGGGATGCCTTTCTACTTCTTCTTCGCCAGCAAGATGAAGCCCCAGGTATGTTCAACATTACCGTCTTTAGTAATAATGCCGACCTAAGCTGACGAGTGACAGTCCCGCAATCTCAACCGCTTGTCGATAATCCTCCGCCCCTAGATCAAGAAGGCCCAACAGTCGAATCGATTGCTGTACCCAAAAAGCGGGCTGTCTCTGCGGAAACCTCCAATGGGTCAAAGCGAGCAAAGGTCGATGCAGCTGTACAGCAACAGGCTGACAGTGACGCAGCGCACGTTGTAGTAAAGAAAGAGCGGGAGACCATTGACCTCACTAGCGACGACCAGAATCCAGAGCCCGAGACTGATAATCAGCGACAGATGGAAGAAGAACCCGAACCGCACGACCTTGCGATGTACTTGCGCTTTCGCACCGAGGCGGGACGCAATGTCTTGAAAGACTTTGATGATCTTCCCACACCAGTTCAAGCGGAGCTGATGCGACGCTACAAGGAAATGTGGTCGGCCACCAAGAACAGAAGAAATGACTACACAACTTGCACTACCAAGCCGGCAAGGTACACCGATAACCCAGACAAACCTTGGTGCATTCGAAACCTCGTCGTCCGTGGTTCGCGTGGAACTGGGCAGCTCTTCAGCCATGGCGGCGATTTCAAAGACACTGCGGATGACAGATGCGTTAATGCTTCCCAACCTTGTGCTCACTTTGCCAGACACAAGGGCAAGTACATCATTCGGTTTGTGCCTTTACCGATGAGTCTACGTGAGGGCACGACATGGACAGACCTTGGATATTGGGTATTGTGAAAGAGCGGATGGGAAGCTCTGCAGATGACTGGTTAGTCAGAGCAGCGGTAGGAATATTCTTGGTTCGCTGTGTTGACTAGACCTGGAGAGCCTATTATGGAGGAGTTTACGAGATAAATGCCGCTCTCTGGAGGTCATGATGAAAGCAGGCCGCCTCACTGAATCTGACATGTCAGACGACTAGTAAATGTTAGAATCACAAATACCATTGAGCGATGAGAATGCACCCACGCACATCCAGACTACTATAAACGTCGACCACGACTTGACTCCTTTGATAGCTGCAGTCTCCGGCGTTTCGTTGAAGTAATCAGCACTAAGAACGCACGCTAAGAGCGTGTGAGCGCGTCAATGTATATCTTCAATTACCCTCAACATTGCCCTACTCTAGACAACACATGTCTTCCTCGACCACGGTGAATAGCATGAATGACACTGCTTGAACCGACGGTGTACTAAGCGATCTTCAGCAATTGACCGAAGTGGGTCGCGATCGAGTGTTGAGATTATTGCCGCGAGAAGACGTCATCGCACTCCTAAAGGCTGCGTTTCGTGAACGTGACAATCAATGTGTGTTGGATGTGGCGCAGGTGTTACAAATGTTATTTTCGTGCCGTTGCCCCTGGGTAGGCGGGTAGGCGGGTGGGCGGGAACTGGGATGAGCTGGACTATTGGATAGACGAGCAGCAGTTATAAATAAAGCCTGCTCTTCTGATCAGTCGGGGCAGCGATTAGGTCCACATGAAAACCGTCGTGATGTGAGTCTCAAAGGAATGATAAAGACCTTAGGGGAATGAATTGTAGGGTGATGGGAACACACTTACAGATATCTGGTAAATGGTGAGCGTAGACTGAGTACTGACTCCCTGAACGCCGATGCTATGCAATGTGGATAAGCCCCGACTAGGGCTTGATCCACTCCAGGTATGATTATAAGAAAAGTGTCGATGTCAACATAAGAACGATGAACGCGTGTCTCTCAAACAGCATCCACAGCCATCCAGCCACCGCTCCAGATGCCATCCGTCTTACAGCCAGAACAGCTCGCAGGGTTGCATCCGGTTGGCTTTGTGAAGTCATACTCCTCCCATGTAATCTCGGCTGCCTTCTCCTCATCCGCCATGACAGTGTCCTCTTCCTTCTTGACCTCAGCCTCTGCAACAGGTATCGCAGCAGCCACCGATACTTCAACACTCTTCTCAGACATATCCTCCGTCTTCACCACCACCACCTCAGCCTTCTCCTCCACCCCATCTTTCCCACCAACCGCAACACCAACCTTCTTAAACCTACTCCCCGCCGCAGCATTCCCACCACCCCCAATCTTCGTAAACCGACTCCCAACCCCCGGCTTCTTATTCGCGTTCTCCACATCTATACTCCGCATCTCCAGACCCTGCTTCGGTTTGTTGCTCTCGGTGTCGTTGGAGGCAGTCAGTTTCTTCATGTCGGCGAGACGTTGGCGGTGGTTGTGGTCGTAGGAGCGGAGGTGGTTTTCGTAGTCGAGTTGCCGTGGGTAGCCTTTATCGCAGATTGTGCAGTTGAAGAGGCGGACGGCCGCTGGGAGGGGGTTGTTTCGCTAGGAGGGGTGTTAGTGATGCATGCGTGGGGTGAGGGTAGGACTGGGGAGAGTGTACTGGTGGCATGGTCGCGTTTATGTGAGGTGTACCGCGATGAAGGGATGTGAGCGAGTTGGTATATCACCAGTGATAGCAGCTCCGTGAGCGATTCGTGGGATCGTGAGGTACCGGGGTCGTTCAGTCGTGACGTCGCGTAGTCGCGCGTGGTGATAGAACAATTGGTGTTGCGGCTCAACAGCACGCGCCTCGGCTCAAGCATGCCAGCGCCCCACTTATATCTTCACCGAATCAACGTCATTCCATGTCTCAGCAACGTAGCATTCTCCTTACCTCGCAACACCACGACACGACCCACAAGAATGGAGAAGAGTCCGGGTCTACCACCGGTAGAAGACGAAGAGATGGGCGTCATGGGCCTCACCGAAGTCGACCCCTCGCCTGTCGACACACCAGAAGAGTTGAAAGTAAATCAATATTTCCCGGTTCCGGATGAGGAGCGGCCTGAGAAAGAGACGGAAGAGATGAGAGGCATAAGGAGGATGAACACTTTGGGATTGCGGTTAGGTGATCACGGGCCTGCTTGGTGGCGTACGTCTTCCTACAGCCCTCATCCATGAAGCTACAATGCTGACACCACTCCACCACAGTCCTCCGCATACAAAAGTACTCCTCCTACACCTTCACCGCCTTCGCCGCCCTCCACATAACAAACGTCTCCATAATACCGCTCGCCACCCGCTCCGTCCTCGAATCAAACCGCTACCTCCTGCTCACACGACCATACTACCAATCTGCGCTCACGGAACCCCTCCTCGTTGGCCTCCCCCTCGTCGCACACGTTACCTCTGGAATCGCACTACGGCTATGGCGAAGGCGACAAGCGCTGAAAAGATACGGTGCTGAGACACGAACGGATAAGCGCACGATTCCTTGGCCAGCACTGAGTGGAACCAGTGCGTTGGGTTATGCGTTGGTGCCTTTTGCTAGTTTCCATATCTGGACTACGAGGATTCTTCCGTTGTATGCGCATGGTGATTCGTCGCTGATCAATTTGCAATATATTTCCCATGGCTTCGCACTACATCCTGCAGTTTCCTTCACCGGTTTCACAGCACTGGTGGGAGTTGGCGTGTGGCATTTCGTCTGGGGCGCAGCAAAATGGTTGGGTTTCGCGCCCAGCCAGGTCAAACACACGGAAGAGAACAGAGCGTTGATCCGGAAGAGGAGGTGGTACACTATCAACGGTATCAGCGCAGTTCTGACGGCGCTATGGCTAGCGGGCGGTTTGGGTGTCGTTGGACGAGACGGCAAGATGGTGGGATGGGTAGGCAAAGAGTATGATGAGTTGTACAAGTACCTTCCCATTGTGGGACGATGGGTAGGACAATGAGAGGAACGTGTGGTGCGAGTTTTGCATTGTAGTATACCCTTGATAGCGCATCGACAAACGTCTACACTTTCTCGCAAGAACACTCGACTTCACTTTCTTAGTAGTCGGTGTATATCCTTCCTTCCAGCGGTCGTAGTACTAATCCCGTCCCCTTTCCATACGAACTCACAAGCAGCTTCAACCCCTCAACATCACATGCCATCCCCCGTTTCTCGGTCGTAAAATTCAACACAACAAGCGCCGTCTTCCCCTCACACCTCTTCCGATAAACAAACAATTCCTTGCCCTCCGGATCCACCAACTCAAAGGACCCATACACGAAAACGTCCTTGTGTTCCTTTCTGAGCTTGAGCACATGCTTGTAAAATGAAAGCACACTGCTCTGATCCTTCTCCTGCGCCGCCGCATTGATATTGGCATACTCATCGTGCACTCTCATCCACGGCTTTCCCGTCGAAAACCCACTATTGGTACTGTCGTCCCATTGAAAAGGCAACCGCGCATGATCCCTAGCCATGCGCTGTAAACCCCTCTTAATCCTTTCTTTGCGCGTAGGATCCGTGCCGTTCTCCGCCAGCCTCACGGCTTCGGCCCAGTAGTTCTGGCTTTCGACGTCTTTGTATTCGCTTTCTATATCCCAGGATGGCGGCGCGTTGATCATACCGATTTCCTGGCCTTGGTACAGGAACAAACTGCCTGATTGACCAATTAGCCACAAAGCGAGGAGTTTCCCGCTTGCGACTCGCCATTCGGGTGCGTCATTGGCGAAGCGGGAGATGCTGCGGCCGTTGTCGTGGTTTTCGTTGAAGACGGTTGTCCACGCGTCTGTGCCTTCGATGAAGCATTGCCATTTCTCTGATATGCGCTTCATTTCTGGTAGTGTCCAAGTAGCGTAATCGTACTTGTTATCAGAGCCTGGTGGGCCCTGGCCGAGATGCGTGATGTCGAATTGGAAAACCATGTCTAGTTCTTTTTGTGCGGCGCTGATGTAGGGGAGGACGGAGGAGGGGTCTGGACATAAGGAGAGTTCGCCGACTGTTACGACGGGTTGGTTGTCGTAGGTGCGGTAGTGGGAGAGGACGGTACGGTTCATTTCCTTGATGAACTCGTGGATGCGGGGCCCGTTACACCACATTTGGGCGGCAGGTTGGATGGGGCTGCTTGGATCGGTGATAGGCGCATTGGTAAAGGGGAGCACTTTGGAGTACTTGTTTACGGTGTCTACGCGGAAGCCGTCGATGCCTTTGTTGAGCCAGAAGCGCATTGCTGAGTCGTATATCGCCTGCCGGCAGTCTTTGTTCTCCCAGTTGAGGTCTGGTTGCGACTTGTCGTATAGGTGGAGGTAGTACTCTTCCGTGTGCTCATCCCAAGTCCAGGTTCCACCAGCGAAATATGAGCGGTAGTTGGTGGGCGGCATGCGGTTGCCTTGCTCATCGTAGCGTGCTGGTTGCCAGAAGTACCAGTCTCTTTTCGGATTATCTCTAGAACTCTGGCTTTCCTGGAACCAAGCGTGCTGATCGCTTGTATGGTTTACAACTAGGTCGAGGATGATCTTCATATCGTTATCGTGGCAGGCTTTGATGAGTTTCTCCACATCCTTGACAGTGCCGTACGGTGCATATACGCCTTCATAGTCGGAAATATCGTAGCCCTGACATATTGAGGCACGAGGTCAGCGACCGTCCATATAATTCGTACATCATGATTCTTACCATGTCAATCTGCGGTGAGTCAAACATGGGCGATAGCCATACCACATCTACACCAAGGGACGCGATGTAGCTGATCTTCTCAAGTATACCTGGGATATCTCCCCAGCCATCGCCATCACTGTCCTTGAAAGATGCCGGATAGATTTGATAGAATGTTGCTTCCTTCCACCACATGCGTTTGTGGTAAGAAAGGTCCACATGTGGTGACATGATAGTTGACGGACAAATTATGTGTACTGAGCTTCGGATATCTGTGACTGTGAGACTTGGTGGGTGCAAGCTATTCGTAAGCAGATATGATCCATGGATCGATGAGAAGTTACTGGTGGAAGCCAGGCAGTAGCAAGAGGATGACCGCTTGTTGTACGGAGTGGGAGATGAAGGAGAGAAGTCGTTGCAGGCTCCAGAAAACTACACTTTGGTCTGTACTCCGTCCCAATGATCATCGTCATGCAGTCCATTGTGATGTCAATTCTCATTCGCTGTTTTGGTGACTGCTTGTAAACGGTTGGCACCCTGGTGCGAGTCGTGTTAGCCCCGCAATGTGGCGTCCGTGTTCCTTCCGTGTTGCCTCCGCATCGCCTCCGCCTTGGCTCCGTGAAAATCTACTGGTTCGCCGAACCACCATAGGCCATCTGCGTTGTTTCCGATCATTCGGCAACAAGAGAACTCGTAATCACGAGAAATTGGCGTTCTATGGTGCTGTAGGAGTAATTTTGGGCGTAGTATGAGCGATTTCCATGCCAAAGCTGGGGCACCATGGGGAGGTCCGAGGTGCTGGGCCCTCGCTAACCCGCATCAAAGGCAACCCTATTCTGACCATGATCATCTGTGCTCGGAGATGGTTATAAGCCTGTCACGCCTCCTCAATCATATGGCATCGCTTCCAGTCTCTTTCACCCGAGTTGCCACTCATTGCGACAATGACAGACAAGGACTTTGAGCAACTTACGGCGACACAGCTCGCAGCGCCAAATGAGGAGGCGCAGCATGCAGCTGACGATGAGAAATCTATGAGCCTCGTTCAGGCGATCAGACTTTACCCAAAAGCCGTTGGCTGGTCAGTCGTTCTGTCGAGTGCTCTGATCATGGAAGGCTACGATCTCGCCTTGCTGGGGAGTTTGTACGGCAGCCCTCAGTTCAATCGCAAGTACGGAGTTCTCAATGCTGCTACTGGCAAGTACAGTGTTCAAGCTAGTTGGCAGAGCGCACTGTAAGTATCAATGGAACGTTACCCGAGGTTTTGCTTTGGCTGATAGCGTCAGATCCAACGGAGCACGAGCTGGCGAGGTCATCGGTCTTGTCATCAACGGCTTCGTTAGCGAGCGGTATGGGTATCGGAAGACCATGATAGGTGCCCTGATATCGATGACTGCTTTCATCTTTATCCTGTTCTTTGCGCCTAATGTTCAGACTCTGGTCATCGGCGAAGTCTTCTGCGGGATCCCGTGGGGCATGTTTCAGACCCTCACAACGCAGTATGCATCGGAAGTTGCACCTGTACGTCTGAGGCCGATTTTGACCACGTTCGTCAACATGTAAGCATTTGCATTCACCTTTTCCGAGACCGAATGCTGATGACCTTCCAGGTGCTGGGTGATGGGACAATTCATAGCTGCAGGTGTAAACCGCGGCTGCGTCCAACGTTCAGACCAATGGGCATATCGCATCCCTTTTGCCGTGCAATGGGTCTGGCCCATACCGATCATGGTCGGTGTCTTTCTTGCACCTGAAAGTCCGTGGTGGCATGTTCGCAGAGGCGACAAGGCAGGCGCCAAAGCTGCATTGCTTCGTCTGACCTCGCCAGACAAGGACCCGAACTTCAACGCCGACGAGACCATTGCCATGATTGAGCATACCAACGAAATGGAGAAGAACATGTCGGAAGGCACCCGATGGACGGACCTGTTCAAGGGAACCGATCTCCGACGAACCGAGATCGTATGCTTCACCTGGATTGCTCAGACAATCTGCGGGACCAACATCATGGGCTACTTGTCAGTATTGAACGTGAAGTCAGTAGAAACTCTGGGCTAACATCAAGTAGCGCATACTTCATGCAGAAGGCAGGACTTCCCACCGTTCAATCTTTCAACATGTCGATGATCTCACTCGCCCTTGGCCTCGTCGGTACTGCTGGCTCGTGGTATCTCATGCAGAAGTTCGGTCGACGAACGATCCATTTCTCCGGCGGCTGCACACTCTTCATTATCCTGATCATCGTCGGATCATGCTCTTTTGCCGGTACCCAAGCTTCCAATTGGGCTATTGGCGCGGTGTTGATCTTCTTCGTCTTCGTATACGACTTCACGATCGGTCCCGTCACATACTCAATCGTGTCGGAGATGTCATCCACAAGATTGAAGGCCAAGACGATCGTACTCGCGCGAGCGCTGTACAATATCTCGAATATTGTGGTCAACGTACTGACGAACTACCAGCTTGGAGATGCCAACTGGGCCTGGGGAGCGAAGACGGCGTTCTTCTGGGCAGGTACTTGCGGCTGCGTTGTGGTGTGGGTGTACTTCAGGCTCCCAGAACCGAAGGGTCGGACGTATGGGGAGCTAGACATGTTATTCGAGCAGAGGGTCAGCGCTCGGAAGTTTGCTAGTACGCAGGTCGACCCATATGGGCATGGGCGTGTCGCGGATGAGAAGGCTGCCGTGGGCTCGGAATGGAAGGAGTGAGAATAGCCATAATTGCGGTGCTGATGTAGTAGTTTTACGCGTCTCAAACGCTGACGAGCTATGTTCGCAGATGGTTGTTTGTGTTGGCCATGTCTTTCCTGTTCGGCGACGCGCATCTTCTTGTAGACTAGTGTATTCGCATGACGTAAGCAGCCTCGGCACCACGCGACGCGTCTCACTAGCCCGCGGGCTACCTGAGGCCATCTCTCACCACGCCTTCTCACATCTCTAATCAACATCATGAACCCCACGCAGACGCTCGAACTTGATGCAGAACAACGTGTCTAGAACAGTCTACCGGAAACAAGTTGCAAAGGCATGTGACCCGTGTCGCCGCCGCAAAACCAAGTGCAATGGCGCGCAACCTTGCGCAGGATGTTTATCGGCAAAACTAGCTTGCACCTTCAACGCACCACGGGGTCAAGGAGGTCGCACAGGTTCCAGGGCTAACGTACTCAACGAGTTGAGAGCGATACCCCATAACGATGCCGACGTCGTCGATCCGCAGAATGCTGCCCCGAACGCGGTCATTACCCCCGCTGTGGAATTGACCAGGCAAATCTTCAAAACGTTGGTCGACGTCTACGAAGAGCGCATATACAGGATAGTAGCTCTCATACCGGCCGAAAAACTGCGAGAAGAGTTCGCGCAAATGCAGACTTCGCCGACATCTCGACAGCTCATATATGCCTTTTGCGCGTACATGGCAAACTTTGCGGAAGCTTCCACTAATGCCAATTGCGGATCTACACAGTCTGCACAAATGGACTCACAAAACTGCTACTTAGATAAGACATTACTCTCGCTGCAGCGAGATAGGATTACGCAGCTCGAACATCGATCAGTTTATACCTCCTTCTTTCTGTACGGAGCTTACGCTGGCCGAGACGACTATCGTCAAGCATGGTTCTATTTGAGAGAAGCAACTACCTTATTTATGATGCTCAAAGACGAGGACAGGGATTGGTTCGACATGAAGACAAGGAAACGGCTGTTTTGGATCCTGGTAGTGTCAGAAAGGTACGCCAAATACTCTCCGTCTTTCCCACATCTGTTCAGCCACCTTGACGCATCGTGGCTCATCATATGCACTTCTGACACTATGACACCATTTGTCCCTTTCTCGTCTATCCAACTTCACCTGTGAGCGAAGACAATGACGATTCGCAGCACCCATGGGCATCGTAATGAGTGTATTGCTTATTAGTTGTTAGAGCGCATGGCGTTCGTAGGAATCGGCCCATCACACTATCTGTCACTTCCTCAAGCTACCCACTCGATGGTCATGATGATCTTGGCTTGCTCCACCTCGCATCAGTCTTCCGACCGCTCGATGAAGTCTTTTTCGCAGTGTGGAACGGTGCTGCGCAAAACTGCAGTAAAGAGTGGTTAATCCAGCTCGAGAACGATGTTCGCACCGCGCTGCCCACTGATCTCGAACTTTCGAACGAAGAGATTGCAAATGCTCGCATATCGCAGTTCTGGCTACAGATCAAACTATGGGAGCTGTTTCCCCGCTTCGGGTTTCTCTCCACAGAGTCTGTTTACGATTGCTTAACATTCAGATACCCCATTCTGGTTGGCAAAGACTTGACCATTCTCTCCATGAAGCTACCTATTCAGAGTCTGCAAATACATGGCGTCGGCATGGTACGTCATTCAGCCGCAAGCTTGTCTCATTGCTAACAACCTTAGACGGAGAAGGTATTCGACATAGCCTGCGCTTTAGCTGACGTTCTTCATTTCGTGCCTCAGTCTGCATCACATGCCGAACTCAGCCCCCCAGATTACTTGACCCAGTTGATGCTGTTGATAGCAAAGCTACCGGGCGGCTCGTCTAAGTTCATACCCTTGCTGCTAGCGAAAGTCAATGAACTACTTCCGGATCTGCTGGAGCACGTATGCGAAGCAATTCAAATGCCAATCCCCACCAATCACAACCCTATGAGTCCAGACACACGATTTGTGTATGAAGAGGAGGTTGGTAGAGGCCTTCACGCAGACTTGAGGAGAACGTTCTAGTGGGAAGGAAGGAGGATGCATTCGAAGACTGCAATCAGGACAAGCCAGACTGGGCCTCACAAACCTATCTATACATAGGACATAGGACATGAGCCCGAAATACTATCCCACCCACCAATCTACATAACGAGTACCGACCGGTCTGGACTACCAAGCGACCAGCGCCAGGACAGCCCGCCGTCGACAACACTCGAACCCAATTTCAAACAAAACAAAACAAAACAAGAAACCCTGACCATCCCAACGACCAGCGTCAAGATGGCCCACCGCTAACCACAACCCCACCAGCATGGCGACCAGCGCTCATGCGAACCTCGGCCTCAGTGCCCGCCGGCGAGAGATCGCGCCTTCGATGTCGCCATCGATCACCGTCTCCAGCCCACCACCAGGGCCACACACGAAGATGAGCTCGCTGCTCAGGCGATTGTATCTTGTGTCCCTCTTGGACACCACTGTGGCCTCTGGTTGCTTGCGCAGCCAAGGAGGACCCTCGCCGGGGTGCTCCCTCATGTATTCGAAGGCCCGTTCCAGTTTCGTCGTCTCACTCTCTTGAGTGAACCAGAGGAAAAGCGGAACGGCAACGACGAGGAAAACGGCGACGAAGGACCAGAAGAGCGCGGCGCGGAGGAATTGCCAAACGAGATCGATCTCGTATGCCTTTCGGCGGCGGAAGGTTTCGTGCCAGTCTGTGAAGCCCGACCCAGGCACGTCTGGGTCGAAGCGGCATCGGTCGAAGAAGAGGTCAAGGAGGCGGCCGAAGGTGTTTTCCCAAAATGGGTCGTTTAGGCCCGCCAGCAGGCCAAACGACACCATCATGTAGGTGTTGTGGGCTTGTCGAAAGGAGATCGACAGGGAGAGTCGGCGGATGAGGACGTGGCCTAGGGCCCAAGAGAAGAGGGTGCCGATGGCGATGCGTAGCTCATCTGAGCTCGCGGCGAAGATGGTGATGAGCACCAGGCTCAGGAAGATGCGCAGCTTGTTCTGCGGGGACAGCATTGTTGCTGTTGTGGTGGTGGTGGTGGTGGTGATGATGGTGATGATGGTGGGAAGAGGGAAGTTGGAAATGTCTTGAAAATGAGCAGGTGTGGTGTTTGCTAAAGAGCAAGAGTCGGAGGCGGATGGGCTGTTTATATAGTACTGGCTTCTGCGCGAAGATGAGACGGTTGACAATAGCTACTATTGTTACAATAGGTACGTATGCGCCTTCACCTCTACTTTCTACAATACCAACTAAACAATAGCGTACTCATGAAAACCTCGCCTTCACCCCGGAACGCTGACAAAGATCTCAATAGCAATAAGCTGACAAAAGACAGGGATCCAGTTGTAGCTCGCCTTCACCTTCACCACAACATCACGTAGACCCCAGGAACACACATGCCCGCTGCTCACATCAAGACGCGCACCCACGTATACCTCAAACCTCACCACCAGCTACCCCACCGTCGCCCAAATCTCATCGTATCCCCCAACCCCTCCCCTAATAATCACTATACCTCCTCTTCGACACCGCACTCACCCTCGACACCCTTCTACTCGCCCCATCAAGCCCCTCCCCCTCAACAAACAACCGATTATGCACGATCCAATCCTCAAACTCCTGCTCCCTCGTCTCCTCATCCGGGTCAATCCAATCCCCCATCTCGCTTCCTCCCATGGTAGTATTAGTAGTAGTATCGCTCATCCTGTTCACGACTCCATCGCGTGAGTGTGAGACCGAGGAACTGGATTGCTCCGAGCGCCAGTGGTGCGGGAGGGGACTTCGGCCACGGCCGTCGTCGTTGGCGGCGTCGATGGCGCTGGGATCGAGACGTTGGATTTGGGACTTTTTGTACTCGTGCGCTGTCTCTGCGAGGGCTTTTGCACTGACACCGGTATTGTTGGTGTTGTTGTTGTTGTTGTTGTTGGTTTTCCAGTTCCGCGGCAGTGTGTAGGAGAACGCTGAGCGTATGCCGCTTGGCTTGCGGCGGAGGGAGCCGCCTACGCGGCTGAGCCAGGTTTTGGGACTGGTGTCTTGGTTTGGGGTTGTGGCTACGTCGGCGTGTGGGGGTGTGGCGAAGGGGGATTTACGGGGTAGCTCTTCGCCGCTGGGATGTTGCATTAGGTGGCAGGAGTGGTCGATGAGTGCGGGTTCTACGCCGTCGGGGAGTTGCTCGTAGGTGGACATGCCGATGCTTACGCCGCGTTTGCGGCGGAGGGAGAAGAATCGCGTGGGGCCTGTGAAGGGGAGATGCTGGGCTGGGGTAGGTGTTGTGGGTTCGATATGTGGTTCAGCGGTATCGGATTGGGACTGCTCGTTCCGTTGTGCGGTCTGGCGAACTGCCTTCTTCTTGTCTTTGCGTTCTTGGTGTCGCTTTCGAATCTGTTGGTTTGTTAGCATGTAGCTTTCTTAGACAGCGGTGCGAGGGCATGTCTTGACAGTAGACGTGATGTGAATGCGACAGATGTACTTCAATGTTGGTAAGCTATATAAGCTACTTACCGTACTGATCAAACCCATCTTGGGCATACTGGGCGAATGCCTCACGATATTCTTGTTGTTAGAGATGGAAAGCCAGATTATAGAGAAGAGCACCAGGTGTTCCTGAGTACAGCTGTCAAGTGCAACGTCAACATCTCCATCGACGGCATGTAAAGTTTGGTTGCGTGGGTGGGGACGCCGTCAACCAGAGGATATGGTTGATCGAGGGTCCATGGACATGTCATCGTGTCAACCTCAACACATTATGAGCACGGTGGAGATGTATTCTTGACGTTTCAATTACTTTTACTATGGGAGCATGCTTTGATGGCGACCGTGTAACTCTATGCATGGTCTGCACATGAACCAATCTCAATAACCCCGTTGCTCATAGAGGACTTCCAAGATTCATCCTACCTGGGCGCAACCCGCTAGCAACCGTTTAGTGTGAGAGCCATACTCCCGCTCTCTATAACTCAGGTTTCGCTGTCTCTCATGTAAAAGCCATTACGACCAGGACCCATAACGACACGGGCCAGCGGGTTGTAGATAGAACCTTGGTCCAAATGACCATCAACAGCGCGAGATCTGAAACGTATCTCACTTGTAGTCCCGCACCGGGCTCTGTCGAATGGTATACCACTAGCTGACATATCACCCTCGCTTGTAGCTTTGAGATCAATCTTCGCAATGGTAGCGATGCGCTCGAGGCTTGCGATCTGCTCCCTCAGTGCACTCTGGGCTGCCTCATGCCCGTTGTTGATCTCTTCTCTGCGACTCCTCCTCCTTTCTAGGAATTTTGATCCTGCGTCTTTATGAAAGTCGCAAAGCTTGAAGAGCATGATCTTATCTTCCTCCTTGATCTTGCATAGCTCATCGTCAACGGTTTCTCTGCGCTTTTCATAAAGAGCCTTTTGTCTTCGCTGGTACAGATCTTCCTGAGCTATGCCATGAGCGCGCATCATGTCCAAAACTTCCTTCTCAGCTCCGAATGTTGCCGCCGCTTGATCGTGATCTCTCGCTTTCTTATCATCATTGACACGGATAGCCTTTTCGCAGTCTCCGATAGCGTCTTGAATGATTTTCGTAAGCTGGGTCTTTTGTTCTGCCGTCATGGTTTTGGCCGCCGCGCTCGAGCTTTCCTATGTGTTAACGTCAGTCCATGGTCTGTGAACGACCACAATCAAGCAATACGTACCAGTTGTACCTTCTCCATAAGATCGCTCAACGCATCGCTACGGTTGTAGCATTCCTTCAGCAGTCCATCAATGACAGAGCTCATTCCCTCCTTCACCTCTTCGAGCGAGGCCATTTCAATCGCGTTGCCTTGCTTTAGGCCTTTAATGATGGCGTCCGACGACATAGTGAGTTGGCGCGGTTGTCGCAGTTGTCGCCGTAATATTGATCTCGGATAGTGTTGTGGTCGCGTAGTGTTGGTTGGAGTCAGAGAGCCTTCCAAAAAGAGCAGGAGCGACTAGCGCGAAACTGCCCGGTGGAAAGTGAAGGTGAACGCGAAGACACACACAAGCGATTTTACAGTTATGCACATGTAGAGCTGACATCGTGTTGATGGTGCTAACTTCTGCTATGCGCCCTCATCAGCTCATCGAGTCGCGCAGTCTCTAGTCAGACTCAGGTTCAGCATCAGAGTCCTCCAGCCCACCAACTTCCCCCCACCGACTAACAACCTCACTCTTCGCCAGCTTCAGAATGGCCTCGTAGTACTTGATCTGCTTCATCAACATCTTCTCACCATCCCACTGCCTCTTCACCACTTTCTCCTCATCCCTAGCGCTATGGTTCTCAAGCGCCTTCTGCTCTTCCTTGATGCGCACCAGCTCCGCTCGACACAAGTCATACGTCTTATTCCAAAGTTCTTCATTCTCGTGCTCCCAGAGATCGCCGATGCCGATGTAGATGGCCTTAATCCTTGCGTACTCCTTGTCAAGGTCTTCAGATGCTGCCTCTGCGGAGCGCAGTTCGTTCTGTTGTTCTTTGGCGAAGGTTTCGTCGGCTGCGGCGCGTTGCGCTGAGAGCTCGGAGAGGATTCGCTCGCCGTGCTTGACGAATTTGCGGAGGTTGGGGATTGGGGCCTTGGATTGGAGGCGGGTTATTGTTGCGAGGGTCTGCTTTGTAATTAGAGGAGTGCAAGCTTGGATCTGTTGTACTTACGATACGTAGTTCTTCTCGCAATTGGCTGCAGTTGGAACAGTCCTTCTGAACTGTGTCGCTCGCTGCTTTAACCTTCTGGCGTCTGTCTGCGTTTGCGGCAGTGCTTGGCTTCGATCGGGCATGGCTGGACGCAGGCTCTCGGGCGTGTGAAGTAGATTGGGCTGGCGTTGACGATCGGAAGCGGATGACTTGGGCTACCCGCTCGTCCAAGAGATCATCTTCCGCTTCCTCCCCATCTAGCTCAATGCCAGATAGCTCAGCCATGTTGCGAAGGCACACCATCTGCTGGTCCCATGCGGCGCACTCTCCGTCATACACCTCCTCGGCCTTCTCAATTCGGGCTTTTAGAGTCGCTCGGATATCTGCTTTCTTTGTCTTGACAGCCTTGAACGAGTCGGCGATGAGCATCATTTCCTTTACATCTTCCTCGACAAGCGCGTTATGAGTTGGAGTGACGACCTGGTTCGTAGGCAGGCGAACGTGTAAGGCTATTCTTTTGCCCAGGATGACTTCTTCTGCCTTGATGTTTTCGTACCATTCGTTCATTGACTCGATTTCGGCGTTGAAGGATTGGTGTGCGTCTTTGATCGCGTCGTTTTTCTTGGTGCAGCTGTCGCTCTTAGCTTTCTCACAACCAGCGATACCGTCTCTATTGGTCTTTGCCAGCTGTGCTCTATCTTCCACCGGAACCGTTTCGATCGACTCTAGGCTCTCCTAGTATGTCAATGTTAGTCTTGCACTTGTGCAAGATTGCGAGTAAACATACAGCAACTACCTCCTTCTCCTCGGGCTCGCTCGACGCACTGTCGTAGCCATAACGCACCGGATCCGGACCGAGCGTGCGAAGAATGTCCAAACGGGAGAACATCTCATTCAATTCGCTGGAATATTCGTCATCCCTATAGGTGTAACGGGCGTCGGGTGGGTTTGGGCGATAGCCATCCGTAGGGAGCTGTCGTAGGCCGGCTAGCATCGCGGCGAGAGGCTCTGGAAGCACGTCAGGCACTTCAGGCTCGTTTTGTGCTTGGTTGTCGTTGGGAACACAAGCTTGATCAGTCTCTACCAATCCCTGGCTCTCGCTGTGGGAATGACCATGAACGTCCTTGCCTGAAGTAGGTTTATCTGTGCAGTGAGAGCGCATATCCGCAGAGGTGTGCCGCATGCCGTGACCGTCATAGAAGTACTCCTCGTCTTCGCAGTAGGCTGGAGAGTCGTTTTCATCGTAGTAGTCCATGAGCTCATCTTCGTCTCCGAGCCAATCTGAAGTGTAGTTCTTGCGCGGCATCTTGCCAGAACTGACAGCGAAGACGCCGTGTGTACTCGTTGCGTGTGTGCAGAATGTCGTGTTGTCGTGTCAGGGCGTAGCGTTCGGCACGAAGAGCGCAGTGCCAGCAGAAGCTCCTGGGCCGCGCGGCAGCTGTTATCGTGAGATGCGGATTCAGCGATGAAAGTGAAGATGAAAACCAGCAGCCTCATCGTTCATTCCATAACCAGCGCGCAGCGAGCCGCAACCTTCCCTGCTCTTTCTCATGCCAGTAGCCGTGCCGTTAGATTCCCATTTGGACCATTCAACGTGATACTTGCTCGTCAAGAGCATAAGCGCAGCTCGATGTGAGCGGCATAGCAGTGTTAGCCTAATTCCTGAACGTCGCAGACATCTATGCCGTTCTCTGGTGAGAACCGTGAGCTGCAGTAATGCATTCCGTCGAAGCATGACGTTGAATGAGCGAGTAGAGCATATGAAGGAAAGAAAGAACTAAAGTGACTTGGGTGAAGAAGTAGACATATGAGCAGAAGGCACGCCCACTAGTCCTCCAGATTCGAGGTGAGAGAATCTCAGATGCTCACCGACAAAGAAAAGCGGTGAGGTACTAACATCCCGAGCCTCGAAAGCAGCATGTAATAGAAGAGAACAGATGGTAAACAGTTAGAACCAAGGCAGCAAAAGCCCTACCAATGTCAGCGTCTTACCTCTCATCCCCTCTCACCTCTCACCCAAAGCCCACACCATCACTTCCAGTCACCTTCCCCAGATCCGAATTGTTTCAAAATCGTTAGATGGAGTTGCAATAGAATACTTGTACATGCAATCGAAAATGCTCTAAACCAGCACCTACGCGTCTACCTCAACCGAAAATTGGCCATCTGAATCATACATAATCCGGTTCCTTCGCCAAAACCAAATCTTTCATATCCACATAGTTATCAAACGCAATGTGTCGATTGAACACAGAACGCTGAGACCACTACGCTATCCTCTTCCGTTCCATACTCCATTTATACCCTGAGGAGCTTAGCAGCATAGTCGACGATCAAGCTCTCACTGGGGAAGCTCATCTCCTCAAGCTTCTGGGCATATGGTGTGGGCACCTCAGCACCAGTGACACGGGCAGGGGGCGCCTCCAAGTAGTCGAAGGCGTACTCGCAAGTAAGCGCCATAATCTCAGACGCGACACCGAAGGATGGGAAGCCAGACTCTACGCAGAGCATGTGGCCGGTCTTCTTGACGGACTTGACAATGGCCTCGACGTCGAGGGGCTTGATGGAGCGCAGGTTGATGACTTCGGCTTCGACGCCGTACTTGGACTTGAGTTGTTCGGCGGCGACGAGGGATTGGCCGACGCAGCGAGAGAGGGTGACGATGGTGAGGTCCTTGCCGGGGCGCTCGATCTTGGCCTTTCCGAACTGCGGGTCTGTTAGTATGAGAATAGAGTGGGATGATGGCGGGGTATCTTACGGGAATGACGAAGTCGTCTCTCTGGGCCTCCTCGCTCATGGGGAAGGACAGACCGTACAGAAGTCTATGGATGTTAGTACACAGTCTCTCGTCTTGCGACTGTTGTGACCTACTCGTTCTCGAGAACAACGACCGGGTTGGGGTCGCGGATAGCAGCCTTCAACAGACCCTTGGCATCCTCGGCGCTGTATGGCGAAACAACCTTCAATCCAGGAATGCTTCCGTACCACGCAGTGTAATCTTGCGAATGCTGGGCAGCGACACCAGACGCGAAACCGTTGGGACCACGGAAGGTGATGTTGCAGGGCTGGATACCACCGGACATGTAGTGGGTCTTTGCGGCGGAGTTGATAATCTGGTCAATGGCCTGCATGGCGAAGTTGAAGGTCATGAACTCGCACTGTCGTCGCTGTCAGATTTGCTTTTTGGACATGGAGGCTGAGAAACTCACAATGGGGTGGAGACCAGCGAGCGCAGCACCGACGGTCAGACCGGCGAAACCTGACTCTGTGATGGGAGAGTCGATTACCCTCTTCTCACCGAAGCGGTCGAGCAGGCCCTTTGTGACCTTGTAGCTGTGGCTCAGTCAGCACCGTCTATTGATATTCCGTTGTGTATAGCCTGCGATATATTCTCTGCCCAATTGGACCCTCCTCTTTCTTATCGCAGATACGACATCTCTCTTCTTCATGGTGGGACGTACGCTCCGTTGTATTGCGCGACTTCCTCTCCGAGCACGAAAACCTTGTCGTTGCGCTCCATCTCCTCGGCCATGGCCTCGTTGAGCGCCTCTCGCACCGTCATCTCCTTCTGGCCCGACGCATATCCTCTCCTCGCAATTGACGGTGTAATGGCTGCGGCGCGGAAAGCTGGTCGGAAGGCGGGCGCTGGCCGCGACGCCGAGACGAGGCGGGAGGCGGGTCGGAGGAGCCTTGAAGCAGCCATTGTGGGGTGTGTGTGAGGGTGAAGGTGTGGTGAGGAAGTGCCGTGGGCGAGTGATGGCCGCTGAGGCTTGTGGTGGTTGCTGGGGCTTGCTGGACAATTTCTTGATGCGAAGATCCGAGTCGTTGGGGCCGGCGCTAGCGATCAAAGCTCTCGAGCAGGGACCACACTATAGCGAGAACACCCGACGTGCGTCTGGATGGTCCCTGGATGGTCCGCCTCAACAACGTCGCTTTCACCAGACGCTCAGCCCTTTCACATTGCACCTGCTGGATAGTGATACTAGTCGCTTGCAAATTGCACGATAATGATCAGAATATGCAGATGAGGATTACTTCTTCTATTCTCTATAGCACCACATTTCGCGTTACCATGACCGTCCCTAGACCGTGCCCTACTTCCAAATATTACAGTATATATGCGCGTCTCCAATGCGCGTGATGCAAATGCCAGGAGATGATGCTCCTATATCGAAGGAATAGCTCGCAGACCAACAAGGTCCTAGATGCGAAGAGAAGTCTAATGCAAAGGGCGAGAACTGAAAACTTATGCGTCGGCGGGTTTCCTTCCGACCATAAGGTACATGGGTGTGAAGAGCTTCTCCCTGCCACCGGCAACAAGGCAGTCGGCTGCGAGGGCAAGACTGTCGGCAGTCTTTTGGGTACCCTTGGGGGCGAGACCGATCACCTCAAGACCACCGACGAACTTGTGGATGAGGCCACGTCCGACCTTGGTCATGCGGAGAATGGTGGGGATGTCGCCAATGGTGCTGATGTACTTCAGCTGGCCAGAGAGCGGCCAGTACCACGGGTAAGGGTCGTCCCTGTCTGCCAGATCCTCGTTGTGCTCCATCACGAAGCCGGCCTTCTTCATAGCATCGAGCGCGACCTCAATCTTCTCCATGTTCGAGATACCGTCACCAATCTCGATTCCAAGACGGATCTCGCGGTGGTGGGGGTTGTCGTTGTCGTACTTGTCGGTCATGAGCCACTCGTAGACACCGAAGACACCGCCGGGCTTGAGAACGCGGAAGATCTCGCTGTAGATGCCCTCGAGCGATGGTGCGTGGACAGTGGCCTCGATGGCGTAGACGGCATCGAAAGAGTTGTCGGGGAAAGACATTTGCTAGGACGAGTTAGTGAGTGGTACTCAGGGTGTGGAAGTATATCGTACCATGAAGTCACCCTTGGTGAACTTGAGCTTGTCTGATAGACCCTCCTTCTCGGCGTAGGCAGTGGCACGCTCGATCTGGTAGTCGTTGTTGTTCAATCCAACGACGTTGACACCAGCGAACTTGACAATCTCACGGGCGGGACCACCGACACCGCAGCCAACATCCAAGACGCGCATGTTGTCCTGGAGGTTCATCTTGTGGGCAAGGTAGTGCTCGTGGCGGGCAATGGCCTTGTAGAAAGACTCGCCATAGGCGTAGCGGGCGAAGTGGAAAGATTGTCCCCAGCCGTACTCGTAAAGGTCGGTTGCGAGGTTGTAGTAGTGTCTTGTGAGGGTAGCGTATTCATCTCGTCGTTCCTGGGTCTGTTAGTAAACACGGTATGCAACAATGCCACATATGCATACCTTGCGGGTCTCCTCAGTCTCGTCGCCAGCGGCCTTGTTGTCCCAATGCTTGAAGTACTCGTCGACAGCGGCTTGCTGGGCAGCCTTGTCCTTTTGCAACATGGCAGTCATACCACCGCGAGCCTTTGCAGACTTGCCGTGCATGGCCTTGTTGAACTCGGCATCGCGAGAATGGTCTTCCTTTTCGAGCGCAATGGGAGACATGATGGATATTAAGAGTGATATGGGGTTATGCGGGGAGTGAAGTGAATGAAACGGATAGTAGAATAAACAATTCGAAGAGGACAGGACCCTGAAACTTTATAAAGACGACCCCGGAGAGGAAAGAGCGGTATGGGTAGGAGATTGGGACTTGAATTTCTTAGGGGGTAACTGGCGTCGCCCAATCACGACCGACTCTGTACGCGGCCCTGGTCAACAGCGCTAGCGGTCGGTCGTCGCCACCCGAGCGCGTGAAAGCCAAGACCGTAAGAGGCGTATAGCGTAGTGCCTAGATTTCTACCGTCACTCCCATACCATCTGTCGCAACAACCACCGCGCCCCACTACGCGTACTCGACGTCCCCAGATTCGCTCGGCGAAGTCGCGAGATTACATTCAAAACTCAGCCACTGTCGCACACCCTACACAGCAGGCCTCACCATGCCGCCGCAAATCAAGAGCGACCTGAACCGTACGTCATGTCTTTTTCCACTGCGCGTAGCATGCACTAACTTTTGTAGGATCGGGGTGGGAAACTACTGACTTTCCGTCCGTCTGCGAGAAGTGCCTGCCGGATAGCACATATGTGCAGATGCTGAAGGAGGACTACGGCGCAGAGTGCAAGATCTGCACGCGACCCTTCACCATCTTCCGCTGGAAGGCCGACCGTACCGCGCGACAAAAGCGAACCAACATCTGCCTCACATGCGCCCGCCTCAAAAACTGCTGCCAGCACTGCATGCTCGATCTGTCCTTCGGTCTGCCCATCGTAGTCCGTGATGCTGCGCTGAAGATGGTGGCGCCCGGCCCACAGAGCGATATCAACCGACAGTACTATGCGCAGGAGCACGAGAGAGAGATCGAGGAGGGACGTGGAGCGATGGAGGCATACGAGAAGACGGATGAGAAGGCGCGCGACCTGCTTAAGCGTCTCGCGCAGAGTGAGCCCTACTACAAGAAGCAGAGACGGATAGAGGCTGAGGAGGGCGAGAGTGGACAAAAGGCGTTACCAGCGCCTGGCGGAGGTGGCGCAGCGGGCGAGAGCAGTCACGTCCCCGGTCCGATCAGAACGCGAGATTCACGAGGTACACCTGCGCGAGGAGGCATGAGGCCTGGAAGAGGAGGTCGCATGGGCGGCGCATCTGCGGAGCCAAACCCGCAAGACTGGCTGCCACCTTCGGACCCCAACGTCGCATCGCTCTTTGTCACGGGTGTGGAAGACGACCTTCCCGAGCACGAGCTCCGCAAACACTTTTCACAATACGGTCAACTTCGGTCGCTGGTATGCTCACATCGAGCACATTGCGCATACGTCAACTTCGTTAAGCGGGAAGATGCCGAGACAGCAGCGGGTACACTAAAGGGCAAGGTGATCATCAAAGGCTGCCCTATGCGCGTCACTTGGGGCAAGCCGAAGCAGCTGGACAGTTTGGATCAGAACGTCAGGATGCAATATGCAAAGGAGGGAAGACAGGTCGCTGGCTCATCACGACGGGCAGCAGCTTCCCAAGCCGCCATTGAGGCTGCACCACAGAACAGCCTGGATAGCATGGTTGTTGCACCTCCACCAGGCGCAGACGACGACGTCCAGTACGCCAGCTTGGCCGGAAACTAGGTTTTCATTTCTTGCATTGGGTCGGCGTTTTGGACTGTATGGGTATCATGATTCATTCGATGTGCATAAAAGCCTAGGAGGAACAGCATTTTGTGCCTCCCAATGTACTCTTTCCCTTGCCCTTTTTGATATCCTCGTTGTCGCCTCGCTCGGTATGCTCGTGTATCCGCAGTTCTGCATATGTTAGCCTATTGATCCCGATACCATCCATAGAAAGCATACTGTAACTTTCGCCCTCTGGGTCCGCTGCTTGCCCTTGAACGACGTTTTCTCTCAGGAACTTGGCCACCTCCTCGGCATGTACTAATGACGATTGCAGCTCTTCGCTTCCGATTCGTAGGTTGCGGTTCGCCTCAAACTTGTTACGGGCTTCGGTGCGGGCGGCGAAGAGGGTGTTCATGTCGCCTGTGCTGTGTGAGCGTGGGAAGTAGGTCAATGTCGCATTTCGTACCTTGGAAGGCGATGCGCGCGGATCGCAACAGGTTCCGGTATGCTACTAGCGCCATCTTGTGTAGAGTCGGGGCGGTGTTTAGTGAATCGAAGCGTGTGAAGAACGACCAGTTCCGCTCGGAACTTCCGCGAGGAAAGTTGCCACACGTGACATCGTTCCCGCCAGGGTCCCCCCGGCTGGCGATCCGACACCCGCTGACGTCGCGCAGCTGAAAGTGGTCCACACACGAGCAACGCTTCGGTGGCCTCAACGGTAGAAATCTAGCTCCCACACCGGGCTGCGATCTACCAGAGCCAACATGGTGTCCTTCTGGCCTTGGAAGGTACGTCGAATCTAACTATGCGCTAATACGCTTGCTGACTGTGGCAGGGTAGCGAAGATGCCGCCTCGTTCGAGAGGACGCTCAACACTCTTACTGGCAAGATCAACAGGGCCGCTGCGCGCAATGACAAACAGAAGCAGCTCTCGCGACGCGCGCGCGTCATGTGGACGCTGTATACCGGCTTCGCGTATATTCTGGTCGCGGTCGTGCTCACCTTCGTGACGGGCTGGCAGAATTGGGGTCCCATTGAGGGAAGCGTGGTGGCTGGCGGGCCTGTCTTGTATGTCCATCGTCATCGCAGCAAGGAATATGTCTGACTCTCCAGGATTTACGGCCTCCGCTATGCGCTCATGAGCTACTTCGACTACCGCATCCGCAATACTGAAGCCTACCTCAAGAAGCTGAACAAGGAACGCGACGCTACCATTGAGCGCCTCAAGGAGGCCACGAAGTACAACTCGACCCAGCAATTACTCGAGAAATATGGCGCCTCGCCCAAACAACCCGAGCAGCCACAACAAGGCAACTCCCCCGATCGCAGAAAGTCCCAGGGCCCTCAGAAACCAGCACCGCCTCCAGGCCCCCGCACTGGCATGCCTCCTCCCCCAACGGCAAACATCCAGCGACCCCAGCCACAGCAACTCCCGCATACCCCACAGAAACCCCCCTCGAACGTCTCGTCCCCTCAAGGCCCATCCCCGCCACAGCAACTACCCCCGCAAGAAGCCCCCGGCGCTGAATTCGCACCAAACGCATTCAACACCGGTGCCGTCGACCTAACCAAGCAATACACCGCCGATTCCCCGGCAGCCTTTACACAAACCCACTGGTACGACCGCATCCTCGACGCTCTCCTCGGCGAAGACGAAACACAGGCTAAGAACCGCTTCGTCTTGATCTGTTCTGAGTGCCGACTTGTCAACGGGCAAGCGCCACCCGGTGCTCGCACGCTTGAAGATGTCGGGAGGTGGAGATGTGGTGGGTGCAGTGCGTGGAATGGAAAGGAGAAGCCGCGGGAAGATGATGTTACCAGGCTTGTTAGGGATTGGGAGGCGGAGCGGAAGGCGAAGGATAGGCTGAGTGGAGATGGGGGTGTGAAGGAGATGGAGGAAGTGGGTGTGGAGGATGAGAGCGAGGGTGTGGTTGTTGAGGCCGAGGCTGAGGCAGACAGCAGTGGAGAGGATACTCCCCCGCCCAGTCGGAATACGAGGAGTAAATCCAAGGGGAGGGGGAAGAAATAGGGAGGTTATGGTGGGCACGGCGTCTAGGTGTGTCGGGATGGCATCATAAGGGCGCGGATAAAGGGGGTTATGTACACTAAACATTGATATGGCTTACACTATGATAGTAAGCCTTTCTAGAAGACATGGAAAGATCAGAAGATTTCGAATCGTCTCAACTTTCACTCATGTGGCAGGCACGTGCACCGCTGGCCGTGTATAAATACTTCGCTTTACTCCCTCTCTCCCTGTTTCTTATCACTCACCCTTCATTTGGGTTTTACCAAAAAAGTGAGTGCTGAAGTTGATGGCGTGTGTCTCCTCCCGCGCCTCTTCATCACTTTTACCAAAATAGCTGCCCTTGTGACCGATGGGGTGTGCTTCTGCCTCTGCCTCTTCCTCTGGGTTCCTTCAAAAACTGTCTCGATCTTATGCCATGGTGTGCGCTTCCTCCCGCGCCTCTTTATCATTCTATCCAAAAATCTGCCTCACTGCGATATGTGTGGTGCGCTCTGTCCTAGGCTCCTTCATCATCTTTACCAAAAACAAAATTGGACAACAACATGGTGCGCGCTCTTTCTGCGCCTGTCCATTATTTTCATCAAAAGGAGTACAGTTCTCTTTCATGGTGTGCGCTTCCTCCTGCGGCTTCTCAAAACACTGCCATCTATCCAAAAACTCCGGCAAGACTTTCGAATGTCCTGGCGACTGTTCTGTCTTTTCGAAAAAACAAATCATGTCTAGCAAATGTCTCCGCTTCTGGAACCACCAAAAACGTATTACTATGGACGCCATGGCAGTTGAAAGAGTCGAGAAATCGTAGCTGAGGTCGATGATGGCCGGTCGAGGAAAATTCGTTATGAACATTACATGGCCGGTCGCTGTTCACAAAGGCTGTAGAAAGAGGAAGCATGTTGTGCACAAAACTTTCAGGTGTTCCTGGAATGGCTGAGAAGGAGTCAAAAATCATCTGCGATGATGTCATGAGCTGTGCCTGTCTGTCTAAAACAACAAAGCTATCCTAGGATGCTGTGAGAAAAGATTTTCTCGGCGCGTCCATGTGTCGGTCTGGCGGATATATAAACCTCACCGCGTCCTCTGGCTTCCTGTCTTCTATACTCCACACCTTCCTGTGTTTTACCAAAAATCTTTACTGCCCTCATTCATGGTGTGCGCTCCTCCTCCTCCTTCCTCAATTTGACCAAAACATCATGGATAAATATCTGATGGTGTGCGCTCCTCCTTCCGTGGACTTCAAAAATGTACTGCAAGACAAACAATGTGCGCGTGTGTCGGTCCGGAAACGAAAGACATCGATACCGCTTACATGCGTTCGGGCTGGAATAGACGCAGTAGTAGTAGTAGTAGTAGCTTACATGCGTTCGTCTCTCTCTTCTTCGACTCCCAAAAACTCAGGACAAAAATTCATATGAGAACCTGTGCCTCCACAAATACTCCCACAAACGTTCGATGTGCCGACTTTGACCCCGGTTCTACAACACAGGAACAATCCAGAAATCACTCGCGATCTCCCCGATGGGCGGTTCTTGGCGGGTGGGTGGTGTATAAAAACCTCATCTTCGCCGGCTCTTATTGTCTTCTTTATCCCACACTTCCGGTTCCTTTTACCAAAATTTACACGTCGCCTGCTCTATAGTGTTCTTCTGCCTTCTTCTTTCTCAGAATCCCCACCCAATAACACCATGTGTAGTGGTAGTCTACTAAAAATACTATTTTATTAACTATAAGTAGTGCATAGTGCATACTTAGAGTATAAATACCTTATCTTTACTAGGTCTTTCTATTTCTATTATCTTACACACCTTTTTTATTTTTCTAAAATAGTATAGCTTTTAACTATAGTATTTATCTACTTACTCTATCTTAAAATGCTATAATTAAGTAGCTATATATAAGTATAAGAGTTATATAGAGATTAAATAATAATATTATATTAAATTATAATATTATTATAGTAAGGCTTAGAAGAAGTACTTAGAGGTTAAATATATATATATAAACTATTAGCCTAAAGTAGATCTAATAGCTAAGAAACTAAACTATTACACGTTCTTTAGCTAAAATACTTAAAGTTCTAACTAAGTAGCTAAAATAGAAAAGAGATTATACCTAGTATCTAAAGTCTAAGTAGACGTTAACGTTAGTAGCGTAGATAAGTCTTATAAGATAGAGCTAGTAGAAGAAGAGCGTAATATTAATAAAGAAGATAATAGTAATATACGTAAGAATATAATACTAATATATTAGAGTACCTTAAAGAATTCTATAATAGGTATAGATACATAGTTATAAGTAGAGTAATAAGTTATCTTAGAGCTAAGAATATCTATAGAAGTTAAAGTTAGGTAGAGACGTACGTTGTAATTAGCTTAATAGATAGAAGTAATATAGTTAAGAGAATTTATAAATAACTAGCTAGTTCTTTCTAAGTACTTAAGGTCTAATAAATAGAGTAAAGTAACTATAAGCTCTCTATAGTTATTATATATATAAAATATATTATAAAGTTTTAGCTTATTAGAATTATAATTATAAAAGTCTTATACTAATTTCTTACTACCTTAGAGGTTAAAGTATAGCTACTATAGAAAGAATTAATTATTACTAACTTATTTAACCTTATATTATAGGTATCTATAGTAGCTAGTATAAGAGTTATTTATTATATATTAAATATAGAAGTTTAAAACCTAGATAATAATAAACTTAGTATTACTCTTATTAGTAAGATATACTTTAGGTAGAGTATAATTACTAGCGCGTAGTTATCTAGAAAGCGTATTATTTTTATAGAGCTAAAGTAGCTATAAGTAGAAAGTAGAAAATAGGCTCTTAAAGCTATCTAGTAGATCTAGTTTATAAGCTATATTATTAATAATATATATAACTTAGTATAGCTTTATATTTTTATAATCTAAAAACTTTACTAGTTATTCTATATATATATACTTTACGTTAAGTAGTACTTAGTTACTAATATTAAAGCGCAGTATAAAATAGTAGTAGATATTAGTAAAGTTCTATATCTTCTTTTAAGTCTAAGTAATCTTATTATAGAAGTATATACGTATTATATCTATATAATTAGTTAAGATATTAGTAGCGTATAACTACGTAGGTATAAGTATAGTATTAGTAATAGTGTAAGTAGGCTCTAAGCTAAAGTAGAGTTAATATCTCTTTATAGCGTAAAATAGAGAAACTCTAGTTACTAAGCTAATAGCTAAATTAGCTTTAAATTCTACTAATAGTAATAACTATACTTAGTTATTTTATAGGTAGTTAATATAAAAGCGTAAGTACTACTTAAAATTAGTATTAGTATTTTTAGTTTACCTATTAGTTTTAGAGTAATATACTATACTTAGTTTAAAGTAAGTACTAATATAATTATAAAGATACCTCTAGAAGTATAAAGTAAATTAGCGTTTTTAGTTAGAGACTAGTATCTTTAGGTATTTTTCTTCTCTCTAGACGTACTTAAGAAACTTATTAATAATATTAGAGACCTTTATAGTCTTTATAGTAATAAACTTCTTCTTCTTAGATAGTTTATTAACTATAACTATAATATAGTAGAAGAAATAGCTGTACTATATTAATATAGGTAGAGAAGTAATAAAGTTAATAAAGATATTCTTTTAGTACTATTTAGGTATAAGTAAAGAATATAGTAGGCTATATTTAGCTTAATAATTAACCTTAGATTAATAATAAGTTATATAGTTATTAGTAAACTATGTAATTATATCTATTATTCTCTACTAATAGTACTATTAGCTAACTTATTAATATATTATTATACGCCTACTATATCTACCTAGTAAGAAGTTATAGATATTCTTAATAATATACGTTTTTAGCTTCTTGCTAAAAGAAATAAGTAGGTAGTTATTACGTAGAAATAACTTATTATTATTACTAGACTCTAAATTACTAAGTTCTAAACGTATGCCTTCTATAATAAGATAGTAGAGAATATAATAGTTACTATTATTAAGAGTATTACGTATAGCTATAAGTTATATATTAATTAAGTAGAGTATATTAAGAACCTTCTCTATAGAGAGGTTTATAGCGCTAGAAAGAGTATTATAAGAATTAAGTTATTCTTCTAGTAAGAGATAGGTAAGACCTATAGTATAGTAACTAAGTTAAGAACTACTTTTATTAGTTTTATAAAGAAGAGTAAGTAGTAAAAGTAAGTTATACTTAGCCTTTTTAAGATATAGAGACGTAAGCTGTATAGTATTATAGCTATCTCTATTCTATTTATAATCTCTAAGTATAATCTAATACTAATATTATATCTAATTATTAGTAATATATTTAGGTAGGTCTTCTATTCTATAGGTAAGACTATCTAGCTTAGTACCTTACTTACTAGACTTATATTTTACCTTAAAGTTAAATTCTTCTAAGAACTCTGCCTATTAGACTTACTAGTAATTTAGATATTATTTAGAGTAGAAGTACTCTAGTCTATAATAATCTATAAAAACCTTTATAGCCTTAGCAGCGCTAGTAAGCTTAGAGCGCTATTTTTTAAAGGCTTAAATAATAGTAAGAAGTTTCTTATTATAAATCTTATAGTTATATTCTATAGGTATTATCTTCTTAGATAAGTAGGCTATAGAGCGTATTATCTTATTAGGCTAAATCTAAGAGAGAACTACTATATATACGTAGTCTAATACGTTAGTCTTAAAAATACTCTTAAAATCTAGATTAAAGTATACTAGAATAATATTACTATAGAAGGCTTTCTTTAATAAGTTAAATACTTATATAGTATAAGAGCTTATTTTAAATAGAAAGAGATTATCTTTTATAAGATAGATTAATAGTTTTATAATATTAGAGAATCTATATATAAATTAGTAATAAAAATTAGTAAACTCTAGAAAGGCTTAGATGTCTTTTAACGTTTTAGGTAGCTACTATTTCTAGATAGCTTATACCTTTTCTAGATTTATCTTAATACTCTTAGAGGTAATAATAAGCCTAAGAAACTTTACTTTCTATTTAATAAACTTAGACTTAAGAATATTTATAAGTAATCTAGTATTAGCTAGTCTTATAACTATCTAAAAGAGGTAATTATTATACTATTCTTTAGTTTTACTAAAGATAATAATATTATCTAGGTAGACTATATAGAACTTATTAAAATATTTATATAAGACGTTATTAATATATATTTAAAAGATCTCTAGGCTATTATATATACTAAAGAGTATAACTATATACTAATATAAACTATATAAAGTAATAAAAGTAGATAAGTACTTATACTTCTTTTATATACGTATTTTATTAAACGCTATAATAATATCTACTTTAGAAAAGTAATAGGCTTTAGAGAGCTTAGTAAGTATATTATAGATAAGTAGTAAAGTATTATAGTTCTTAATAGTATAGGTATTTAGGCCTCTATAGTTAACGTATATATAAATACTACTACTAAGCTTCTTAACTACTAGTAAGAAAGTAGTCTACTTAGATATACTTTACTTAATATAGCTCTTATAAAGTATATTATTAATATATAGCTTTACTATATAGGCTTTATTATAAAAGAGTAGTTATAGCTACTAAAAGAATAGTTATAAAAGGTAACTAGTATCTAGGTTTAACTAAATCTTAATAGTATAATCTAGCTTATTCTATTAAGAGAAGACTTTATTTACTTCTTAAGAGTTAAAGCTAGAGTAAAGAGAGTAAAGAACTTCTAGAAGCTTTATAAGAATTTTTTTCTTAGTTATAGATAGGCGCTCTATATAGTTCTAGAACTTCTTAAAGTTTTTAAGTAGAACTTTAGCTCTAGCTATATATAGTAGCTATATATTAGCCTACTTCTAGTTACTTATATTATAGAGCTACTCTACCTTCTCTATAGTAGTTATATATACTTTATTACTACGTATAACTAAAATAGTAGCTACTCTACTAGATATAATAGAGATGTTAATAGATAGTAGAGCTTTTAAGTAGTAAGCCTTCTTAAGCTTATAAAGTAAAGATATAGGTTATTTATAGTACTAACTACTAAAGACGTAGTATAGCTAATAATTATAAAGATAGTACTATATATAGTAGTCTAAGTTAAAAGTTATAGATATAGTATTCTAATTAACTTAAGAGTTATATTATTAGAACTATAGTATTTCTAGAATTATTTAGACGCTACTAAGCTAAGTAATATAAGTAAGAACCTACTTATTATAGTTATTAAAGGTAATATTAACGTAGGTTATATATATAACGTTACTAACTTAAGAGCTATTAGTAAGCTCTAGAACTACTAGATTCTATAGTATAATTATTTTATAATTATTTACGTAGGTATAAGAACTATTAATAAAAATAAAAGTATAACTAGAATTACCTATAAGTTTAATATATAATAATAGTGTAAGGTAGACTTTACGTATAGAAAGGTAGGCTAGTTAGAAAATAGCTTATATTTAGAGTTAAGAATAGTAAACGCAGAATCTAAGAGAGAAAGAGTCTAGCTAGATCTATATAGAAAGAGAGAGAGAAAGCTAGTAGAAGCTAGTACTAGATAGTACTAGCTTATAGTAGTAAATATCTTTTTTAAAGAGTCTAGTAGCTTTAGCAAAGTCTAGTAGCTTTAGTAGAGTTTAGTAGCTTTAGCAAAGTCTAGTAGCTTTAAAGATAGAAATATTTAAAGTTAAAGTAAGAAGATAGCTTTAAGTAAACCTGTAAGGTTTATAGAGGCTATATTCTTATATATACCTCTCTCTTTAAAAAGGCTATAGCTAGTTCTCTAGCTAGATTTGCTAATAGTAAAAGAAAAGAAAAGAAAAAATAAAGAAAAAAGTTAAAATTTTAACTATATTAAAAATTCTTAAATATAGCTTATAGTTTATATAAGTGTATATATATCTATATAGTTTCTTATATAAAAAAGCGCACCTCTAAGGTATTTTCTACTACTTTAACTTTAGAACGTAAAATTTAAGCTAAATAACATTTCTATACTTTATAAGAAATAGTATTTTAATTAAAGCTATATTCTAGAAGACTTAAGATAGTAAAGTAGAAATACTAAGTAATTAATAGTTAACTATAGCGCTATTTAATAATTAGGTATAGTATATATTAATAGTATAGAGTTTAGGTAGTAGGCGTAAAAGTAGCTTTTATCTCTTGCGTATATAGGCCTCTTTAGAGGCTTTTACACTAAAATCTTATTACTACTAGTGTAATTAGGCTTCTAATTACTAATATTTTTAAGTAGAGAGGTTTAGTCTAGAGGTATATTAAGGCTAAGAGGTTTAGGCTTATTAGAGAATTTCTAGTAGAAAAGTTTAGTATTATAGTAACTAAGATAGTTACTAGCTACGTACTAAGAGGCTTTAGAGAAATTAGTCTACTTAATAAAGTAAGCCTACTCTTTTTAGATCTTATTTACTTCTAGTAAAGCTATATTCTTAAATAAATTTATAAGCTACTTTTTATAATACTTACTAGTACTATCTACTACTTCTACGCTAACTAGTTAAGCGTAAGCTTAATTAGAAAGAGCCTTAGTAGCTAATAGGCATAGTAGTTAGAGGTAGAAAACTAGAAATATACTATTTTAAAGCATCTTATTAGAAAGCTTTAATTTATATATACGCTTTTTATAGATAATATAAGTAACTATATAGAGGCTAGCCTATTAATATATAAGTTTTTTAAAATACTACTTAGTTTACTAGTTAGTTATACTTATATAGACTTTATTACTAATAGAGTATAGTAAAACTATATAGTAAGTAGAATTAGCTTAAGTACTTTATTTTTACTATAACTATAAAAGTTATTTCTTTAAATAAGCTACTAAGTTACTATAGTAGTTTATTATTTTCTTAGCCTATAATTATTAGTTCTAGATAGATAAAGAGAGATTAGCTTTAATATCTTTAACTAGGTAGACGCTACTATAAAGGTAGTAGCCTAAGTTTATAAAAAATAAAGTTATACTAATACTTAAATTAACTATATTATTTGCCTAGAACTTAGTAATATAAAGCTAGGTAGTCTAGTTATCTTATGTATAGTTAATATATTACTATAGGTAAGTTTTAAGAGACTAATTAGCGCGCTTAGTTTACTTATTTATCTTAGAGTAGTAAGTAGTAGATAGAACGCGTTTAATTCTTAACTTTTAGTAAATATACTTCTAAAATAAAGCTATAAAGTTAGTACTATAATTAGATATAATAGTAAGAGGTAGTTTATAATTTTTAAATATATTTATAAAGTAGTATAAAGCCTTATAAGTAGTTTATCTATAAGTAGAGTAGAAGAGCTTTTGTTTAGTTAAGTAATTAATAATAACTAAAATATTTTAATACTCTTTACTATTAAGGTAGAATAAAAGTAGATCTTAAATAAAATTAATAGTTAGGTCTAACTATTAGGTGTAAAGAATAGAAAGTAGCTATAAGTAGCTATACTTTCTATTTTATAGACTCTTTATGCGTTTATAAGTAGTATAAGCGTTATAATACTATGTAATAGACTAGCTTATTTTAGGCTAGTAGTAGTAATTATATATTAGATAAAGTGTAGACTAGAGACTTTTATAACTAGTAATTTTATAATTATAGTATAGGTTAAAAATCTACCTCTAAAGTCTAGCGTCTCTAGAGATGTAAAGCCTAGTTTAATTAATAAAAATTTAATAGCTATGTCTAGTACTAATAGAAGTAAGATTAGCTATACTAAAATAGTAGCTATTTTTATAGAACTATTTAAAAAGTTTAGTATTATAACTATTAATAGTAGTAAAAGCTTACTAGGCTATAGAGTTATTCTTATAAGTAGTATCTAATAGGTTCTTAGTAAAGTAGAGGTTATCTTTGTAAGTAGAAAGATTAGAATTATAAACGCCTTTAAATAGTAAAGTATCTAAGTTATTAAAAATAGTGTTCTTATTAGTAAAAACTATATAAAGAATATACTACTATTCTAGATTTAAAGAGAAATTAGATTATATAGTAGAAGCTAGCGTATAAAAAGTAGTAGTAATTGCTAGCTATATACTTAGTAAAAGTGTCTTTAGCTCTAGAATAATTAAGGTAATAGTATAATATAGATCTTTAGAGTCTAAGAGAACGTCTTAGAGTTAGTAACTAAGTATATTAGCTTTAACATTTTTAATACTAGGTGCGTAAATTATCTTAAAGTTAAACTAGAATAAAAATAAAGACTAGTAGATCTAATATTAGGTAAGCGTCTTAGTAGTTATAAATATTTCTAGATTTTTATAGTTAGTTACTACTATAATAGAGTAGCTAGAACTTATAAGTTTAGGCTTCTATTTCTTAAATACCTAGATAATTTCTATAAGCTTAAGATTATAGATATTATAGTTATATTTTATAGATAAGTATTTCTTAGAGAAAAAAGTAATAGGTTATAGAACGCTCTAACTATTAAGTTACTTTATAACTTTACTAGTAGCCTATATAGATATATTAGTAGTAATATAGATAGACTTAGAGAGGTTAAAATATTAAAGTACTAGACTTTTATAGAAGGTAGCTTTTAGTGTATTAAAAGCTTTCTAATACTTAGAGGTCTATACTAGTAGGTTATAAATAGTACGTGCTTTACTACTAGAATTTTTAATATTTAGTATAACTTTAGCCTTAATTAACTTAGTAAGTAGAAGAGTAATAAAGAAGTAGTACTTAATAAACTACTAGTAGAAGCTTATATAGCTAAGAAAAGCTAGTAATTCTTTTACGCTTTATAGCTACTTCTAGTTATAAATAGTCTTTACTTTAGATAGATCTATCTCTATACTCTTATTAGTAATAATTATCTCTAAGAATTTAACTTTATCTATATAAAACTTAGATTTCTTAGAGTTAATATAAAAGCTTTATTCTTTTAGATAGGCTAAAACTTTCTTAACGTAAGTAACGTGCTCTTTAATAGTTTCTAAATAGATAAGAATATTATTTAAGTAAGTAGTATAGAACTAATTTAAGTATTTAAAGAGTACGCTATTAATAGCTTATTAAAAGGTTATAGAGGCGTTATAAAGGCTAAAAGATATAACCTTATACTTATAGGTATCTATTTAAGTAGTAAAAGCTATAAGCTACTTAGAACTAGGTTTTATCTAAATATAATAAAAAGCGTAAATAATATTAAACTTAGAAAAAATAGTAGCCTTATTTAGCTTAGCTAGAGTTTTATAAAAGAAGAGAATTAGGTACTAGTTCTTAATAGTAGTATTGTTAAGGTTCTAGAAATCTATATATACTCTAATACTACTATTAGGCTTACTAATAATAAGTAGAAAGTTATAAATAGAAAAGTTATAAGAGCTAATAAAACTCTTTATTTCTATTTTAATAATATATACTTAGATAGCGTTCTCTTACTAGCTAGAGAAGAGGTATAGATAGTAATTAGAGATCTTAGCTCTAGAGTGTAGTTTAATCTTATAGTTATACTTAGAATACTTAAGTAACTAAGACGTAGTAGCCTTATTAAACACTAGAATATAATTAGTATATTCTTTAAAAAGTTCTAGTATTAGAATATTCTTAAGAGTAACCTTAGTAGAAGTATCTATAAACTTAGTATAGTCTTTATCTACTATAGCGCGCTAAAATTAAGAGTTCTAGAGCTCTCTAGTAGCTATTAGATAAATAGTTAAATTCTACTTTTTATATAGCTTTTATATTACCTTAAGTAAAATCTATTAAATATTAATCTTAGAAGTAGGCTTAGGTAGTAGTATTAGTACTTTAGAATCTATAGGCTTAAAGAAAACCTCTACGTAACTAGAAAACTAAAGTAGTAGTAGAGGCTCTATATTCTTAATAGTAACACTATAGTCTATTAAACTAAAATTCTATTTAGCGTAACTAGAAAGCTAGGTATTAGAAGAAGTTTCTACTTCTAGAGAGTTATGCGTATAATAGAAATCTAGTAGACTAATAGAGCTTATTTTCTTTTCTTTATAAATAACTAATAGTATAACTCTAGTAAGCTAATATAACTAGTAATAGTACTAGTTAGTAAATTTAATTATTTCTATATAGTAATTAAGTTTAGGTTAGTAGAGCCTTCTCTATTTAAACCTAAGTATAAGATTAAAAAGACTATAAGATTCTACTATATAAGTAGTTATATGTTCTATATAGGTATCTATTTTAAGAAAGAATTTAATCTAGTAGATAATTAATTTAGTAGTTTTACTATTATAGCTTTTGTATATAATAGGTTATAATAGTAGAATTAAAGTAAAAGCGTAGATTTAGTTTAAAAACTTCTTTAAAATAAAATTACTATCTACGCTATTATTAGCTAAAGTCTTATATTTATAAGAAACTACTAGAGTAGAGCTAATAAAGAAAGAAAAAGTAAACTATTCTAAATTATAGAGAGTAATATAGCTAGAGCTAGTAGTAGATATAAAAGTAAATTATATAAAGCTTAGAGTTAAGTAGTAGTTTTTCTACTACTAGACTTAGGTCTATTAAAGTAGCGCACTAGTATTATAAGTAGTAAAGCTTATAAATAACTTAGCTAAAGCGTTTTACTATAGCTATAGTTTAACTCTAGAAGGTAGCCTATCTTCTAGAGTTAGTAGTTTTCTAAATTAGATTTAGAAGCGTCTTCTATATTAGAAAGGTTAAACTAATTATTACTATAGTTAGGCTCTAAGAAAAACCTAGCTTAACGCTAAGTAGCTTTAACTAGTTCTTTTTTAGACTTCTTAGAGTAATTGTAGGTAATATAACTAGGCTAGTAATAAGTAAAATAAACTTTAGGCTTATTATTAGCTAGCTTAGAAATATAAAGCTTTAAGAAAGTTAGCTTAGTAGCGTCTAGCTAACCTATATCTTAATATATAGAAGTATCTTTTGCTTTAAAACTCTCTACTATAGTAGCGTTATTAGTAGTAGTAGAACTATAGTAATTATAATTCTAAAAGCGCTTATAGAAAGCTATTCTAGAAGTATAGTTAAAGTTATATATATAGACTATAATAAACTCTAGAAGCTAATAGAAGGCCTCTAATATAGAAGTAGCCTAAAGTAACGTATTAAGAAAATTAGCATAGTGTAATAGAAGCTTACTTATAATCTTAATACTATATAACTTATAAAAAATGTAAAAGTCTATAGCTAGAATACTAAAGTTAACCTTAAAAGAGGCTTAGGCTTTAGAGTTAGTCTAAACGTTAATAAGTATATAAAGATATTAAAGCTAGAATATTTTATTTTTATTTGTAGTAAAGAGGTTAGAGTTACTCTAGGTTTAATATAGAATAAAAAAGTACTTTATCTTAGTAAAGAAAGTATAGCTATACTATAATTCTAGAAAAGAGAAAGCTATATAAGCTAATCTATTAGTATACTAGTAGATAAATTAGAACTAAGTTTTAGAATCTTAGAACTACTTACTCTTAGCTATCTAGTAAGTAAATATACTTAAAAAAAATAAGTTTAATAATATAGAGTTACTTTTAAAGAGGCGTAGCTTAGATAGACTACTATTATTAGCGTTTATATAAACTTATATATTATCTATAAAATACTTTATTTTATAAAGAGTAAGTAAAAGAATAACTATCTAACTCTTAATAATAATAAATTTATTATTTTTAGTAACTATAGATACTAGCTAAGTAAAAAAAGAGAGCTAAGTAGTAGAAGTAAGTTTACTATGTTATATAATTAAAGGTAGAAATTTAGAAGTAAAATCTAAAGAAGCCTTTATAAAAGTAGAAATAGATATAACTAAGAGTATTTAAGTAGGTAAATTACCTAATAAAGATAAAGAAAAGTATAAGAGCTATAAATTTATCTATTCTTCTAGAAGAGTAACGCGTTAGGCAAAATCTAGTGTATTCTTTATCTTAGTAAGTAAAGCTAATAGCTTAGTAGCCTACTTCTACTAGGTCTTAGTATTATTAGTAGCGTTATTATACTAAATATACTCTTTATTAAGCTACGTAATTAAGTAGAAGTAATAAGTAGAAACGTTCTTAAAGTTCTTTTAAAGTAATTTAAAGTTCTTACTTAAGTAAGTATAGTAGTTCTTAGTATTATAATACTCTAAAGTATAGTTAGCTAAAGTATAAAATAGTCTAGAAGTAAGAGTAGCTAGATAGTTATAGTTTAAAGTAAAAAATATAGATAAGTTAGTAGCTTTTAGTAGGTGCATAAAATAGAAGCTTAAAAAGGTTTACTTATCTAGATTAAACTTAGCTATATACTTAGTAAAGTAGTTCTAGATAGTCTCTATAGAACGTAGGTAAAATATATATAAATTATTAATATCTAAAAGCTATTTACTAAAATAGCTAAGTATAGTAGAAAGCTAGAGAGTAGTAACTTCTAGCTTAGAGTAAGAGAGTAAAGTACTAGAGTAGCTAGCCTGTAAGGTATTCTTATCTAGAAATAAAAAAGAAGAGTAGAAAAGTTTAGAATCTAGAACTTTAGTAGATAAATCTAGTAACTTAATTATATAACTTTAAATATTCTAAGCTATATTAATACTAGAGTTAACGTAGTAGAGTAGAGTAGCTAGTAGAAGTAGCTTTCTAGAAGCTATTTCTAAAAGTAGAAACTTATTAGAAAGTACTTAGCTAGTAGCGTTAAAGCTAGAAAGCTCTCTAGTAGACTTTATAAAAAAGAGTTAACTAAAATAGGCTTAACTAGTAGTATTAAGCCTATAAAAAAGGTTATAGCTCTTAGACTAAGACTTCTTAGTAACTTTAATAATAGACTAAGACTTCTTAGTAACCTTAGTAATAAGCTAAAGCTTCTTAGTAACCTTAATAGTAAGCTATTTAGTATTTATAAAGTTCTTAAAGTTAGAAGTAAAAAGAGCTAAGTAAGAAACTATAGAGGCTTTGCGTAACTAGCTATAAAACTAAAAGTAGATTTTAGCGTAAATATAACCTTTAGAAAGAAAGCTATTAAAAGATATCTAGTACTACGCAGAAACGCTATAGCTATACTAGAACTTATCTTTATTACTAGTATTAGCTATTACGTATAGTACTTTTTAAGAAAAGTAGAAAAATTAGTAGTAACTTTATAAAAGATAACTTAGAATAGAGTTAAAGTTAGTTAAAAGTTTTATCTAAGTATATAGATAGAGAAAAGTAAGTTTTAATTACGTAGGTTCTTAAACTATAAAGGTAAAGTAGTCTAAAGTAGTAGTAAGTAAGTACCTATCTACGTAATAGATAAAATTTCTAAAATTTACTAGCCTACTAAACTTAAAAGTTTATAGCTAGAAATAAAGCACGCGTGTATAGGTATATAAAAGTAGATAAGTAAGTAGAGTAAAAGCTATAGCTCTAGACTATTAGGTAGTAAAAGCTATTTTATAGTAAAAAAGCTATTCTTTTCTACTTAATAGTATACTAAGATAGAGTCTAAATCTAATCTACGCTAGTAGTAATTAGAGCGCTAAAATTTTAGCACGCTCTTCTACTATCTAAAAGCGCTAAACTTAGTAAAAAGCTAGTAACTAAAGCTATAATTCTATATAATAACTAAAAATAAGTAAAAGCTACTTATTTTTATTAAGGCTAGAAGTCTATAGTAAGTAAAAATGCTTATAAAGTCTACTATTATATAAGGTAGACTTTACGCGTAAAGAGGTAGGCTAGTTAAAAAATAGCTTATATTTAGAGTTAAAAATAGTAAATATAAAATCTAAAAAAAAAAGAGTTTAGCTAGATTTATATAGAAAGAGAGAGAGAAAGCTAGTAGAAGCTAGTACTAGATAGTACTAGCTTATAGTAGTAAATATCTCTTTTAAAAAGTCTAGTAGCTTTAGCAAAGTCTAGTAGCTTTAGTAAAGTCTAGTAGCTTTAGTAAAGTTTAGTAGCTTTAAAAATAGAGATATTTAAAGTTAAAGTAAGAAGATAGCTCTAAGTAAACCTATAAAGTTTATAGAGGCTATATTCTTATAAATAGCTATTAAGAAGAAGATATAATTTCTTTAAAGACTAACTACTAACTTACTTAAAAGAGATATATAGCACTACTAATAGTAGTAGCTATAATAGTAGATATATAAATCTATAGCGTAGTAAAGTATTCTAAGTTCTTAATTTAGTCTAGAATAGCTTATAGTATAGAGTTAAGTTTATTATTATCTTTATAGGCTTTAACTAAAGAAAAAGAAAGAAGTATAGTTATAGGTTTAGATATTATCTTTATAGTATCTTCTTTTTTATAAAAGTTCTTAGGCTTAGAAAGTCTCTAGAGATAACTATTACTAGAGACTACTTATTTTCTATATACGCGTCTATTCTAGTAATAGATAATAAAGATATTAGGCCTTAAATAGAGTTAACTTATATACTAGCCTAGAGAATAAAGATTTCTATAGCCTTATAAGCTTTATTAAAGGTAGTAAGAATCTTAGAGTACTTAGCTATTAAAGTAACCTTATCTTATCTCTTATAGAGTATATTAGAGCTATTAGACTTATAGTCTATACGTATATAGTTAAAGTAACGCTATAAGTTAGTAAGAATCTAAGTTTCTATTAAGTTATAGTTCTTGTAGAGCTTATTAATAATAAAGTAGGTAATACCTATTCTACCTATAGTAGTAGTAAAGTTATAAAAATAGTTATAGTTATTACCTTCTCTACTACTACTATTTCTACTACTACTATTATCTCTACTAGCTATCTTTAGCTAGAAAGAATAAAGTAAGAAGTATAGCTACTCTAGGTAATAAAGCTTATTACTAAAGGTAGTAAAGTTCTAGGTAAAGCGCTTATTATCTATAAGGTATTTAATACAAGAACACTAGTTAGAAGGTAGCTTATAGTATAGCTAGAGAATTTTCTTCTTATTACTCTATTTAAGAAAAGTAATACTAGTTTAGAAATAGGCTAAGTATAAGCTAATATTCTTATCTAGCTTTATACTACCTTCTTAGTTATAGAACTTATAAGTATTATATATAGTATTAAGATATCTATAGTAGAAGTTAAGAATATTCTAGATTTACTAGATACGCGTAAATTTCTGTCTAGAGATATACTAGCTAATAGAAATACTATTCTACGCAGCGCTAGTAGTTCTTATCTAGATATAATCTATTTACTTATTCTTATATTAGAAGGTAGTAGAGTAAGCTTAGAACTAACTTTATATATTAAGCTTTTATTTTATATATAAGTTAGAAAGTATACCTAAAAAACTTTTAAACTTATTAGGTTTAGGCTACTTAGAGTAGTAAGTTTAGAAGATTAGAGCCTAAAGAGGTAGAAGAAGAGAAGTAGCGTTAGAGTCTAGTAGCTATTATAATAACTAGTAATTATAGTAAATAGGTTAAAAAGCGTTAGTAGAGCTATTAGAGTTATTAGAGTTAGAGTTATCTAGCTTTATAGGCGTAGTAGTAATAGAGGCTTATTATATAAGAGCTTCTAGATAGATAACCTTAGTATAAGCCTTCTTGCGCGTACTATACTTCTTTTTATATACTTTTTTATAAATATTCTTACGCTTATAAATCTTCTTAAGCTTATATTCTATAAGAATGTAATAGTTCTCTAAGTTAAGTATAGTACTCTAAGCGTTAGCTTTTATTAGACATAGTTACTCTATAAGGCTTACTACCTTATCTTTAGAGTTAAAAAGCTAGAGTTAGAGAGTATCTAAAGACTTAATAGTATTAGTAGCTTTAATATAAAGGCTATAGATAGCGTTATACTTATTAGTAAGCTCTTTCTAAGTATTTTTAAGCTTACTATTAGTAATAGTTAGGTTATAGTAAAGAAAATACGTAGTATTAAAGCAGAACTTATATTTCTTAAAGTCTTTCTTTATAGTAAGAGTATAATCTTCTTTAAAGAAAGTCTTATCTATATTACTAATAAGCTTAGCTTTACTTTTATTATTATACTTATATATAGTAAGAATAGAGTAACTACTTTCTAGAAGGTTAGGCTTTAGAATAATAAAGCCTATAATATTATAGTAAGTAGTAAAAGAAGCTACTATAGTATTCTCTTAAGCTAGTAATAGAGAGAACTAAAGAGTTTTCTTTTTAATAGAAGCTAGTATATTTACCTAGATTAGACTCTAAGAGTAAGGTTACTAGAGGCTCTAGTTAAACTAAGGTAGGCTAGTAATAGTGTTACTAGTAGAGGCTTAAGAACTAAGAGAGTTAGAGTAATAAGCGCTACTATAGTTAATATAGCTAAGAGAACTACTAAGAAAGAGGTAGCGTAGTAGCTAGCTACTACTATAGGTTTTAGTAATATTACTAAAAGTATTAGTAAAGGTAACACTCTTTTAGAGCTTAATAGAGTTACTATAGTTATTATAGTTATTACTCTTATTAAGCTAATAATAGATCTATATAAGATTAGCCTTATTATTACCTTTATTATTAGAGTTAAGAATATAACTACTATTTATAGTAGAGTTAACTTAGAAATTATTCTAGAAGGCGCTAGAGAACTAGAGAAGACTACTATTATAGAGATTAGAACTACTATATAAGTAAGAGAGAAACTAATAAAAGTTCTAGAAACTATTATACGCTATAGTAGTAAGTAATCTCTAGGTACTACCTAATATAGTAGTGTAGAAGAACTAAGACTAATTTACGCGCTAACTATAGGTAGTAGAAACTATAGTTAGTTTAGTAAATAAGAGCGCGTTAGAGATAGCACTAGATATTATAGGTAGTAGAGTAACCTTAGCAATAGTTCTTTAAATAGAACTAGAGAAGTAGAAAGTAATATAGAATACGTTTCTACTACCTAGTAAGTAGAGAATTAGTAATAATATAGTTATAGTCTTAGAAGTAGTTAGCTAACGCGCTAAGCTACTTTTTAGAGACATAGTATTAACTATAATAATATATAAGAGTTATATAAAGATTAGATAATAATATTATATTAAATTATAATATTATTATAGTAAGGCTTAGAAGAAGTACTTAGAGATTAAATATATATATATAGACTATTAGCCTAAAATAGGCCTAATAGCTAAGAAACTAAACTATTATAGTAGGTATAGTTTACTAAAAATATTATTTTATTAACTATAAGTAGTACTTAGTAGATACTTAAAGTATAAAAGTGTCTTCTTTACTAGACCTTTCTATTATTATTATTTTATATACTTCTAGTATTTTTCTAAAATTAACATAGATTTAAGTTATAGTATTTATCTACCTTCTTAGTCTTAAAATACTGCGCCTACCTATTAATATGTAGGTGTAGTCTACTAAAGCGCCTACAAATATTCTAAATATTGTTCTACCTATTAGCCTCTAAAATTCTATTTAATTATATTTTATAGCTATCTAGACGTTTAAAAACGCTGTAAATTAGTTAAGCTTGCAATTATATTTAAAAATAAAATATGTGCTGCTATTGTATAAGCTAGACTTACTAAATTTAATAAAAAACAATTTATAACTGCGCTGTTGCAAAGAAGTGTATAAAACACTACTTAGCTACTAAGCTTTGTACTTCTTTATTACACCACATTTAGTTAGTACTTCAAAAAACGTGACAGTAGATGAAAATGTCTGCCTCCCCCTGTTTTCACCCAAAACTACTAAACATTCTTTTCAATGAGTGCGGGCCTCCACTCTAAACGAATTAGATGAATTGCTATGGTCTCTGTCTCCTGCCAGCCCCGAAGGCCACCAAAACAAAACAGGCTCCAGAAAATGATTGCTCAAAATGTATCACGTGCCTTTTATGGGTCTCCCGCTTCTTCTCTTCTCTCAAAAAAGCTATAGGATCACCCTACATGGTCTCCCGGCTTTGTGAGCTGGAGATCGCGTATATAAACACCTCTTGGGGTGTGACTTTCTGCTTCTTTATACCTTCATTTTCTTGCGCTTTACACCAAAAATGATGGCAAAAATGGTCTATGGCTCTGCCTCTGCGGTTCTGCTGTTAGATCACTAAAAAGCCCAAGTAAAGAATTGTTATGAGAAAGCTCTCCGTCTCTTCCATCACCCTACCAAAGAGCGACTAGATCACCTTGATGATCTGCCTTCTACGTCTGTCCTCGCTTCATCAAAATGTCCACATTTTGCTGTCATGGAATTGTCCGTCCGCTTCTGCCTTTGCATTACCAAAGATCTGATGATACTGGTATATGAAAGACGAGAGGGGCGCTTCTAAAAGAAAAATATCAGCATTTGATGTTGTCCGCTCCGCCCTGGTCTCTGCGAAAGTAGACGTCTCAAGATAGCATGGAAGCGAGAGAGATTCAATACTGTCATTTGCATTTCTGCGGTATTCCGACTGTGGAGTTTTATATAAAAGCTGCTCTTTGCTGCTGTTCCTTCTCTTCTTCCACACACCAAATACCAAAACACTGTTGATCAAAATCATAAGCGCAGTCCGGCATGTGCGGCGTCTCCCCTCCTCTTTATCCCAAAATCTTCAAAACTCATCATTCCTGCTGCCATGACTGCGCAATCTTAAAAACGACACATCCCGGTCGCATGCTGTTCTTCGGAAGACGTGGAGCAATACTTGGAATATCTCCCAGCGAAAATTCATGTCTGAAAACGCGAAGATGTCTCTCGATGTCTGAATCGCTTCTAAAAGAAACACGAAATGATACCTAGGATGGTGTGGAGCAGCGTGTTTTGTGTAAATACTTCTCTTCGACAGGCTCTCTCTCCTCCTTTCTACAACTCGCTGGCTTTCCAGTGATTTCCAAAAATACACCTCGTCAATCGCGATGGCTCCCTCTTCCCTGTTCTCTTTCAAAACTTCCAAAACGACACTTGTACAGTACTATGGCCTCGTTGTCTTATCCAAATCTAATACCAAGACTATGATGTTCGCTGCGGTCTGCAAGCCCCTCTACGCTGCTTAAAATAGCCAGGGTAGATGGCATGAGAATAATAGTGTCGCTAGAATCGGAACTACCCAGCGATATGTCGCGTCCCCTCGAAAAGTTGCACGCTCCGGCGTATGAGACGATAATCCGACAATGTCTTGTCTTATGGCTTTGAACTTTGCAGAAGACATAGAAGTTTCACGGATCTTGTGTCTCTTCTCCTTGCATGACACATTATCAAAACGCCGTGTCCTTCGAAACTGTAACTGTTTCGACCCATGAGCGAGACCTTCGTTCTTTTCGCGCCAAATGTCGTCATGGTTTGCTCATGGTACATAAAATCGGTATATCGACGATGCATGTGCGTGCTTCTGGCTTGTCTTCTCCATGAAACAGATACATCCCGGCACAATGTCGCCTCAAACATGCACCACAGCGGTGAATGAACAAGCCGCCTGTGTTTTCTTTCTCATCTTTTCTTATGACCGTCACGTGCTATTGAGGCTCGGGCTGGTGTATTAATACCTCCTTCCGGCTGCCGACTTCCTACTTCTTCATTACACGCCTTTCTCCCTGCTTTACCAAAATTCCGAAACCAGCAAAGCTATGGTTCCGTCGTCTCTGGTTCTGGCAGTCTTTCTGAAAACATGACGTCCATTACGCATGGACTTGCTGCGGTCCCAAAAAAACATCGATACATCGCTACATGATTCAGTCCACGCAAGCTCTAAGTCATGCCGCGTTACTGCGAAGTGTCGGCAGACTGTGTATAAAGTCTTCCACCGGAACTGCTGCTCGCTTCCTCACTCACACACTCCTCGTGAATAATTTTCCAAAAGCCTCAACATGAGACCCAATGTTTTGAGGATCTGCAATTTCTTCAACAATACTTAAATCAAAATGGCGAAATCCCATGGCTGTGTCCTTCTTCTTGGCAAGATATGAAAGCGGACAGTATCTCTTCCATGCTGCTTCGGTGTGAAAATCCCAAAACAATGAAATAGGACCTTCCATGGGCTCCGTATTCGTTGTGCATATCTTGGTGTATGAGTGCAATGAGTTCGCAATGGTCATGTTCAAAACTCCCAAGGCGTTTAAACGTGTCGGAGTTTCGACGCATTAGTCTTTCGGCAATCACTGCGTCGGATGTAGAGGCTAGTCAAAAGATGAACAGCCTAGCATTATCATGATAAGAGTCGTAGTGATGTGGGTATTGGTCATGATGCGGTGGGAAGGCGGGGCCGCTAGCGTCTAAGGACTATATCAACCCCGCCATCTGGCTGACCTTCTTCCTCATCACACTGCACTTGCCTTTTACCAAAACTCTACTTAAGGCTCATGATGTTGTCTGCTTTTGAGCAGATTCCAAGAACATACAAAACGAAAAGGAGATCGTTCGATGTGTCGAGTAACTCTGCGCGTGTTAACATTGCGAGCTTTGCATTCGACATGCATTCCACCGATACTAATACTGCATATAAGACTACCATGCAGCAGACCGACGAGCAAAATCCAGTCCGCTAGTCTTCTAGAAGTCAATGCTCGGTTTCTGATGGGGCCGTCGGCTCTGTCGCTTCTGCTATAAGACATCTGCTTCTTCCTCCCGTTCTAAAGCATCAGAACTACCCAAACTCTAAAACTTCTTCGACGAGTATTGGATGTGTTGAACGCTTTAAAATGCTAAAGTTCCTAAAGCAGTGAGAAAAATTGGCAGGTTCTGGGAATTAAAAGTCATTACGGGCAATATCAAATGGCCTGATCTTCTCTCGAGCGGCAAGAATAATGAAAAAGAAACCATGTCGAAAGTCTGGGTGAAAGATCATATGAGCAACTCACTGCTTTTGCTGTCTCTATCTGATATGCATCCAAAATCAACACTAAGCATCACGTTCATGGACAGAATGGATCGGTTCTCACGATGTCGCTGTGCACATGCTTATGCAAATCCCTTGGACACGTTTAAATAACTGGAAAGCTAGACGCAAGCTCCAAATAAGCTGGCGTCGGTCCTGAGGATAAATAAAAGCTACTGCTTCTTCTCTCCTTCCTCAACCATTCAATCCGCTCATTTCTAAAATCAAAAGCGTTGCAAAACCCCCATATGTCTGGTTTCTGCGAGACCGAGCACCAGAAAAAGCTCCGGGAAGCTTGAATGTCTTCTCCTTCTGTTCTTCTTCCACTCTTCTTCTCGCCATGAATAACAAAAAGCAGCCAATACCAAAGCCATGCTTCTGGCTCTCTCAGAGGCCGGGCAGGAAACGCGAAAGAACAACGTGATGTCCAGCATTCCACAAGATCGACTTCCATGACTTCTTTCTCAGATCGTTACATCTCAGACTAAAACTCACAAGAGAAGGTTAAATGTCCTCTGTGTTTTCCCAGTGCGCAGGCCATCTATCAAAATTGAGCAATGTCATATCCAAGTTGTTTGACTCCAAAAGTTCTACGGCTGGACGCCATGGGATCTCTCTCGAAGAGCTTCGCACATTTCTCGCTCACCAAAACTGGGATGAGGCCTTACTATGAGCGTGCTGCACTTTTTCGACTCAAATTCGCAATGGCGACTTTCATGGAAATACGCAGTACCTACACCTATGTTTGCCGTCAAGGTTGAAAAGCCACTTCATTTCCATCAGCCCTGATATAGATTCAAAAACGATGACATACTAGTCATGTTTTCGTCAGTGTCATCGTCTTAGTCATAGCGTATTACTCAAGCACCACCGGCTGCCAAGACACTCACAGGCTGGGGATATAAGAGCAGTGGAAGCTGCGAGCTTTCTCTCTCCTCAAAGCATGCTTTATTCTTATCAAAAACAACAAGTTCGCGCGTGTATGTCGTTCCGTCCAAAACGCCGGATGATCGCTAGCCATGTCTGCTCCTGCGATCACCCCCCAAATAGACCCACATGTTGGTGACCTGCGTTCAAAAGATTAGGACAACCGGACTGATGGCTCTTTCCGGCCGAACCTCTCTGTTGCATCCAGAAAGCAGTCTTTAGCTCAAGCCATGGAAGCAGTAGAAGTTGCGAGCTCTCTTCTTACTAAAGCTTCAGCCCTATATAATTAAATTTATTAAATTTATTTTAAAATATAATTTATTACTTAATTTTAGTTTCTATACTAAGTAATACTACCTTTTATATACTAGTTCCTACTATCTTAAGTAGATAGCTTAAGTAGCTTAAACTTTATACTATATTAAAACTTATAAACTATAAAGTATAAAGATAATATTAGTTCTTATATATTATTTATTATTACTATAAAAGCTAATTTAGCTTATAAAAGTAGTCTTTACTAAAGTAAGTATATAGGCGTATTATTAAAAGTAAAAAAGTAGACTTTATATAGCTAATCTTTTAGCTAAAAAAAAAGCTCTAGCTACTAGAGTTATCTTTATATAAGTAGTAAGTAGTATATCTAATAAATAAGTATTATATATACTTATCTAAGTACTTAGAAAGAGTAAGTATAATTTTATATTTTATATTCTTTAAGCTAAAAGTAATAAGTAAAGTTACTAATAAATACTAAGTATTTTTATAATAAGTTTACTAGTAAGATATAAAGTTAGTAAGTAAGCTAAATAAGCGTAGACGTTAAGGTAAATAATTATAAGAATAATTACTATTATAAAGAAAAAGAGTATAAGTAGTATAATTATATATATATTATAGAAGTAATAAAGATACTATAGTATACTTTATATACTTCTCTCTTTAACTTATTACTATATACGTAGAATTTAAAGCTTATAGTTTAGTATTACTATTTTATAGTACTATAATAATAACCTAAAAGTAACTTAGAGATAATAAGCTAACTATAACTCTTATATTCTATATAACTTATACGTAAGAAGATACTCTACTAAAGAGAGAAGTATTACATCTCTAAGAACCTCTTCTCTTACTAAAATCCTTCTCTGCTAGATTAAAATAGGCATCCTAACCTCTTATGCTGTTGAGTTCAAGAGCACGAACTGAAGAAGACATGTATGTTTCGTCCTTCCACCCAAAAAACACGATACCACTTGTACATGTGCCCAAAAGAGAAAATCAACAACGAAATGTCTCTTTCCAGACAATCCTCCTCTCTTCTGTACCACGTGACAGCGTGAGACAGAGGTCATAAAATGCGGTAGAATCTGCGAGCTTCTTCTCTCCTAAAGCCTCCTCCTTTTTACGAAAGTTAGGAAGACGATGGCGCCATGTCGTTCGATTCAAAACACAAGCTCTAACATTCATGACTGCTCCTCCGTTCGACTTCCAAAACAATAGCGGCCTTCATGTACGGGTTGCAGTATCCAAAATAGGCATCTAGAAAAACAATGTTCGCTTCGGACAGTCTTCCACTCTTTTATACCAGAAGATAGTCTTGTTCTGGAGATATAAAACGCCGTGCTAGCTGCGAGCTTCCTCTCTTCTCAAACATTCCTCCAATATATCAAAATGCTTGCTAGTGGGTCATATGTTGTTCGATCCAAAAGACTCGACTGGACTCCGCTATGTCTGCTCCTCCCTTCGACTTCCAAAACAACAGCGGTTGTCCTTATGTCGGATATACCCAGAATCATGACATCGACACTGATATGTCTGTTTCTGGTGGTTCTCCGGCCTCCTACACCAAAGACACGCTTTCGTAGTCAAAAGCTGGAGCGACGAGGTTGATGGCTCGGATTGCTAGAGTGCACCTACTTCATCGAAACAAATCCGGTCCTTCCGCATGGTTCTGAGACGATTCAAAAACGTGTCAGGCGATGATATGACACAGATTGGAGAAAGATAGCAATTTCAAAATCGAGCGGCTCTGGAGTATGAAGAGGACTGAACTGTCGAAACATCAACAGCGTTCCCGCAACATCACATGAGAGAGCAGTGCTCGTGCTGTTTAAATCTAGTTACAAGTGCGACATGGTCTCGGCGTAGAGCAAGAATGTGTATAAATACCGCTCTTGGGTCTGCCTTTCTCTTCAACACAACCCCCTAAGCCCGGCTTCCAAAACATATGGTGATCTACATCATGGCTTCTGGTCTGCTCTTTTTCCCTGAGCTATTTTCCAAAACGCATCGTCAACTTCGAAATGGAGTGCGCTGCTCGCGCTGTCCAAAAACTTTGAGAGAAACTGATGATGTTCTTGGATAAGGGCTGTGAGATTCATAGATACCGCTCTGCGTTCTGTCTTTCTCTTCCCTACTGCATCGCCGTTCCTGAAGAACAAAAAGTGTGGAACGAAGTAAACCATGGCTTGTGCTCTGCTCTTCCTTTCTTGGTTGTGATCCATAAGTATGCTCGAGAAACGATGAAGTGCGCTGCTCGCGCTGTATAAACTGGAATGGGAGCCGTTCATGTTCCTGATACAAAACTAAGACTTGTACAAATGAGCCTGAGGGGCTTTGTCTTTCTCCTATTTACAACAACTCCAATCCTGGAGTCCAAAAAACAAAGTCGGCACCAAGCGCATGGGCGTGCTCTCTCTTTCTGAGCTGGTGGATTCCCAAAAACGACAACAGCGAGACCATGGCGTGCGCTGCTCGTTCGAGGATCTAATCAATACGATCTTTGTAGTAATGATGATGATCATCATCACGTCCACCACCCGCTGCTACACCCCAATCGGTCCCACAACATCGCCCTACCCATATTAATCCTCCTCACCGCCGTCCAAGATCAACATCCAGAACCTTCACCATCCCATCCTCTCCATCCTTCCGCTCGCCACCCACCCCAAAGAACGGCAACACCCCCTTCTCCACAACCCCCTCAAAAAGCCCCTGAATCATACCACTTAGCTCCACGCCCGTCTGCCTGAAATCCGGAAACGCATTCACCTCCAGCAAATACGTATTCAAGCTACCATCCTCCTCAATGCCCACCATGAAATCCAGGCCAAAGATTTCGAAAGAGTTGGGAAGAGGTTGGAAGTGGATTGACATGCCGCGGGCTGCTGCTTCAAACGTCGCACCTGTGGTAGCCTTGATCTGCTCGAAGACGAGGTCTTTCCAATCAGACTTTACGTCCAATTCCAGCCCCTCGGGTTGTTGGGGTATATTGTTGGGTAGATCCCAGAATAAGCCTACGCTTCCTTCTCTATCCCCGCTTTCTTGTAGACATGTATTCGTTAGATGCGCTCGCATAGCTTCGTCGCGGTCTTCCTGCAATACGTTGTTCCACGGAGGAACATAGGGGCGTGCAGCGAAGAGGGCGAGCATGGGGCGGTAGACGAAGACCTGCAGCGCGCTGGTGGCGAGGACGTAGGTGCGGATGTGGAATTTGCGGAGTTCTGACGAAGGAGCATTGGGTGGTGTGAGGAGGCAAGGTGGGTGGATGTAAGGTTGTGCAATGAAGTGGCGGAGTTGTGATGTTATGATACCGTTGCCTTCTTCCTTCTCTTGTACTTCTTTCCTCTCACCATTTTCACCACCGCCGCCGGCGTCACTTCTCGCATGTCCCTCTTCATCTTCATCTTCCTCTTCTTCCTCATCATCACTCTCAGGATCCCACTCCTCAAATATCTCAGTCAACTCCCGCTCACTCGAAAACAACCGGATCCCCTGCCCCCGCTCACTCATCCCCGGTTTCAAGATCCACCACTCCTTCTTCTCCACCTCTTCTTGCCCCTCATTCCGCGCCCAACTCTCCTTCAACTCCCACGCCTCCACAAGCGCATCATCCAAAAACTCGGCGTAGTCAACTTCAAACTCCACACTCGGCTTCACGTGCCTCTTCAACACACTATCCGGGTACTTGGTAATCCAATTTGCAATCGTGGTACTGAGGTAGTGTTTCCGGATGAGCGCTTTGCGGATTACGTAGGCGTTGGCGAGGGAAGTGGAGGAGTTTTCCAAGAGATGGTCAAAGTCGATGGATTCGTATTGGACCCATTGGAGAAGGCGGGGTGAGGGGCTGGGGAGCTGAGAGACTGAGGTGATGAATTCGTATGACGATTCGGGTAGGCGCTTTTGGAGGGCGGCGAGGATGAGGGGTTGGACGTAGGGGTCTTCGTAGTTTATGAGGGCGTAGATCTTCTCCGAGGGTTTGACGTCTGAGGTTGCCATGTTGGTGTGATTTGGGGTTGGAAAGTGTGACCCTGCTCTTTCCTGGGATGATGTGGTTGCACGTGTGTCGTCGGAATGTTCAGTAGAGACAATGGCATGCACGCGTCTCTCACGCGCTTCAATCCGTTTTAAAAGTAAACGCAGTGTATATTTCAACGTAACAAAGCGGGTATAATATTGTACAAGTACACAAAAGAAAGTCGTTATGCGGCTTCGCTCCACGCTAAAGCCTTCGGTATCCATCAGCCCAGAAAAGTCGAAATGCCCCCGTTGCTCGCTTAGCTCTAGCCAATCAGCGAGCTTGTGACCCAAACGCCCTTCCCCTTGTGTTTTTTTAGATGCCTCCCCTAGTGTTTTCCAAAAGGATTAAACTACTTCCAAATCATCGTCATCGTCGTCGTCCATGGCAGCAATAAGACCAGCGTCAAGACCGCCTAGACTCTCGCGTCCAGGTTCACGGATGCCTTTTCCGGCTAGCAAGAGACGCGCCTTCTTCTTTGCAGGGCTCGCTTCTCGTGTACCGCGAAATGCAGAAGGGAAAGAAGTGTCCTTCTTCGGTGATGGAATACGGCCGTACTTGAATCCCCAACCGACGGGGTCGCTCGAATTGGAAGATTTTGCCGATGCTGTGCGTTTACGTTTAACAGGCGCCAAAGAAACATCGGCTGACGTACGGTTGAGTAGACTGGTAAAGTCCACGTCGGCTGGCTTGTCGGGCTTTGCGCCTGAGGAACCTTGCGACGATGTGTAGCCTCTTGCGGGGAGGTTCTGCGTACCAGCGCCCTTGAGCTTCATGTAGTCGCCTCCGGTACTGCCATCTCCCATCGTGCCGAGCTTCTTCGCTAGTTCTCTTTCCTTCTCCTTTTCGGCGAGTTGCTTGCGGAAGCGGTCTTCTCGGCCTGCTCCGCCTTCCCAGTTTTGGTGATCGCGATCAATGAGCTTGGCTGCGCCGCCGGGTCGTGGTGCGATGTAGACGGTCTCGTGGAGTTCTCGGTCGTGATACTTGCCTTCGCGCTTGAGTTCATCGCCTTTCGGGCCACCGCGTCGACCAAACATGCCGCCGCCAGGTCCTCCACCAAACCCAGTCATGGTGTTAACTTGCATGCGACCTTTCTTAGCCTTGTCGACCTGGAGTTGGATGTGGAACTCGCAGAACTCAGTCTTGCGACCGTCAATCCACTGACCACACTCTTTGCCGTCTTTTCGTTGCGCATGGCAAAAATCTAGATCTCGCGCGGTGCCAAGTTCAAGTATGGTGTCGTCTGAACTTGATAACTTCAGTGAGAACTTGCCGGTGTCGCGGTTCCGTGGTGGCATGATGTCCGGGTTGAGGATAGCAACAAGCGTGCCGAGAGGGAGTTTCCAGAACTGCGAGAAGCCAGTGTCGAACAGGAAGAGATCAAGCTCCCATTTGAGATCTGTCAGACGGATGACCATGAACTTGCCGTTCTGATCGAGGTTCTTATCCTGGTTGCCCTTGGTCTGGTCCTTTGCTGCGTTCTTGGAGTTTTGTGGTGTCGACTTGGAGCAGATGACCCCAAGAACAACATAGTCGTTCTCCCAATCCGGCGGATCATACTCTGGCGCCTTGACGGTCTTCAAGAGTTGAGGTATAGTGAGGACCGTCTTGCCTTCCAGGGTACGGGTGACCACATTGTGTTGCATTTCTCTCGACTTAAGGTGGAGACCAGAGAACGATTCGAAACTAGGAGCATCGGCGCTTTCGTCGCGCGACGAGATCTCGGCGTATTTTGTGGCTGTCGGAGTTGAGCCAAAGCTGCTGGACGTGGCTTTGGAAGAGGACGAGGTTGGGCGTGAGCTTTCAGGCCTGAAGGATAGTGTGGAGCCTGGTCTTGGAGTGGGCGGACCCCCAAATGTACGGTTCTGTAAACTTTGTGTTCGACTGTGATTCCTGAGGGCGGGCGGAGGCATGTCGCGCGAGGTCTTGGTGTCGGTACTCTGAGAAGAGCTGGTTCGTGATAGCGACGGCCGGTCTTTCAGCGCCTCGATGTTCTGCAGCCCAAACCCCCTACTCCGTCTCTGTTCGGCCTTGTCCTCCTTCTCTTCACGCTCCTTCTCCTTGTTCCTGCTCTCCGCGATGCGCTCACTGAAGGATTTGATCTTGGGCGGCTCGACTTCCTTCGACGAGCCCAGCCGCGACATGCGCCCACTGACAGCGCTTCCTGGCCGCTTGAGACTAACGTCGCGGGCTGTGAGTCCCTTGTCTATGCCCAACATGACGCGCGCAGGACTCTTCGGCTCGGTTGGCGCCTGTCGCATCCGGACTGGTGATCGCGGTACCTCGACGTCGGTCTCTTGTCTGGTCTCGGGCCGCGGCAGATCGATTCTGCGCATGCTGGTGGCCATGCTCGCTCGTGATGATGCTCCATTGCGATCCAGATCCTGGGACTCGTTCTTCTTCTTCTGCAGCGCCTTCAGCTTTAGCTTGGCCTCGATGGCCTGGAGTTGCAGCTGGAGCGTCTCCTCATCCTCCTCTCCGTCGCTGCCGGCTGGCACACCTCCGCGCGACATTGGGCGGCGTTTCGAGGGGGATGGCGATGCGGAGTCGCGCTGGCGGCGGCTCTCGTACCTCTTACGGCCGGAAGGCGAGCTGAGAAGGGCTTCGACGGGCGACTGCGGGGGCCAGTTGGGCTGGTTGTTCTTGACTGTCACTAGAGTCAGCGCATGCCGGGCACACTCACATGGGCGACTTACCTTTTGACTTGGGGCTCTCCCGCACGATCATTGTTGTGATGGTGCAATATCGGATGCGCTATCTCGCAGTGGCCCATAGCAACGCCAATACTGGAAAGCGGGAAAAGCAAGATGGGAAACAGTCGATCGTCAGGCAGGACTCACAAGCGCATAGCCCGGCCCCGTAGCGTTTGTTGACAACGGACTGTGGTTCACCCCAGACTAATCTAATCCGAAACCGTGACGTGACAGGGATTGCGCGTGTACGGTTGCGCCCACGCGACGCGCCTGAACTCCGATTCCACCACGGATTCGATACACCACTTTCAATACGGTATATGCCCAATTGGACTAGCAGACACCTCGCAATGGCACGCACACGTTCGAAACCCGCAAAGGCAACGCCCAAAGAATCCACGCCCGAAGCCACCACCACAGCCAAACCGCTGCCCGCAAGCACATCGAACCCCCCGAAACTGTTCGTACTACCGAAGGATACATCCAAAGACGCGCGCATAGTCAGCCTTGACAATCCCGCAAACGACACACCATCACGATACTACTTTTGCCCTGAGAAGGGCTTCTACGAGTTCACGCGCATCGCTGCACCGAAGAAAGACTTCAAGAGTTGGTTAATAACAGGAGAGAAGAGTGAGGATGACACCACAGAGGAAGCAGATGCCTCACGGATAGGCAACGGTTACATCACCAAATCAGCCGACCTCTTCATCGCAACACCCATCGACGTCCTCTTCCTCATCCTCCCCGCCCTCACACCAAAGTCAGCAAAAGACACGAAGCAACACTTCCTTGCCTTCGATGATTACCTCGACACACTCTCATCCGCTTCACCACATTGTAAAGCGCTGTTATCACAATACCCCACCCTCAAGACTATGATAGAGACCAGGATGCGAAGGATATGCGACACAGTCGACGCAGGCGAAGAATCCATGTACCGCCTCTCGCACCCCAAGCTACTCGAAGTCCTCGTCTCAAAAGCCGAACGCATGGTCAAGAAAGGACTTCCCCCGTCGATGGAGGAGAGATTCATCAAGACAGCCCTAGAGATACCTGTCATGAGCATAAAGCGCGAGGAAAGCACACTAAGCACTGTCTCAACAACAGACGCAGCGTCAGAGCAGGAGAACGACACAACGACGACCTCGCAAACGAGCGTCACAACAACTATCACAACCCCCGACGACGCCCCCTCAAAACGCACCCTCACAACCCCCGCTGAAATCCCCCACCTCCTCCGCCTCCGCACATCCCTAACCTACCTCCTCTCCTCCTACATTCCTCCCTCCCTCCGCACCCCCTTACTCGCTCTCCTATCCCCCCGCTTCACACCCCTGGACACCCACCTCTCCGCCATCTCCGCTCTAAAATCCGAAGCCCTTTCCCTGCGCTCCATCTCCGACAACATATCCCGCAAACGGGCAATCGAGGAAGACGAAGAGAAGATCGCCGAGCGAGAAGAGAAGAAGCGGAAGAAAGAAGACGAGGAGCGGAAGAAGAAGAGTGAAGGGAGAGGAGTCAAGGCACTCAAGAAGGTGGATACGAGCGGGATGAAGAAGATGAGTAGTTTTTTTAGTGTCAAGCCCAAGGCCAAGTAGATGTGGTAGATCGATGTATGGTCGTAGGGCAGAAAGGAAAGCACGTTAAGGACGTTGCTTGTTGCATGTCAGGGCGTTCTTGTAAGATATTAGCATAGCACAGCACGGTATAGCATGTTGAATAAGCATCGTCAGAGTTATCACTCGTATTTTTCCTTGATCTATACTACGTTCCCTTCCATATCCTCCCATTACCATCGATTCACCTGCTAAGCACCGTATACCAGCTCGGTGTCTGTTCATCGAGACGCCCAGATACCAAGCAACCGCATACCGTGATTCCGCAGTCGAGCCTATTCCCTACTTACTAACTAAGTTACCCTGGCCAACGCACATATGCGTGCTGTCCAGTAAATGTCCCAGAGAAAACACCGATTACAATGCCTTCTCGGCAAAGAAAGGTGTCCACTACCCTTCAGTACCAAACAAACATTAAAGGCCGTCAGTAATGCGAACCTTTTCGTAATGTAATCGTGGGTATCCTGATCCTGATCCTCGACTTCAATAGGTCGAAGAACACAAAAAGCAAACGCTCGCTATGCAAACTATCAGTCACAAAGGACCTGATGCAAAAGAGGAGTTGGGAACGCTTGGTGATAGCATCTCAACACAAGCTACGATGAAGACTTGTTCAAGACGAACGGGCTGAAGGCCGTTAGATGTTGTCAATTGACATGGATGAGGTGGAGTGCTCACTGCGAGCCCGCTTGTCTGCTGCTTCGCGCTCGAGCGGCTCACCGCTGCGCTTCTTGGATGTCTTGGTGGAGCTGCTGCTGGAGCTGTGCGCTGACTTGACACGCGACCATGAATCAAACGAGATCTCTGTTACTGTATAAGCGGGGGTTTCACTGGCGAAGATCGATGAGACTTACCCTTCTTGAGCTTGCGGGTCGTAGGTGGCGGCGATGTGAGCAGCGATGGTGTTGGGACGGCGTTCTTGCCCTTCTTGCGGCTCGGGGTCGCGACGGACGCATCGATGTCGGTGGTCGCCTCCTCGTCGTCGGTCTCAACACCGTTTGCGCGGTTGCGCTCTTTGATCTCTGCTTGGAACAGAAGACGGGGTTTGATAGACGAACGAGTGAGCGGGCGACGGGCCTCATAGCCAATCTGGCGGCGGACTTGCTTGTCATCGGCGGAGAGGTCATCGTCTTCCTCTGCCGCTGAGGCGCCGGAGGGTGCGTCGTCGTGGAACTTGCGGAAGACCTTGCGGCCCCGGAAGATGTACACCATGCCCTCGTCACGGTCGACAGCCGCCTCCATCTTGGCAGTCTTTCGGTCGACGACCTTCCTTGACTTTTGGGGAGCAGCCTTTGCCTTGCCCTTGCCCTTGACGGTGATGAATGGGTTGTCTTCAGTCTGGGCACCGGGAGTGGGTACGCGCTCCTTGGAGTCAGTGTAGATGGGAATCTTTTCGGTGTTCTCGTCCATCTGCTGGGCGAAGCTCTCTAGAGTGTAGAGGTTCTTGGTCTTGCGGCCCTTGCGCGGGGTCGGCATGGCTTCGTCGATGGTTGAAGGTCGGTTGGCGGGGAACAATACGCGCGCGGTCGAGCTGACGTCTTCGATGCGACGCTTGCGCGGCGTCTTTGCGGGAGTGGGGAGCATACCCTGTGAAGAAGTTAGCATGTTGGGTTGTAGTGGGTGTGGAGGCCGTCCGGCACTCGACGCGGTTGTTTGTCAACCGCATCGGGCCCAGGCGGTCACCTTGGGTAACATACAGGAGCCATGTTCGCAAACAGGGTGCGCCGGGACGAGCTTGGTGCAGCCGTGTCGGAGTCAGAGTCGAGCGGATTGAGGTCCAAGGGCGCGCGACGAGTCGAGCGTGGGGAGCGGAGGTGTTGGTGTTGTGGGGATGCAGGCGACGACGGGGGTGAGAGTGCAAAGGAAGCGTTTGCGCGGGAGGCAGAACGCTTGGCGTGAGAAGAGGCCGTTGGCGTGATGTCGCGCCTGGTCCGTGGGCTTGATCGCTCCTGTTGGTGAGTGTGAGCGTCGTGCTGGGCGGCCACTCTACGCGATCGGCGCGGTGAAAACGGCTCGTAGTTGTCTCCATACAGCGGCGCGGGCGGCGTGTGGACGCGGCGGGGCGGGGACGGCGTGCGCTCCATGTTGGGTGGGATGATGCGGGTGTTTGTTTGGGATAGGGCAGTTGTGGTGTTGTTGTAGCAATACAGGGCGAATTGTGGGTATCCAAAATCAAAACAATGCCACAGCAAGCTCGATGTCGCAGCGCCTCAACGTTGGGATGACAATGGATGCAGTATCGATATGCGCGCAAGTGGAGATGGCGGTAGGGCTGGTGATGGTGAAGGTGAAGGACAAAGCCGGGTGGAGACAATGGGCTATGTCACGACGGGGAATGAAGGAAGTCGCGAGGTTGGGACGGCAGGTGCAGATGGCTGGTGCTCCTTCCTTGGCGCAACGCGGAACATCAACAAACCCCTGCTAACCGCTGGCCCCGCCAAACCAAATACGTCAAACACGCCAACGCTGTCAGTCGTTGAAACTCACCAAATCAATTCGTCTAGAAGAGTCCGACACAATACACAGCACCTTGAGCACAACATGGACCCGCCGAACTTGGGCGCGCTTGACCTCTCCGACTCGGACACGGACGCGTTGTTTGACACGCCCGCGGCACGCAAGACCAAGAAGCAGACAAAAGATGCGGACAATGATGCAGCAAAGACACGGTCAAAGGTGTCGCATTACACGACAGAAGAGGCGCGCGAGGCAGCATTGCGCAGGGAGTTGGAGAGCATACGAAACGTCAACAAGGTCATCGAGGGCGTAGTTGAGAGCCTGCAAAAGGCCAAGGACAACATGGCTGTAAGGGACAATAGTAGAACTGCCGCAGTCTCTAGACTGACGATGAATAGACCGTATCACGCACCGTCCAAAACGCTTCTACCTTGCTCCAAACATGGACGCGCATACTTTCCCAAACAGAACATAATCAGCGTCTAATCTTGAACCCGCAATGGCAGGGTGCGTCGCAAGATTTGGTCGATATCGAGGAGGAAGAGGTGCACCGCCAGCAGGCTGCACAACGTCGAGCGGCAGACGAGCAGGCGCGGAGAGAAGCTGCGGCTAGGAAGATAGAAGAGGATCGCAGAAAGGCTGAGGCGGCTCCCAGGGCAGGTACTCGAGGCAGAGGCAGGGGCGTCCGGCCACGCGGTGCTTCGACATCGTCCACAGGGAACTATACCGGCGTAGGCGGACAGACCGGACGTGGTATCAGTCGCAGCGACTCACGAGGTCGAGCAGGCAGCGGCATTGGACGAGGGCTCCCGCGGGGACGAGGTAGAGGCTTGGGTTGATGGGATTGCACACACGCCTTCGCCTCACCTCGAACGCATACATGAAATACCCATTCGACATTTACACCTGGATCGTGTATTTTGCAGTGTGGTGGTATCGAATGCTGAGGTCAGCATAATTTATCGTGCAATTTCGGGTCGACTCACTGAGCCCAACTCATCTTACCATCGCCGGGCATCCATAGCTTATCTTACCACGGCACTTTTCCCCCGAGCAACCGCGACACGAGACCTCAAATCCGTACCTGCAGCTCGATGCAGCTCACGGGCCGTTGGTGATGCGGATGCGCTTCTCAAAACGGGAAGGTCTGAGAACCCCACTTGTCGTCAGTTGGACCCCGCCGTACGTTTCTTGAGATCTTGCGACGATCCGGGGATTTAATAGACTCTGCTTTTCCTACTCTTCGACCTGCTTTCTATTTCTCCTTCTCTTGCTTTTTGCGATTCTGAACTTCTAGATCGCGCAATGGAGGTCCCGACAGCAACGTCGCTACGCGACATTTACCCCGAAGACGCGCTCCCAGTCGAGACAAAGCGATGGGAGAGCCTACTCGCCAAGTTCACAGAGCTCTATGGCAAGCAAGCCGACTTTGTCGCTAGGAGTCCTGGACGCGTCAACATCATTGGCGAGGTAAATTGCCTGCCAGAAGTCTATCACCTGTCGCTAATGATTGTAGCACATCGACTACTCCCTGTACGAGGTTCTGCCCATGGCCATTACCGCCGACTTCATCATGGCTGTGGCTGTGCGGCCATCTGAAGAGAAGCCCCGTGTACGGATAGCCAACCTCAACTCTGAGAAATTCCCCACTCGCGAGTTCGACATTCCCGAGGGAGAGATCCCCATCGACGCTACCGAGCACGAGTGGACCAACTACTTCAAGTCTGGACTGAAGGGTGTATCACAATTACTACAAAAGAAGCGGGGAAAGTTCACATCCGTTGGCATGGACATTGTCTGCGATGGCACAGTACCGAGTGGTGGCGGTCTCTCGAGTTCAGCGTCCGTCGTCTGCACAAGCTCTTTGGCTGTGCTGGCTGCAAATGGTGAGGAGAAGATTGACAAGACCGAACTGTGCGAGCTTGCGATTGTATCTGAGCGCGCAGTCGGTGTTAACTCTGGAGGGTGAGTCTTGCCTACCTTTAGCATCACCACAGCTAACAAGTCGTAGTATGGACCAAGCAGCCTCCGTCTTCTCCCTCCGCGGCTCGGCCCTATACGTATCCTTCAAGCCCAGCCTAAACTACACAAACATCGAGTTCCCCAAGACCGACCCCGAACTCGTCTTCGTTACCGCTCAGAGTTTCGTCGCCGCCGACAAGCACGTCACAGCGCCCGTATGCTACAACCTGCGCGTCGTAGAATGCACATTAGCAGCTGTCTTCCTAGCCAAAGCCTTCGGCCTAAAGAAAGAGCTCCCAACAGACTCCTCTCCCCTCGGCGTCAGCCTCCGCGGCTTCCACGATACCTACTTCGAAGACAAAGAGAACGTCTCCGACAACACCAAAATATCCGTCTCGGACTTCGAAACGCAGCTCACGAAGCTAATCCAACACACCGAAGACTATCTCCCCCAAGAAGACGGCTACACACGTGCGCAAATCAGCGGGCTGCTCGGTATCTCAGAGGAGGAATTGAACGAACGCTACATGTCCAAGTTCCCCGTACGCGCCGAGAAATTCATGCTCCGCCAGCGCGCCCTACACGTCTTCACAGAAGCCCTCCGCGTGATCAAATTCCGATCGCTCCTCGCATCTCCCCCATCAAACGACCGTGCATACCTCCAGTCCCTCGGCGATCTCATGAACACGACACAGGATTCCTGCCGCGAGATCTACGACTGCAGTTGTCCCGAGCTGGACGAATTGTGCGATTTGGCACGTGCGGCTGGCAGTTGTGGCAGCAGGCTTACGGGTGCGGGCTGGGGTGGATGCAGTGTACATCTTGTGCCGAAAGATAAGGTTGAGGCGGTCAAGAAGGCGTGGGTGGAGAAGTATTATAAAAAGAGGTTTCCGGATATCAGCGAGGAGAAGTTGAAGGGGGCGATCGTGGTTAGTGAGCCCGGGAGTGGGTCTGTGTTGTATAAGGTTAAGGATGGGAAACTTGCTTAGATGGAGATGTATGGATGAAAGTGCGTGGTCTGCATGCGCTCATGGAGGTTCGGCGCGGCGACGTTGAACTAGGGTAGCCCGTTTGGTAGGTCATAGTCACGACTTTCAATATGTGACAATGCCATTGGTTTGTTATGCACCACTCCATCATTACAATCCCATGGATGTGAAATATATCACGCAGTCAATTAGATGATGCTTTTTCTGTCAAAGTCTGGTTCACGTCACATCCGCAACTCTGGTTCTCTTCACAGTTCCCCATGGTTGCATGCGACGCAGGACCATGTTCGTCAATGTCAATGGTATAATAAATTCTGCAGCACACACAACTATATTTCTACAATAGTCTTCTCTTCAACATCTACAATATCACGGCTCTTACCTCCCTCCATACTCTACGCGTTCAACAAACTCTTGTGAACAAAGCACGAGCCTCATCTTCACATCCACTTTCACATCTACAACCCTACCACATAGAAGAAAAAAACTGAACAGGTCTACAGACTACATCAGAACAAAAACTTGCAAAGTAGGTGACCTAAAGTCAACGTAGGCTCTAGGCTGTTCAGTTTTTTCCTAGGTTGGCGTGACCCCATCACGCCGTCCTTGCCTAAGAGCCCTAATCATCAAACACGCCAACCATGGCAAAGCGCAATCCAAACCGCCGCAGAAAGTCTCCTCGCAACTCAAGCGCCCAGGACACCACGCCCGATATGCATTATCACGACGCAGCGCATGCTCAAGCAGGATACCAACCATACACCATGCCGGCTTTCAGCGAAGATAGTATTCAACGACAGCTAGGGGGGTACATGGTACTACCACCAACATTTGCACCCACCCAAGCGGACATGTGGCAGCCGGGGTGTTGGTACCCGTATGCGCATCCTGCTACGGGAGAGGAAGTCGCGGAGTGGTACGATGAACAATACACAGATGCTTGGGAAGACTACTCCTATGGCCGCAAGCACGAGGACGGTTGTGAACGGTTCTACCACCAAGGGGACTGCATTGTTCGCCATGACGACTATTTATTCGGCCGCAAGCACGAAAACGGGTGTGAACGGTTCTACCACGAAGGGGAATGCATTGTTCACCACGAATGTTTTTCTTCGGAGGACACTGTTTCGCCACCGCGGTACCGGTATGTGGAGGGCTATCACGATCCCATCTTGAAGGGTCTAGCGCCGGATTGGTGGAGGCTGTTTGGACACGATGTACCGAAACAGTTCATTCTCTCACCAACGACAGTGGAGGGACCAGACGCGGGCTCTGAAGCGAAGAAAGCGGAGGAGAATGAGAAAGATGGGGAGTGGGATGCGGCGGCGTATTTTGGGCCGTGTCGTGCGTCTGGCGCGGGGCCATGTCCCTGGTCTAAGAGAGCGTATGGTGAAGAGGAGGCAAAAGGAGAAGACGGAAGAGAAGATAGGGAGGATTGTACGGATAGAAGCTCGACAAGGGGACCTGTTCAGGGATGTAAGCGAGAATGCAGGGGAAGAGATGACTGGGAGTGTGACTTTTGCGGCCCGGAGTGCTTTTGCTGGACTGTCAAGGAAAGGAAGAGACCTGCCGATGACATTCAGACGCCTAGGATGAGGCTTCATAAAGAAACATGCCTTAGAGTGGGAACAACGACAGGCAGGAGCTAGTTCACTGCTTTGCCGAGGACGAAGCCATGACCTCTTCGGTAGCCTACCGATCTGAGCTGGAATAGACTTCGTTGCGAAATTCCGTTCAAATCATTCGGCTACCACAGCTGGCTTTTGAGTGAGGGTAATGAGGCGTTGGAGTACATGTGATGGTGTCGTGTCGCTTGGGCGAAGCCACTCGTACGACTGTGAGGCGGATATCTCGCGTGCGGTCTTAGGCGGGATGGCTGATTCCACGTTGTAGTGGCCACGAGCGTGGATAGTTCTAGAATCTCCAGTGTAATCTATATTCTGATATATTCATCGCGATTTGGGAAGTGCATGGCGTTTGGTGGTGTTTTAGGCGTGGGTCGTCGTCTGGCCATAGGCATCACGGAGAGGCTTCGACGCGGTTCTAGCCGACATTTAGAATCGAAAGTTTACGTTGCGCGATCTTTTGTCAGCCGGCATGCTTTCCCTTTGCTTTTGCTATGAGCGTAGCACCTCGCGACCGAGCTGGTGTAGTAAATGTGACATGGAAGCCTGTTCGGGCTGGGGACTCTAGTGGCCCAGATAAGTAGACTCCTTGCCGCGGTCAGTCGATTTGAAGAAGCGAACCGCAGTGGCGTTCTGAACTGCACTGAAGTCCTCATAGACCTGGATCCATGTTCAGTTCGAGACAGCCTGATGGATAATGTGGCTGATGTTCCTCCCTTTTTAGCGGGACTGGGCCGAAAAGCGCATGTCTGAAGGCAGCTGCGAGGGGGGCCAGAGGAGGCCACTTGAAGCGGCGAACAAGGTGCTCAACCTGTAGCTTAATTTGCCGTGATAATCATGGATGCGGACAGGTCTTGTTGTGTGGGCTTACAGGCGGTCGAAATGGAGCGATGTGATATCGAGCAGGTGCCTTCAGGGCTGAAGTGGGGCCATCTTTGCGTCAGCGCCAAGTCGCGCCTTCCCGAGGTCGACTTCACGCCTCCTGCACCACTCATATCGGATGATGGAAACGCCATCAATAATGAAGGTTCATCACGCATCAACTACCAATACGCATCTCACTGTCACAGTGCCTTGTCCAGACCGAGCCAACCTGACGCACGTTTCCGCAGATCGCTGTACCAGCCGTTGCTGCACCCCGGATCGCGAAGGCTGCCAAGTGTGTTTGAACCATCTGCCGGCATATCGAAACACCAACGGACTGGCCCCCAAAAGGAAATCAAGCTGCCCAGGATTGAAATCACATAGCTGAGAGTTCCTGACCACAGACCGCGGACTATTGGGCAATCAAGAGAACTCTAAATGTGTCCTGTCCGCTTCCGTCGAAATCTCTGCATTCACAAAAATCACGGGTGGGAGTTTCCAAACAGGCCCTCAACTATTCTATTGGAACGCTCCCTTGGAAACCCTGGTCGACCAACTCCATCACTGCATGCGCGACAGATATCCATGGTAAGTAGGTATCCAATCTTCCCATGAACACCAAGCGAGTGATGGCCGCGCTTCCTTGCAAGACAATACCGATACGCCGAACATGGTAACACATATCGTACGATCTGCGCAAAGGGTCTGCAACCTTACTGGGCTATTAATCTTCAGCGTGTCAAGTCCTTGACTTGGATCACTGCAGGGCTCTAGTCATGTCTGATAAGGCTATCACTTCAGTCCGGTATGGCCAATCATCCAACTTAAATCTGAGTGGAATACGGCAAAGACTCCGAAAGGTGATGCTCAAATAGGGTGACGGATTGATCCATGGCATATTCGCACGGCACACTCTTGGTATATGCCGGGAATGCCAATGCCCTCCGCCTCGAACGCTACAAAATCCGCGTGGTGGTGTAGCATCCACATTGGGCTAGTATCGTACTCTGGAAACGGTCGCAAGCCATCGATCAGCGGCACGTTTACCGCATTCAGTCGAAGCATAACGCCATATGTTCGGTTCGTTACCGATACTGCTGAACTCGAACAGACTCACGTTCGGATTTGGGCTGATCTGGACACTCGTCGCGATGTTCTGTATTGTGAAAATGGGGTATCGGCTATGCAACGACTTCGATGATACGCCAAATCGAGGCCTCGCTACGCTTGCTACTTGCATGCCGGCATTCTATAAGTTTTGGGTTACGTCCAGTGATCAAGACCTTGTTTCGTCGGTCTTGTCAGACTCTCGAGTATCGAAGCTACACTAGCACTTCCATACCACTTTACAGCTCACAGTACAACCCCTCCCATACCGAACTGTCGGCGAACCCACCACGCATTTGATCTTGGTGAAGCGGCACTTCATCCGGGGGCCTTTCTACGGATGCTCGAGATTGCCTCGTACTAGCAATAGCACTCGAACCAAATCACAGATACCAGCGAATCGCACACGGATACCGGGAGATCGAGAATGGCTCGAACATCACGTCATGCGAACAGTGCCAATGATACAAGACTATCCACGGCACCTCGTCCCCCAGAAAGAAATCGGTTGCTGAATTTACCAGCGGAACTGCGGGAACAGATCTACCGTAACATCCTCTCATCGCCCGAACAAGGCCCAGAAATACTTCAGACCTGTCGTCAGATCGAGCGAGAAGCGCGCAAGTTCCTCTACCAGAGACCTATCAACTTCCCGGGTCAACTCTCGCTATATGTCTGGGTAGACGCAACGCCTAATCATCTCCTCCCGCATGTCACCGATGTATCAGTTGCGATTCAGGATATAGACCTTCAACCTGTACTATGCCCACGCGCATTCACACCGTCATTACGGCCTCAGCTACTCACTTGGGGATTGTACGAAACGGAAATCAGCAAGCTCATCTCGACGCTGGGAAAACTACCGCACATTAAAAGAATCGCTATCAAATCACCTGCGCTATGTCAGTCCCACCTCTATGGCGAGTTTGTTTCCAGGGTTTTGCGCGGCCTTCATTTGAGATTGTCAGATGTTCGGGTTGTACATGTCACCAGCCTGCATTCTTGAGTGCTGGTGGAGCAGCAAAGTGCGTTTGAACATCATCAGTCCTTCTGTCTCTGATGAATAAGAGACAGATGAAAATACTAAGAGTAGTTTCCATATAAAGTAGTAAATTTGGCTTGTGAAACATAGACTGATAGCATCGCTGCTTCGACACATGAGTGTAAAAGGGCCTTTGTGTTATCCTCCTAGCACCCGTTGCACTTCATCTTCGCACATCGCAGCATTCAACCCCCATCACTCGGGCCTTTTTCCAGTGTGCCCACAGCGTCAACGAGATCCTTACAGCTCAGTAAGAATCCCCATCCTCCCATGTTGAACTCAACCATCTCCTGGGCAAATTTCGGGCTGGTTGTAGCAGTTCCGTCGCTCAGCAAGAGACAGTCCCAATTTCTCCAGACCGCATCGGTCAGACTAGCAGCAACGCATTGGTCAGTGTTGCAGCCTGCAAAGATCAATGTCCTGGTACCGCGAGCCTTCAGCACACTCTCGACATTGGTGCCTCCCCAAAACCCCGACAGTCGATTCTTCCAAACTCTTAAATCATCAGGATGGGCCAAACTCTCCAAAGCACTGTACAGTTGAGAATTCCATTGATCGCGCATGAGAACGGCGCCGCCTTCGACCGTAGATCCGTCATCTAGCGTTATGGGCCCAACATTCGTCCCAAGACCAGGTACTTCACGATCGCCCTCGAAGTTCGTGTCCATCGAGAAACCACGGACAATCGCAGGGGGCATGGCCTCAATGTCTTCATCTGTGAGACCCCAACCGAGCCAAAGAATTTGGATTCCGGCCTTCCTGCATGCTGGTATCGCTTGCTCGGTGAGCCTTTCCACGACTTGCAAACCCAGGCTGTTCGACGGCCGGCCAAATGCTGGGGACAGAAAGTAGTTTTGCACATCGACGACTACTAGCGCTGTCTTGGTGGGATCAATGATGGCATGCGAGTCCTGTGTGCGTAGTGTCATGCGAGGGTAGACCTTGGGGCTATTGGGCGCGGCGGGGTGCGTTATGTCGTAGCCTTCCTTCTCGGAGTATAGCCAGAAGTTCTCTGCGCCTCCAATGACCTTCATTTCTTGACTCGCTGGTGTTCGATGAGGGTTGCCTGCGTGAGTAGAAGACCACCAGACTCGATGATACTATGAAGAATCACGGAAAAGACAATGTGCGCGAGCTGTTTGTTGCAGTCTACAAATCTGGCACTAAGGGTGTTTGCGCCAATGTGATGGGTCGTTTTCGGTCTCGGTCTCGCGTACTAGCGAAACATAGAAGGCGCGTCTGGCGTGTAATCTTGTGCAAACGCACTCATTATTGAAGTATGAAAGCTGGGTCAATCAATGGCCAATGAACGTGTTATCCTATCGATTGCGATCTTTGGGTATATTATTCACTAGCTCTTCGTAGTAGTTGTTCGAAGAAAGTGAGCCTTTGTATGGCAGTGGTGACTAGTTTAGATTTGTCAGCGAACTGGGCGGCGGGGATCGGCCGTTCTGCTAGCGACAAGAGACACCTGACCGAACAGCATGTCAGCATAGCTTGGTCTCATTATTTCATCAGGCAACTCAAGATGTCGAGTAGTGGCGTCGAGAAACGCGGGTCTGCGTCCACTGTGCGAGTAAGTAGGTTTGCTAGCATTTATCCGGCCTAGGCCGCTCGCGGGTCCTTGCTTCCGCTTCAGACGCGACTCTGCCACGACATCCGCCCACAGCTATCGAGCATCGAACATCGCATCTCGAGCGGTCAACACGCGTCTACCAGCGGACTAACGCGTCTTCTAGGCTTGTGATCTGTGTCGCAAACGGAAGCGAAGATGCGTGTGGAACCACGGCCCTCAAGGCTGCTCGCCGTGCACCAATTTGAAAGAAACGTGCATGACCACGTACACGCGCAAACAAAGGTCGAAACCGCAAAGAGGGTATGATCTGACTCCATCTCGCAAATGGAACTCTCATTGACGATGATTCAGTAACCGCATATCTGAGTATGAGGATCGGATCAAGAGGCTAGAGTCGCTACTACACGAGCGCAATGTGGCACAACCAAACGTGCGCCAACAACCGGTCATGCAAACATCAGAACATTCACCCCCAATCTCAACATGGGTAGACTCTTTACGTCATGAGGTGGAGGCTGGCCCACATCCCCTGCTTCCAGACTTCGACCCTTTTGACATGGAAAGCTTCCTACCAGACAATGATGGTTTGTTTGCAGACGACCTGGGCGCGTTGTCTACCGGCGGTTCTAGTCATGACTCTTCGACCTTAGATCCCTCGTTGCAGACTCCTTTAGATGGCACCTATTCCTCCGCCAACTTCCAAGAGGATGTTGCTTTCCTGCAAGCTGCACAATTTGGGACGGGGCCGACGGAGGATGTCAGTCTATCACCGCTGCCAATAGTAACCAGTCCAACGAGTGACTGGTATCTCCCGCCCCCGGAGCTCGGAACGACACTGCTCGCGGAGTTCCTGACTGACCTAAATACCGCCTATCCACTATACCAACCACATGTCATTGCCGACCACCTCCGGACATGCTATGCGGGGCTGCCTGATGATTCGGCAATCGCTTGGACGAGTGCGTACATCGTCTTTGGTATGGCGCATCATATGCGTGGCATGAGTTCGACTGGTGACAGCCATAACATGGACATGGCTCAGTACTACCTTGCCCGCGCTTACTCCACACTTGACACTCTTCTCACAGCGCCGCCATCCTTAGGACAGGTACAATGCCTTGTCGGTATTGCGTTACTCATCGTCGCCAGCCCATGCAGTAATAAGAAGCCAGCGGGTCAATTCGTCTCCACCGCCCTCCGTGTCATCAGAAGTCTAGCCAACGAAGGCAAGAAAATCAATGCAACGGCGCAGGAGCTGAGTGACGGCGCACACCAGCGTCGCGTTTTCTGGATCTGCTTCACCAACGACATCAGCCTGAGCATCTTGAGCAACACGCAACCAACACACCAGCTTCAAGATGTAGCCAACTGCTCCGACTTTGTAGCCGACGAGCTCGGTGCGCTCACTGCGACCGAGGGCACCTGGCGAGCGCATATCTTCTGGCTCTTCACAAGGATAGCCTTACTTCAGACCGAAGCCATCGACCAGGTGCTCTCTCGCAAGACATGTAACATAACTCCGCTGGACCTAAGCGCCGCCACAGCCATCGTGCTCGCACGCTTGCAGGCCTTTCACGAGCAACATCACATCTTTCATCTCTCTGCTAGCCAGTTGGAACAAATACTATACCGCGCGGATATCTGTCATTGTGTTGCACTGGAGGCTTACTACTTCGGAACTGTTTATCGACTACATGCGGTCACGGCGATGGACATGAGTTCGGAGACAAACCCCTTCGAGCTGGACGGCTTGATCAAGATGTCGAAGATGAAGCAACACAAAGCATTTTTGGAGGCACAAAGGCTGCTGAGCTTACTGCCAGTAGCACCTCGGGGCAATGTTGCCTTGTACTGGTCAGTGGCTTCGTTATCTCGTTCTGCCATATACTAATCTCTTCACAGGATGGTATATCCTTATCTCATCGCAGCGCTCGTCACCATGCTTGCACATCATACCCATAATGCAGCTGAGACGGCTCCATCGGCTGCCGAAATGCGCATCTATAAGCAACTACTCGCTGATATCGATACTATGGTTCTTGCAGGCGACAACCCGGACTTGGAAGCGAAAAGAAACTTTTGCAAGTGTTTGTTGTCGACGCTCGAGGCGCGGCACAGTGCTCGCGCGGTAGGCGGAGTTACAGGATGCATTGCGGTGACAAGCTGAGGAATACAAGAACTTGACGATCGCGCAGGGATGCTGACAATGTTTCGTCTTTGCAAACACAAATGTAGCGCAAGCGAATCTGGGTCTGATGGAATGCGCAGCGTCATTATGTCCCGACCTGTGAATATCACTTATCAATAATGAAAGCAGTAACGAGGTCTTGCTCTGTCACTCAGACCCACGCAGACTCACTCAAAGACTCTTTGGAGAAATGACACCATCATTCTTAGCGCTTTTACATACCATGTCGTATCCTGTCGAAGTATCATCTAGTTCGACTCACATAGAGAAGCAGCACTATAAGCAAGCATTGATTGCGTTTTTGGACTAAGTATTAACCCATCTCTTAGTCGCGGGACCTAATATCTAATGAGAATAGGCGAGAACAGCATTATGATAAGAGATTTAGTAGTGAGAGAAGAGTGCTCGTTTGATCAAGTGTATTTGCGCGGAGGTGTACGTGCAGACCTCTTTGGAATCGACCTGATGATTTCTTCAACGTCGCTTCTTATTCGTCGCAACTTCCTGCTTTTGGTGTGGATCTTGGCGTTCTGTGCCTTGGACTTGATTACCTTCTCAGCCCTTTTGAACGTCATTTTCATATCTTGGTGTATAACGACAAGGCTGGAATTAAGCTCTGCGTTTCCGTCAGCCTTAGACGGTTCCGCAGACCTGCAACTCGCTTTCGCTTACTCTTCCAATCTGGAAACGTCATTTGGCGATCCGCTTTCAATAATGCCTCAAAGAGCTTCGACAATGTCGCGTCCAATCGCGCTAGAGCAACGCTGTAATCTTCCAAGCTCTTTTTCTGTCCTTTGCTGTCTCTACGGAAGAGTTTGGGTTTCATTATAGCCCGGAGAAACCTGGTGTGAGCGTCGAGATGGCGATCTATCTCTCTACCCGTGGTCGATGCGGGATTAGATTCTATGCAGCGTGAGGCCCTCGACGCGATGCTCATGTTGACAGCATTGGGAAGCATAGGCAGACGTTTGCGCGAACGCGCGGAGGTCGAAAGGTTGGTACCCATAACGTTGATGGCTAAGAGTGGGACTTCTGAGAACTGAAAAGTGATGAGCGGAAAAGTGAAGGGGGGCATGGAAGCGGGGGTTGCAGCTGAGATGCATGGGCTGAGTAATGTATTGGACGCAGATTTCTAAAACCAGCGGCCGCCGGGAAATGCAACAGAGTCAGCTTACGTCCTGACGTGCGCTCATGGCGAACTTAGAAAACCACGCCGACTTGTTGCAATACGTTGCTCGATCGCTTGAAGATGAGGAAGAGTTTCACTTTCTACAATTTGAGTCGCTCCAGCGGACCAACATCGTTGCGCAGCAGATAGAGCTATTCGAACTCAAACAGCAGTTCCAAAACGCAAAGAGTGTCTCAGCCAATGACCTCAAAGACCTCAAAGATACCCTCAAAGATTATGGTAAGAGCTAGTAGGAACATCAGCCAACTATGACTGCCTCGTAACTGATGAATACTAGTTACCGCAATTCGGGACTACCAATTCCTTCGAAGCCGAAGAAGTGTGGCAAGGAAAGACATGCATGGGAGAAGAATTTTGCTCCAGCGGTGGTTCCAGCGTAGGTTTGGGACCGGCGAATTGTTTTATTCTCACTACGCCTACTTCGACGAGGCGAACACCACAACTGATCCTTTTCGCGGTTACTTGATGAGGACACTGCCTGTCTACTTCACGTACTCCAAAAATGAGCGGTTGGATCGCTCGATGGAATATGAAGAGGGTAAAGAGCCCAAAGACGTGTCACCATTTGTCGATCACCTTGCCCGTTTCGTGATAGCAATCACGGGTGGACTATTCCTCATCGCCCCGATGCTGGTCATGGCTATCGACACATCGCAAAAGAAAAGTCTCATTACTGTGTCGGTGTCGGCCTTGTTATTCGCGCTTGTACTATCGTTTGGAGTCAGAACTTCTAATGTCGAAGCGCTTGTCTCAACAGCGTCGTATGCTGCTGTTCTGGTGGTGTTTGTGGGAACCAACTCTGGCGACGGGGGCATCGTGGCAGCTGCAAGTAACTCCACCGTGGCATCGCAGTGACTGGAAGTTGGCGGGCAGGCCATGTACATTGAGGTTGTTGGCCGCGGAAGAGAAGCGCAACCACGACTCCCAAGTTTTCTAGATGCAATCCGAATACCAATTTCCTAGCGAATACCGCATGGGCCTGAGATGATTTCTGTCCTGTACGGCTGGTTGAACATCGACGTCGTCAATACTTTAGCTCGAGCACCTACTAATCCTGCATGCACATACACCCGAAGAACGGCCGACTCAGACAAAGGCTCGCAAACATCGACTTCCCTATCGCCGACTCCAGCGAAACAGGCTGCCTCGCGATCTAGATCCGTCTCGATGGGACGCTCCAACGCCTCGCTTACAGCGCCACGCTGGCGATTGCGAAGCTTAGCCAATGAAATCAGCACCAGTTTGATAAGTGACCATGTAAAGGCGATGGGGCTTCTTCATACACAGCTGAACGAGGCACTATGGCAAATGCATGTCTACACAGACACAGCGGAACTACTCTCCTCTTACTCTGAGGAGCAGATAGAAATCAGCTGCATAATGGGGTGTAAACCCTGTGTGAGCACGCGTGGTGTGTCCAGCCCAGACAGTCCTCTTTCGTGTCTGCCCAGCATGCGTGCCCCACATCTCAGCACGCTTGCAGTCTTCGCCATAGGCACAGATAGCAAACGCCCGCCTGCCTCCAGCTCAAACCATGCTATCTCCCAGAGCGCCTGATTGCCCTCGAAGAGCACGTTGTCTCGCCGTCGCTCGAAGCAGAGGTGATCGCCGGAGGTGTAGTGCAGCGCAGCCCTCTGGGTACGCTCGATAAGCTGAAGTATGTCGGGACCGGGCGCATCGCTGCTATGAACGCCGGCCATCTGTTTATGCGAGTCCTCGCGTATCAATCTGCCTCAGGCTTGGAAGGTCCTGAGGGATGCCGCGCAGCAAACGATGCTGTTCGCTCTGCGGTCGTGTCCAGACCCACACGGTTCGCCGGATTCGCGGTGCTGCCTATGTCGCTTCCGGAAGAGGCTGCAGCGGAATTGAACCGCAGCGGCACGACCCTTGGATTCAAAGGCGCGATGGTCTGGAACCATCTCAAAGATGGAACGTACTACGACGCCGCACGCTTCGACCCAGTCTTCGTCATGGTGCAGAAACTCAACGTGCCACTGTACCTGCATCCTGCTACCCCGACCGCAGATATCGCATCCAAGTTGTTCGCGGGCAACTACCCAGTCGCCGTGGTGGGAAAGCTTGGGGTGACCTCGTGAGGTTGGCATGTCGATGTAGGAACGCACGTGTTGCGTCTCTATGGCGCAGGTTCGTTCGATCGCTTCCCCAAGCTGAAGCTGATAATTGGACACAACGGCGAAGGGCTGCCCAGGTCTGCTGGCCGAATCGATTAGACGGGACGACGCAACGATACGACGTTCGATCGGGTGTGGAAGACGAATGTCTGGAGCACGACGAGTACATTCTTCACTATGAGGCAATTTCAGCAGCTTAGGCAGGTAAGCCCAGTCGAGAGGCTTATGTATTCGGTCGACTATCCGTGCAGCAGCAATACTGATGGCTGGGCGTTCGTGAAGAAGTTGGCGCAAGCGCAGGTTCTAAGCGACGCTGAGATGGACATGTTTGCGTGGAGGAATGCTGGTAAGTTGCTGATATAACCAGTAGCTGATATTGATGGAACGATAAGTAAAGGTCATCGAACAATGATAATATTTGCCTATGGACACGCGTTGGCCGCATGCACAGGGGAGCATCAAGGGGTCGATGATGCCATGCCAAGACATATGACGCTTGTTCTCGATAGGGTTAGCGTAGTGGCTAGCGCATTCAGCTCGCGCCTTCGCGCTCAAACGCGTCTCCCGTACAGTCCAACTTCAAACATCCACCATCTACCATCTAAACATCTTCAGGTCCTGCGAGGCCCAATGCTTGTCTGCGAGTCGGTGCATCAGCCTTAAAGTACGGCTTCTCCGCCAACGACGTAACCCTTGTTCCATGCCTCGGCTCAATTCCTCCATAATCCCAACTCGCGTTGTGGATTGTAATTCTGTTATCCCACAACGCCGAAGTTCCTGGCGTCCAGCGGAACCGGACCTGGATATCGACGTTGTTTTCGTACACATCGAAGAGGTAGTTGAGAATGACGTCGCTTTCAGCTTTGTCTAATCCGACAATGCGATCTGTGAAGGCACGGTTGACCCACAGAGCTTTCCATCCGGTTGCCGGGTGGACACGAACGATCGGATGAACGCGTTCGATGTGCTTAGGGCCAGCACTAGGATCATCACGATCAAGGTACGGGTGCGCACTGCGGTACACTGCTTCTCTGCCATCGATGATCTTCCGGAAAGCAGGAGAAAGCTTCTCGTACGCAGCGTAGCCTGAAGCCCAGAGAGTGTCACCTCCGATCTTTGGGATGGTATCGTTGTGGAGATGGGTTACGCTAAAAGAGTCAGAAATGAAAATCCTTCCAAGATACTACCACTTACCCAGCAGGTTGGCGTTCGTGTACCAGATCAGTGTGCCATCTAGATGCACCACCCGTCTTCCGGAAGCTGGCTGGCACTTCTGTCGCCTGCAGAGCGGGCCATAGAACCGTCACCCCTGGCACACCGGGTACGAATGGAACTTGCGGCTTCACTCGATGTTAGCGCGTGAAGCGTCTTTGGGGAAGAACTACTCACGTGGACTTCAATTTCGCCATAATACTCGCCCAGCTTCTTCTGCTCTTGAGGCGAGAGATCCTGATCACGGAAGAACACCACGCTTCTTTCGGCGATCAGAAGACCAAGCTCATCCTTTTGTTGGTCTGTAAGGTCCTTCAGCTGAAGTCCAACGATCTCAGTTCCGATGTGTGAGGTCAAATGGATGACTTCCTTCGCAGCACCGAACAGCGCTTGCTTCTCTGGATCGGCTCGGGCACCTGGATCGATGTGCTCACGATCATAGTCCCTGATCTTGTACACATCGTCAAGGTAGAGTGGTTTTGCTGGTCTGTATGGATAGCCGGCCGACAGATCGATTCCCGCCTTCTCGAGTCTCTTCCTGGCTGGCTCTGGCAATCCCAGCGAGTCTTTCCGCGGCTGGACAGTATCCTTCTCCTGAATGTGTTCGTGAACGGGGATTGCGATTGGAGCCATTGTCAAAGTCGTTTGTGATGCAGTTGCGCAGACCTCATCGCTCGCGGTCCGATCTGTTTTATATCCGGAACTCTATTACCCCACTTCTCAAAACGTTCGCTCACAAATCCGACTCCCATGCGTGGTCGACTGATATGGCTGCATCGCGTGTTGTTTGCGACACATATTGCGGGGTTGCGATCACATCATAATCTTGCAGATGACGAATACCCATTCAACGCTTCTCCTGTTATCGCTCGGACAAACTTCGCTTCATTTCAAATGTATCGGGAACTGAGATCACACCTTAGTCGCAAATAGGTGCGTCGGTGTTGGTTGCTTGCATCCCACGCGTTTATGGCCGCTTATGATGCCATCCGTATCCACCATCGCGCTTTGTTTCTAGCTACACCCCAGTTGAGATGCTTACAGTGCTGACAAGCGCTATAGCCGAGGCACAAGCAAGGCATGCTGACAGTGGGTAGATGGCATTCATGATTGAGTGTTGGGAGGCTTGCGTGTGTTGCTGTCGGCTGAAAAGTCGCGTTCCATTTGCACGCGCGAAGCTGCGAAAAAATCCCTTCAGCATACAAGCAGTATTCTGAACATGTCGTTCCGCTGCAAAAGTGTTGCTGTAATCGGTGCAGGCATCAGTGGCGTGGTAGCTGCAGCTCATCTTCAAAGAGAGGGTATCAAAGTTACCGTTTTTGAGCGCTCGAGTGCCGCAGGGGGCATATGGTATTCGATCCATCGTTTATGCCCCTCAAACATGACTGACGGCATGCCAGGCTCTACGATGAGCGACAGCCTCTGGAACCGCCGTATCCGAGAACCGAAGTTTGCAGAGCTGATAGTGCTCATGCGACAGAAGAGACGGAGGAGACAGAGAGACTGCTTCATGCGCCACCTGGGTAAGTTCCACAGACATAGTCTTGAAGCGCTACTTTGGACTGACTGGCCGCATACAGTCCATGTTATGTGGGCCTCAAGAACAACGTGAGCACGCGCTTGCTGGAAACGACCTTGAATCCGTTTCCGCCTGGGACTGAGGATTATGTGACGCATCAAGTCCTGTGCGACTATATACAAGCTACTGCTGCCTCCACGGGGGTGCATGGGTTGACACAGTACGACACAGATGTGAGACGCGTCACGAAGAACGGCAAATCGTGGACGGTCGAGACTGTGACTCTGCAGACTGATCAGGAAGGTGCGCTCGAAAGACGTGTATCTGTTCATGTCAGTATTATTTTGATATTGGCTGCGCCTGGAGTTTGCTAATCTTGGGCTAGGATTTTGACGCCGTAGTGATTGCGTCCGGTCATTACCACACACCAAGAGTTCCCGATACGCCTGGACTGGCGAAGTGGAAGCGACGATTTCCTGGTAGAGTGCAGCATTCGAAAAGCTACCGAAGGCCCGAGAATGCCCAAGATAAGGTACGTGTGCGCCAGACTAAGCGAAACGACGTCGTCGTGATCTGATAATACTCCAGAACTATCTACTTGTCGGTGCAAGTGTATCCGCGACGGACATTGCTCGCGAACTGAGCCCGTACGCAAACAAGATTTTACAGAGCCAAAGGAATGGCAAATTTGATCTACCTCCTAGCATGCTTCCCGATAATGCATTCCGCATCGAAGAGGTGGCATCGTACGACGAACCACGCGCGAATACATATGCATCAGCATCACTGAACCCCGACGAAGCGATTCCGGCAACCGTCACGTTGAAGTCAGGCGCAAAAATCTGTGATATCCACCATGTGATACTTTGCACTGGCTACTATCTCACCCTGCCTTTCCTACCACAGCTCACCTCAGACGAGACGCCAGTCGAGCATGCCGACGACGCGGTTTTGGTGACGGATGGTACACAGTTCCATAATCTACACAAAGATATCTTCTTCATCAACGATCCGACCCTCGCCTTTGTTGGCGTGCCTTTCTTCACGGCCACCTTCACGCTGTTCGAGTTCCAAGCTATGGTCGTTGCAAAGGTGCTCGCAGGCCAGGCCAAGCTCCCCAGCAATGATGCTATGCGGTCGGAATACAACGCACGCGTGGAGAGTAAAGGTTATGGCAAGTCGTTCCATAGTCTGCGAGATCAAGAAGCAAGCTACGTCAACGAGCTTATGAACTGGGTCAATGCTGATCTACAAGAAGCCGGCAAAGATAAGTTGCATGGTCATACCGAGAAGTGGCATCGCGCAAGGGCAGAGCAGCTTGGGAGGATGAAAGCTTTCTTTGCTAACCCCATAACTGAGAAGCGGTTTGAAGCGACGTGTATATGATATACTGGCTGAATACACCATGTCTCAATTACAATGATCAGTCGCGCAGACGAGCCTTCTCCAGTCACATGATCAGATGGAATGTGTTGAGGATCTCTGCGTATTTCGTTATGGGTATTGCGCGACTCAGGCACGCAATCTGCATGCCTGATCACGACACATGACGCCACACCTTTCCAATGCATCATGACGATCTTGAACCTACAGATACCGGCAACGCATTTCGCATTCGTGCGTATCAAATCTAGACTGTCTACATGTAGCACAAACCCCACGCGAACCCTGTCATAACGCCATACCAGCCCCAGTATGTCGAATCGCGCTACGAATCCTACCGCGCATTATCGACTCGCCACTGACGCGCCGAGCGCCATGCTGAACGGACTATCTCGTAAAGGATGCTTAGCCATGACAAGAGGGCCTTGTGTTGCTTGCTTGATAAAGCTGAGGCTTGTGCCAGAACCGCTTCAGACACCAGACACATGCTTCATATTGAAGCCTCACGAAGATGGGTCGACCTCAGGATATCTCGACGGAAGCAGTCGCAGCTACAACTGTCATCCAAACTAACGAAGAGCTGAAGGCGAAGCCGCATAAATGGTACTACTACCTCTGGGATACCCTGGACAAGCCGAAAGAAGAGCGATGGTTCATGTTCAAGCTCGATGCCGCTCTACTCACTTTCGCTTCGTTGGGGTACTTCATCAAGTACCTTGATCAGATGAACATAAACAGCGCTTTTGTCTCTGGAATGTATGTATCTGACCTCCATTAGCGATGACTGGCTGACATCAGAGTAGGAAGGAAGATCTTGGGCTTTACGGCAACCAGCTCAACTACATGCAAACTTGTTGGACTGTGGGCTATGTCATCGGCGAGATACCCAGCAACATCATTTTGACTCGCATTCGACCGTCGATTTGGATACCCGCAATGGAGGTATGATTCTGCAACACCGTTCGGTTGAGAAGTGAGTACTGACACTGGTAGCTTACTTGGGCTGTCTTGACGTTTTGCCTTTGTCGCGCCAACAACGCCGAAACGATCTACGCTCTACGCTTCCTTATCGGCCTTGCCGAAAGCACTTTCTACCCAGGCATGCAATACATCATCGGATCGTGGTACCGGAAGGAAGAGCTCGCCAAGAGATCTTGCATATTCCATACCAGCGGTGCCATCGCGACCATGTTCTCCGGCTACCTGATGGCAGGCGTGTACAAGCTCGACGGCAAAGGCGGCTTCAGAGGCTGGCAATGGCTCTTCATCGTGGACGGGATAATCTCGCTCCCCATCGCGGTCCTCGGCTTCTTCTGTCTGCCCGATTTACCAGAGATTTCGAAGCCTTTCTACCTGACTAAGGAAGAAGTAGCGTTTGCGCAGGAGCGCATGCGACTCGAAGGCCGGCAGAAGCGGAAGCCGTATACCAGGGCCAAAGTACGCAAGATCTTTACGTCGTGGCATATCTGGGCTCTTGTTCCGCTTTATGTGTTCTTCAACAACGCTAGTATGGGATCGCAGCCGATCTTCCAGCAGTTTCTCAAGGCGAGTAAGGACCCGAAGTACACCGTCAGTGAGATCAATACCGTAAGTTTTGCTATCCCTGTACACCACCAATTGGCGCTAATTTTATTCAAAGTACCCCACCACTACCAACGCCGTGCAAGTCGTCACAACCCTTCTATACGCCTGGACGAGCGACAGTATCCTCAAAGGCTCCAGATGGCAACCCATCGTCTTCGGCGGCTGCATGAACATCATCTGCTCCACCAGCCTCGCAATCTGGGATATACCCATCAAGTGGAAGTGGGCTTGCTACATCCTCTCCGGTTTCGGTGGCGGTCTTTCCGGTTTGTGCTTCGCATGGGCTCATGAGATCTGCACGCACGATAACGAAGAGCGGGCTATCGTTGTCGCGGCTATGAACGAGATGGCGTATGTGATACAGGCTTGGCTGCCGCTTCTTGTTTGGAGACAGGTTGAGGCGCCGCAGTATCGTAAGGGGTTTATTACGGTGGCGTTTTTGAGTGCGGCGTTGATTGCGACTGCGCTTACGATTCGGCTGCTGTATGCGAGAGAGTTGGTTAAGAGGGGTGGCGGTCAGGCTTCTGAAAGTGAGGAACGGACGAGTTCTGATGAGGAAACGACGGGGTTGGGCAGCGATGGAGATGCTGGTCATATTAAAGCGCCTTGAGAAACTGTGATTGCTATCACGTCAATCCTGGGTCTCTCACAGGGTCATTGCAGTTGTAGCTTTCCATCTTCATGATTATTGACTATCGCATTACCTAAATAAGACAGAAAGTCTGCTCCTCCGGTATGTCCGAGGTGGAACCTTGAAATACCTCTCCGTTCATGATTTCGTCGACATAAGCCTGACCCATGAATACATATTTGCTTCCTCTCGGTCGCAGCACATAGGGTGTGTGACCACCGTACAACACCACCACGATATCACCGACTCGCATGCATTGTGGACCGAGACCATAAGAACCTTCCTCCGTCCAAAACAGGCGTCGGTGATTACAAACATTATAGGCTATGCTTTCAAACAAATCTGAATCGCGATCGTGAGCATACACACCCTGATCACCAGACCCTTGAAGATTGATCAGTCGGCGCAGAAAACGTGAGCAAGCGTTGCTGTGACTCGCTCTCGAATCTGAAAGCTGTAGGTACTGGTCCGGCCCAATCCTCCAACTACCTGTTGTCAATGTACGAGCGAATTTCTCTGGGGAAGATTTGACATCCGTGCGCTCGAAAGCTTTGATGAATGGATGACTTCTGGGTGGATTGCCGATAGCCTGGACATCCTTGGCATCCTTGGTAGGCTTTGGGCCGCCGATATACTTAGGATCTGACAGATTGAAACAGTTCATGACCTCTTCGACCTCAGACACTTTGCTGTACGTCACGCCTTTGAGACAGAGATCTCCCAGAGCTGACAAGCTGCCGACAGTAATAGTCCTTTCATGCTCTCCACATGCACTCCAAGGACATGAATCTTCAGGTAATCCTATTGGCACACCAGAATGCTCACTATCCCATCGCGGGGCCCACGACCTGTATTCAGTGTCGTCGCATTCCTCAGGACCAGGCCCATGATAGATGATACCGTGATCAATGAATCTCCACTCCTCGGGACCAGGCCCATCATAGTTGATATGGTGATCAATGTAGCCGAACGCGGTCAGTCGTGCGTAAAGTTGAATGTAGACCAATACCGTGTCGGCATATACCTCATCAATGTCTTTTATATAGTCGACGCCTAAAGCTTCTACCTCTGACCTCGGTGAGATGATGTTCAGTAGACCGTACACTTTATCCACTGGGTCAGAAGACTCAGAATCGCAAAAGGTATGCAGCGCTTCTAGTAGTGGATACGTGGTCTCTTCGCTCATCATGACCGCATGTGTGCTGTCTAGTTCATAGAGCGCTAACTTATCTGCGATTCCGTAATTGCCCAATTCAGCAGGATAGTCTCTCTCAAGGATCCATCTGGCACTCATAGCCAGAGCTGACCAAGGAATCTCGTCATCTCCCCAGATGACTAGCGCGTCCGCAGCTGAGCGAATTTCTTGGATGCACCATATCCTACGGAACCAAGGTCGATGGTAAAGTTCCTTGAGGCTGCTTAGTATGATCGGAGAGGCCGCGATTTCCGGGAGTTTGACTTCTTCATGATTGATGATCCAATTTGTAATGATGCCGTGTCTTTCATCGTGATCATGACAAGCGTCGGCAATGGTTTTACTGGAGTCGAAGGCTAGTCGTATCTGTTGCGCATCTCCCTGACCTAACCAGACAACGACTCTTCTTGCCAACGAATAGATGCTACCCATCATCGGAACTTGGTGACTTTTCTCTGTCTCGTCCGCCTGGTTGATACATATTGCGTCTGCCCAAATTATGCGCTTGGCTTCTCGATAACGTAGCCTCTTCAGTGCTTGCGAAAGCGATGAGCCAATCTCTATACACTGATCATTGCACCGTATGTTGGCAGTTGGTGTCGCATTGCCCCATACGTAAGACAACGCTTCGTACGGAGGAGCCTCGTGAATGTCGAAAGAGCTGCATTCGCATAGCAATAGATCGTCTCCATTGAGGGCAGGGAGAATTGTGAGTAGCCTGAATGTCCGACCATCCAATATCCTTTCCGGGTGGCTGAGAGTGGCCGACATCTGGTATTTAGAACAAATTTTAAAGCGACGGTACGTTTACGAGCATGAACCCTGACGAACACTCCTAGAGCATTTTGAAGCGTGCTACGCTCGCTCGCATATGTCCGATGCGTATGTATCGCAATTGGGTACGTGCGCTGCGTGTACCCAAATTACAATAAAGTGGCTGATAGACGCCGGTGATCGAGGACGGCAGACCAGCCGCGTCAGGCTGACAAGTCACCCGTCGCAGGAGTGGGGGGTTGTGTCGATTCTCAGATACGTGAGAAAATCCGGGCAGCGCCGATGACGTACACAGCGTTCGTGACGAGGTTTGCATGCGGTGTCCTGGGAGGGTAGGTGGGAAGCAGAGGTGCGTCTTGTAGGAGGTTGGGAAGTGGCACTACGATAAGACCTCGGCAATGTGCCGCAAATGGTACTGACATGTGGACACCGACGCTAACGTATGAATTTCGTGGTCGCCCTCGTGGGAGCTGAGCGGTGCGCCAAGCAACGCCATCAACCGCAAGTTCAACCGTAGCTCAATTATCTGCCGCTGTCACCTACCACTGCCATGACACACTTCGGTCAATCGCCGGACCATACCACTCCTTCCACTTCAATCATCACATCTCTCGTCATTGCGATCCGCAGATTTGATGAACGCGACAGATGACATCTGGAAACCTTACCAAGCCACACTTCCGCCCCCAATGCCGGCCTGAGGCGATCCATGAGCCAAGTCCGCGGTATACTGACCCGCTTCCTTCATCCCATGTCGCACGTGCGTCGTTCAAACGCCGGTGCCTGGGTACGGGACACGCCCACATTCTATCATCCATGTCATTACGGGAGCTTGCTATAGGGCATTTTATACGAAGTTTCAGCAAATGTCCAGCCTTATCTATTGCGCCCCTGTGCTAGCTAATGCGGGCTGGACAGACTAAGCGAAACCACCTGCCCTTTTGCGAACCCTCACCACCACGCTCAAGCACGTTGGGACTTGCCAAATTATTGTATTATTTCCATTGGTCGACAGGTAAAGAGGTGCTGGAGGAGTTCTCTCCTCGCCGACCTTCACCGTGCTGCAAAGGGTCACGATTGTCCTGCTGATACCGATGTTGATGCTCCTTCGGACGTCATGTGTGAATGTGGTAAGTGCGCTTTGGTCTGCCAACGGTTTTGCGGCCACGTGCGCTACCATGGGAACTATGGGAAGATCAGTACGATCACTGCGGCACGCTCCATGAGTGGAGTGTACTTCCACGGCTACTGAAGATCGTGACAAAAAGCAATGCGCTCATGATGTTCGACTTCAAACGTCACTGGGACTCAAGGCGCAATTGACTTTGCTTACCCAAAGATGGATGTTTCCGTTAGAGGCTTCAACACAGGCCATCCCAAGTAATCATATGGCGGGCCAACAAGTCGAAAGCCACATGGAAAACATGGAAGACCCGGCCTCGGGTGCCTTCAGCCGCACAAACATGAGCAAGTGTCTGGACCAGTCGCGACCCTCGGGCGATGGTGTCGTTTCAAGCAGGTGGCAGGCGCAGCGCCACTCACACTATGCGCGGGACGTGCGTAGCTCACTTCAAGTAAGTTTCAACTCCTGCTCCTACAGGTCGCGGGGTAGCAGGTGTGTATGCCGGCTCCTATTACGAGCATGCCGGTTATAATGGCCGCGGGCGCTCCCGAGTGATTCAGGAATGCTTTTCTGGTACCCGCGGAGGACTTATGTTGTTTTTGCGGCTGTCTTTGCTGGCGTTTACTCATCATGACTTCGAGATTTCCTACGGCGGAGGAGTTCGCATCGTTTCCACCGCCTAACTATGTCGACCCGGCGAACCACCTTACATTGGCATTGGCGATACTGGTTCCACTGACTGTTCTTGTCATTGGCTTCATATCATGTCGCTTCTACTGTCGGACAGTGCTCGTCAATACATTGGGATGGGATGACTGGACGATGCTGATGGCAGCTGTAAGTGACAGAAAGATTCATCTGGCGAGCTGAAAGCAGAGCGCTGATTTGTGAAGGTGATGTCGGTTGGAAGCAACGTCATGCTCATTATATCGATGCTGCCAGATTACCAAATGGGCTACCACTTATGTGAGTAGATAGTGACTCTATCACACGCGACATAGCTAATACCAACCAGGGGACGTTCGACCTGAGCGACTTTTCGGGACGATGAAAGCTGCTCAAGTACGTGGCGCGTCACGAGGTGGTCTTCTCATGCTCACAACAGTATAGATGGGCATGTCGACTCAATTGCTCTTCACCGCAATCATTACGTTCATGAAGGTGGCAATTCTTCTTACCTACATACGTAAGTGCGCAACATATGCAAAATCTGACAGTGTGCTCACTGACAGTTTCTCAGGCATATTTCCGTCGAAGCTCGACAAGTGGTTCTGCCGCTTGATGATTTTCTACACGGTTACTCTGAATACGGCCTGCTTCTTCATCACGCTGTTCCAATGCTCGTAAGCAAATGCGCTCACCTCAGTCATTGCGCTTCATGCTGACAATCTGTGTAGACCCGCCAGCACGTACTGGGAGATCTTCAAGTACATCAACACAGCCAAGTGCCTCAACATCAAGGCTATCTACTACTTCCACTCAGCGCAAAACACATTCAGCGACTTCGTCATCTTCCTATGGCCCGCGAGAAACCTCTTGAACGTCCAAGTATCGCTCCGTCAGCGTGTTACCTTGACGAGCATGTTTTCGCTCGGCGTTATGTAAGTCGACTCTCCGTGATCTACTTTAGATCAGGCTGACTTGCGATTAGTGTATGCATCGCCGGTGTCGTGCGACTTTACTACACACATCTATACCTCGTCTCCTACGACGTCTTTTGTGGGTTACCATCGCATCACAGCTGTGCGCAATCACCAACTAACAATATACAGGGTACGGAGCTACCACCTTCGTCATCATGTCGGTAGAGAGCGGTGTAGGTGTCATCTGCGGCTGCCTCCCAGGCTGCAAGCCCCTCATGAACAAACTGTTCCCACGCGTCTTCGGCAACACGTCGCAAGCATCGTCCCGCCGCCGTCCATCAAACAACTTCCTCGGAGGCAAATTCGCACCAACGTCATCGTCATCGGCGGGGAAATCTGAGCAAGGGTCATACCGCATGCAAGCTTTCCAGTCTCGTCCCGAAATACGGCGCGGTGCGACCATGGAGAAACGACCTCAGCCAGACGTTGAGAAGCAGCTTCCTCCGCCCCCACAACCGTCGCACCAAGGGCTGCGGCCACCCAGTCGAGCGGCTTTCACCGGAAGGAGACAAGGAGATGCGTATAGAGAGTTGCAGGGCAATGGGAGCGACTCCAGTATAGAGATATTCCTTTTGCAGCGTAATTAAAAGATGTGCACCCTTCATGGGGGACATAAAGGATTGAGATAGACAAAAGAATGTCCGTGCTTTTCAGTTTCGCAACGCCCCAATGACCCGAGAACTTCATTATGCCGTCGACATCATCGACCGCTCTTCTGTTCGCCAGATGGTTCTTTGTACCACCGGGCACTAGAAGCCCGTTTGACCCCACCTCTGCGCCCCTGAGTGCACAAGTAACGTCGCGTCGCGTGTCAAAAGTGTCGGCGGCGGATAGCTTGCAGCTTACCCCACTTCGCGTGTTTGCTACCGGTCGCACGCCTCCCCGCGTTTCGTCGTCCCGTCAATCTTCGCTCAGCCTGGCCGCTTCTGCCTTGCGAACAATGAACTGGGCATTACAGGCACAACACGGCATGTCTCTTGGTTCGATAGGTCGGAAAGACGACGAGATAGTATTCATGGTAAAGAACTAACGGTGCTGTATTAAGCAATGGCAATATCTCTCTGCTCCCAGCGACGGTCACCCTCCGTGTATCCGTCCAACCGGAAAATACCAACGCGCGTGTACTTCTTGGTTCGCGGCTGCATTGCCAGAATGAGTCCCCGACCTATGGTAATACGAGCTAGCAACACAATATGGCATCCCGCAATGTGTTCATCACACTGACCGTGTATGTCGGTCCAGACTTTTCCAGACTTCGGGTCCACGAAAGTAGGATGCCAAGACGACCAATCATCCTCTTGTGCACCGGTAGTCGCGTCCTCGTCGGCTCGATGACGCGTAGCTTTGCTACTGAACCCCCACGACCGAGAAGCTGCTTCGTGTCCCCATGATTGAGAAGGTCTTTCGTCTTTCCCTATTTTAGCATGGAGGGTTAATGTTCGAAGTCTCATTTCAGCGTCGAGCACGTCGCTGAAGTCGTCTTTAGACGTGGCATTCTCGACGATGACGTTCAGACGTTGACACACGATCGAATTGCTATCGATCAGTGAGTAGCTGATAGGTCCCTCTATCGATGCCCAAGACCATGATGGAGCCACCCATTTAGCGGCTCGGGTGGGTTTACTTGAGCTCCGATCGACACGGTCCACTTCCCAAAGTAATTGGCTCGGCAGGTGTTCTGCCCAGAGCCCAGCGTAGTATCGCACAGATGAGGACTGTCCAAACTTTCTTGCAACAGCCGAGATGGCACGCAGCTTATCAGTGTTATGGCTCAGGCTTAGGTGACTGTAATGCACAACGATGCGTTCCCAAAGATCCAGAAACTCGGTTCCAGTCGCTGGTAAAGTGTACCAGTGAGCTGGTAAGTCAAGCGAATGACCACTTCCGTATGCCCCGAACGTTTCGGAATTCGTGATCCACCCGTCTGTCTCCGGGACGACTTCGTCAGTGCGATTGGCGGTGCATAGATACCTCAGCTGATGGGTACCGAACTCCAGGATGCGGGGTGAAAGGATTTGTTCTTGGAAGCACCAGCCACGTTGGTGGATTGGCTCGGCATTTCCCATGTCTCTGCCTGTCCAGAGGATTACGGAACCTATCTTGCCGTTTTTGCAAAGGTAGGGTAACCGAAATCCTCTTTCCCGGGGGATGTATCTGGATTGTAGAAACCCGTCCTGCACTCTGGGACTTCGTGAAGCTAGTAGGGTAACATGCGCATGGGAGTATATGTCGCCCATCCGAGCGAGCTCCACAATCTTATCGCCATCGTCGTCCTGGACTATGCAAAGAGCGTCTATCCAGATGTACTCAAGTCCTAGCTCAGCCGTCACTAGTATGGCATCCTTGAGCGTACGTGGAAGATCGCTGAAGGAGATCTTGGACCGCCATGAGATTATGTTGCCTCTTTTCAGTTTCGTTGGCTGATCTCCTCCCCAGCAGTAGCTCAAGGTAGCATACTTCGGCCGTTCGATGTTTGTTGTCTCCACCAGGCATAGCTCTGGATCCGTGGCTGAGCCCTTAGGCCTTTTGAAGATCTTGATGAGACGGCGAGGTTTCAAGATACCAGAGCCTGTCGTTGTGCGCCGGGATTTACTGCCACACGCGTGATGCGTGGCGGTGCACGTCTGCAGCCACGTGCGAGCCGTCGACATGGTTTCGGCGGATGCGGGATTCAGATTTGGCAGCCTGGGTTTGATGTCCGCAGCGGCTACGTTACTGAGCCACATGCATCATTAGTGCACTGATCTAGCAAAGAAGCCGTGTTCCACGGAGGACGTACTCAGCCTCGACGCACAGCACTAGCTTGCGAGCAAAGTCTTTACCGTCCGTATATTGATTGATATCATTGACCCAGTCTAGCACAAGCTGTTCCTCGGAGTTATGCATGAAGTATGCGCGCAATTGACTGTTCGCTGTGGTTCCACGCCGGCTAAGGGTGAGAAGCCACATCATCAATTCGCAGCCACCCTTTGCCAATGCGACGGCTTCATTATAATAAAGATTGAACCAGTATCCATACTCGTTGCCGGTCGAAGATTCGTGTTCGGTAATGCGCTCCCATGAGCCCTTTTCTGGACAGCGGTTGTAGCCGTGGAGGTAGAGGAGCAGCTTGGATTGGCACACCTTACAGGCGTGGGGAAGAACAGGCACCAGCATACTTGATAGGCATCTGCAAGGTCTCTGCAGCGTAACAAACCGGTGAGTATGCAGTCAGGCAGCTGGCGAAGTGAAAGGAATGAAAGTCGGGCGCTGGCGTTCGACGTGGAATGAGACGACGCGGGGCGGGGTGTGGGTCGGCGCGTAGCTTGCCCCACTTAAGTAGCGTGTTTGCTGCCAATGCCTCGCCTCATCGCTTTCTCGTCATCTCTCAGCCTTTGGGGTCTTGCGAGCATTCCCATCGGAACAGTGTTGCTGTTTCATACGAAGGTTGCTCTACAAAACCTTATCCCAAAGCATCTAGTCCACAAGGGCAGCGTGTCAGACAGATCGCTGAACTCGTCGCACGTCGCGCCAATTCTTCAGTCCGAAAGCCTCACTCAGCCATTCAACTATGTCAGGCGCACCTCGAGGCGGTGACAGAGGAAGAGGAGGGTTTCGTGGAGACCGCGGAGGTGGACGTGGAGGAGGAGGGAGAGGCGACTATGGAGGTGGCGGCTTCCGAGGGGATCGAGGCGGTGGGTTTCGGGGTGATAGAGGCGGAGGCCGTGGTGGCGGCAGAGGAGGGTATGGTGGACCGCCCCGCGGTGGCCAGCAAGGCATCCAGATCTTCCCGTAAGGTATTGATCAATTTTCGGTTCGTCCAGAATTAACATTGGTACAGCAACTCTCATCCGCTAGACCCAAAGGTCGCAAAAGTTGAAGATACTTTGCATCCTGTCGGAAAGAAAGGCCTCGATCTCAGCGCCCTGTCGCTATCAGAAGGAAATCCAACGAGACCCGGATACGGCACCAAAGGTGTCAAGGTAGAGCTCACGGCGAACTATGTTGAGCTGCTCCCACCTTCCAATATGGTGTTGTATCGTTACGATGTTGACGTCCAACCAGAAGCCGCTGGAAGGAAACGTCACCGGGTCATGGAGCTCTTGCTTCAGTCATCGGAGATGGCTCCTCTCAAAGGCGACGTCGCGACTGATTTCCGTCAAACACTTGTCTCCAAGACGAAGTTCAAGCATGACGAAGACATCATTGAGATTCAGTACCGCAGCGAAGGTGAAGACGAACCAGCAGACAACGGCACGGTCTACAAGATCAAGGTCAAGTATATCCGAACGTACAGCATCGGTGAGCTGGTCGACTGGATGAATTCTACCAACCTCAGCCAGTCCTTGGGCGACAAGCAAGAATTGACGCAGGCGCTCAATATTTTCCTGAACCACTACGTCAAGTCTGCCAATAACCTAGCCACGATAGGCTCATCGAAGAGCTTCTCCCTGAATCAGAATGCGACAAGGGGTGATCTCGGCTCAGGGCTCGAAGTCATCCGCGGCTTCTTCTCCAGCGTGCGCATTGCAACTTGCCGCATCTTGGTCAATATCAACGTCAGTCATGGAGCCTTCTACCACTCTGGTCCTCTTCCGGGCCTCATGCACAGCTACGGTACACGAAACACCATTGCTTTGGAAAAGTTTCTCAAGCTGGTCCGCGTCCAAACCACGCATTTGGCTGAGAAGCGGAACAAAGCCAAGCAGGTCATTCCTCGCATCAAGACCATCTTTGGTCTAGCCAGGAAGGATGACGGGCATAAGCTGGCGAACAGGCCACGCATCAAGGGCCACGGTGCAGGCGCCAAGGATGTTGAGTTCTGGCTCGATGCTGACGCAGGCTCATCCGGCGCACCCAAGGCGGAGGCGGGTGCTGCAAAGGGCAAGGGCAAAGGAAAGCCCCAGCCCAAGGGCCCAGCGCCTGCTGGATCGGGAAAATACATTACTGTATTCGATTTCTTCAAGACGAGTATGTCACCCTCTCCCTCCATGGTATCCCGGTACTAACGTTATGTAGCATACAATCGTGTCCTCCAGCACCCCGAGCTGCCCGTCGTCAACTGCGGCAACCGAGAAAACCCCATGTACCTTCCTGCGGAGGTCTGCGTCGTCGTTCCGGGCCAGCCATCCAAAGCCAAGCTTGATGGTGGCCAAACACAGACTATGATTCAGTACGCTGTACGCAAGCCGTGGGAGAACGCGAGGTCCATCCTCAATGAGGGTGTATCGACCGTCGGTCTGGACGAGGACACCAATGTTCTGCTGGTAAGTTCCCACTTGCGCTGTGAAGTCCTTTCGCTGACAATTACAAGCGCTCTTTTGGTCTTACCATCACACCGGGTCTGATTAAAGTACCTGGTCGAGTTCTCACCTGCCCAAGGGTCATCTACAAAGGTGACAAGACTGCTCCTGTCGACCAGAAATTTGGCCGTTGGAATATGATGAACATCAAGTTCAATACTGGCGCGTCCCTACCGAAATGGTCCACAGTCATGATATCTATGCCAGGTAAACGCGACTCTTTCGATGGCCAAGCTCTCGGTGCTGTGATGCAGGAGTTCTACCAAGGCTTGCTCAAGATTGGTGTCAACGCCCAGCCACCCCTTCCCCCACAACGTCTTCAACTACAGCATCCAGACGATCCCACCCTCGGCCCGTATCTACAGAGAGCGGCTGGTGCTTTGAACCTCCTATTCATTGTGCTACCAGAGGCAAACATCCCCCTATACAAGCGCATCAAGACACTCGCCGATAGAGACTATGGCCTTCACACGATCTGTTCTGTTGGCTCCAAGCTCTGGAAGGAGCGCGGCCGAGATCAGTACATTGCGAACATCGCACTGAAGTTCAATTTGAAGCTCGGTGGCATCAACCAGATCGTCGAAAACAAGAGCCTTGGCATCATCGATCAGAACAAGACGATGGTGGTCGGTATCGATGTGACCCACCCTTCTCCAGGCTCGGCTTCTAACGCTCCTTCTGTATCGGCGATGGTCGCTTCCGTCGACAAATTCCTTGGACAATGGCCTGCGACGTTGCGCATCCAGCGCGGAAGGCAGGAAAACGTCGATGATCTCTCCGAAATGTTGAAGTCGCGTCTCAACCTCTGGAAGACCAAGGGCAAGCACCCTGCATTCCCCGAGAACATTCTCATCTACCGCGACGGAGTATCAGAGGGACAATACGACATGGTGCTGTCACAGGAGCTTCCCCAGCTGCGAAAGGCATGCGAGGCACTGTACCCCGCGCCTGATACCAAGAAGGGTCTTCCACGCTTCACGGTTGTCATCTGTGGTAAGCGACACAAGACACGCTTCTATCCAACATCGGACAAAGACTGCGATGGTGTTGGGGAAAAGAGCTCTGGCAACACGAAGCCTGGTACTGTCGTCGATCGGGGCGTGACAGAGGCCCGCAACTGGGACTTCTTCCTTCAAGCACACGCCGCACTCCAAGGAACAGCGCGTCCTTGCCATTACTATATCGTTCACGACGAGATCTTCCGTCAGATCTACGCGAAAGTGGTCCCGCCACAGTTTGGTAACATCGCTGATATCGTGGAAGACCTCACCCACAACATGTGTTATCTATTCGGTCGTGCGACGAAGGCTGTCAGTCTGTGCCCACCAGCATACTACGCCGATCTGGCTTGTGAGCGGGCTCGTTGCTACTTGGCGAACCTGTTCGACACGCCGACGCCGAGCGCCGGGAATTCCGTCGCTGACTCTTCGGCAGCTGGGGGTGCGTCGCTGGACCCGAGCGCGTCGGATGTACAGATCCATCCCAAGCTCAAGGACACCATGTTCTACATCTAGGCAATGGCGCCATGGCTAGTCACTTACGTACAATGTTGATGGAGGCGGCAAGGAAAAGTGTTGAGCTATCACCATTGGCACGAGAGGTAGATTGCAAAGTCGAAAGAGGATATGTAGGTGAGGAAAGCACCCAGCGATGAATGGCGATTCATTGCTACAAAGTCCATCGATACGGCAACATGTCGATAATCCAAGATCATACTGTTCATTATTGCTAGATACAAAGCTGCATAACAGCCAAATACACTCATTCATCAACCTCTACCCCCATCTTCCCGCAAGCACTATATCTCTCCCACTCGTGGCCTCGGCCCATACGCCACCCTCCTAAACGGCACATAGATTCAAGTCGCCGTCTGATATATCGCCTGGTCCGCCAATCTCAACCTCATGCTATACTGCTTACCCATCGCCGCCGACGTTCTGCCAGTGTATGCACATGGGAATCCAGACCACTTGCTCTGAGCTTGCTGAGACTGGCCCACATGGAGACATGCATGCTTTTGGCACTCATTCTCGTGATATTGGTTCGTAGTGACTCGTTCTCGCGATGCCGTCCGAGGTGGTCTTTGGCTTCTGCGCTCGTGCGAACAGGGTTCATGGTGTTCGCTAGGAGCCATATTTGTGCGTTCACGCACCATTCGATGCAGCGCAATCGCACCTTATATGCTTCTCGCACGGCGACATCATGCAGGGTGCAGATCTACCGGCGCGCTCTGCTGACACCCCAGCCCCATGTCCACTAGTGCGTGCAGCTCCTCCGGCAAACTGTTCCGTATCAGATTATGCCACTGCTGTGGCGTGAATAGCTTCTCGCCTCGTGTCGCACGCCAATAATTCGTCGTTTCGTACACTTCGGGGCATCCACTCAGCAGCCAGCCCCACTTCTCCAGGAATATCGGATCGATCTCCCAACTGCGATGGTCTTCTGGCGGTCCCCAAACTATCAGTATGGGATTACGGTCCAGATGGTTGTACTCGCAGATATCATGGCATAGCGCATCTTCGTAGTCGATGGGTTCCGTGCGTTGGAACGCTTGCAGCATGTTATCTCGCACCTTAGGCCACGGGAACAGATCGAGCCAGGGATGATGCTCTATTGAGCTTTGTAGTTCGGTTGGTTGGAGACATGCTGGCCATTCTGCCCCTGCGTCTTGACCTAGGAGCGGGCCTTGTTTATTGAGTGGTGAGATGCCATACCAATCGTAGTACTGCGCAGTGACTCCCAGTATATCCGCATTCCTTGCGAGGCCACTGGCGACGTTGTATTTGAGTAGGAGCGGCAAGTGGGACAGGGCGGGTGTGCCTTGCATGTAGCTGGCGTATGCGTGTTCGGAAAAGCGGCGCATGAGCTCCTGCACCTTGGGGTGGGCGGCCATGCATGACCTTTGCGCTATTGCGGCATCGGGTTCGCTAAGGTCGTTCAGAGATAGGTCGGATGTGCTGCAACTGCCTTCACGACCCGACGCGTCGCTCTCGTTGGCCTCGTCTGGTATGACAACGCGGCGGGGCTGTTTGGCTGGGGCACTTTTCTTCTGTGCACGGTTTCCTAGTAACATGTCAGAACTGACTTTATTTCTTTTGGCAGTCGATCTGCAGGACAACTTACTCCGTGCTCTCTGGTTCAAGCGGTTCTGTAGTTTTCGCCTCTCAACTGGATTGGTCACACCCATCCAATCCTCCGTCTCATCGCGGAGCTCGGGTCGCAGAGACGACCAGGCTAACTCAATAGGAGCATCTGCATAGTCAAACCCAGATGGCATCGGAGTTGCTGACATGTGGGCAGGTGGAAATTGTGTATGGGAATGTCATCCTCCGAGCGGGTGCGAGCATATATGCAGATCGATGACAGCTCGCGAATCGGACCTATGTATTCGAGCCCCGCTTCGAGAAGCAGCATAGCCCCAACACGTTTGAAGGTGTTAAGGAAGTAGTGAGGCTCACTCTGGCGCGATTCTGTTTTGAGAGTGTCAGCAGCGTGCATAAAGTCCGCGTTAGCTCCCTTTAGCGCCTGGGCTGATGCACAAGTGCCATCAAGACAGCGGCCGGGTCCACTTCCCCGTCGCACTCGCTCTCGCGGTCGGAGTTTGATAGATCGGAGGTAAGAAGGTTGCCATGTCTTAGTTGTAAAGCATAATGAGAATACACCAGGCGTATGAAGTTGTTGATGAAATTTTGGGTGCAAGCATGTGGACTTCGCGATGACTTCACAGATCGTTCATTGGGACTGGTGAGACCTCGGCTTGCAAAACGCTATGGCTACTGCCACTGAGAATGGTGAGCTTCTCGTCACTCCCACTTTCCAAGCGGGATGACAAAGCCATTGCGCACGCTTCGTGGCGGAGTTAACATCATACGTGGTATCGTGCATCGGATCCGCAGCTCTTGTAGCGTTGAATTGTTTCTGCTAAGACTAGCCGCTTTTCTCATTCATTGTATTTATTGCTTCGTCATCGACAGATCAGAAATGATCTTCGATCGACTGCACGTGGCTTTTTGATCGCTTCATAAGCTGTAGTGAGTACCGCATCTTTTGCGAACCGATGTCTTCGGGCTTATCCCATGGTCTTCCTATTGGGTCTGCGGTGGCTATTCCGCTCAGAGCCGCACAGATCTCGCTCAATTGATCGTGCTTCATTTACCGGCAGCAGGAACGCGGTCCAGTGGGATAGTCTCCATATCCCGGATCAGGACAGCGGGCCTGTCATATTCGAAAACGATCTCCAGCGCAGGCCTGCACTTTGTGAGGAATTCAAGGAACTCGCGACGGAACGCTTCATGGTAGACGCCACGGAACTCGAGGTACCGCAACTTCGGGACGAAAGTCTTATCTGTCAACCAGTCGAGTGTGCTGTTGAGGCGAATGCGCTTGGACTTTTGGCCTTGGACGACTGTCAGGGTAACGGATTCGATGTTTGCGCAGTTCTTGACGATAGTTGGGAATGCGGTACGCGTGAGCTTCGATGTGCCGTGAAGAGCGATGATCTCTAGTTGAGGCATCGCTTTGGTCAACTTCTCTACACCCGCGCTGGTGAGCTCAATGGCCTCCTTCCTCTCGACGTCTCCGGCGACGAAGACGCGGACTGCGCTTCGGAAAGTAGCATCTGCATTGGCGATGACGTCGACGATGGTGCTAAATCTTATCAGCATATGCTATTACGACACTGGATAAAGTTATGCATACTCGTCCACGTTGATACCAGAAGCGAAAACGATCTTTTGAACGGGCTTCGCAGTGCTATCAAACTTGGTTGATGCATCTACGTGCATAGTCTGCTCATCTGGGACAGCAGCAGGCTGGTACTCGATGGCCTTTCCCTTCCTTGCCTTTGCACGCTTCTCAAAAGCATCCCACGAAGCGTCGCTCGGGGGCTGAGCCATCAGGCGAGCATCCCACTTCTCCTTTGGCTCGTCCCAGGGTCCGTAGGCTTGGGTAGCGGGAATCTCATCGTCCGGGCTGGTGTCCGACCCCGCTTGGCGCTCTTCAATGACCTTGAGCCTTTGGACCTCTCTCTCCTTCTCCTTCTGCTTCTTCTTCTTGGCGGATCCTGAAAGTGGCGCCATGATGTCGAATCTAGGTATTTGGCGTTGGGAGACCTGAAGAAGCCAGGTGTCGAGGCATCAAATGAAGAGTTCATCGGAAGGCGGGGGTTCCCCACTATCATCTCACACCTTGCCGCTTCAAGCCTAGTGGCTTTGCGACCCCTTCGTAACTTCACTCTCGTGTCTCTTTGAGTCTCGTTTGGGACACGACGTAAGGCTATCGCGCTGGCATCAATACATTGAATCATGCCTGCGATAAGAATCTGACTCCCCAGATATGTCCGACTGGGTCCCGACTTTGTCGCAATATCGAAAGACCAGGAGCGCGCATACTCGGAACAAAGTTCCCGGACTTGAGATCGAATGATAGCGAGCTCGGAGTAGAGTCGCCCGGGATACATGTAGAAGACCGCTCCATCTGGAAGAGAAGACGCAGAATGCGAGCAACACGACATACGAGCTTCCTTATACTACCTAGCGCTCAGCATTTTGGTTGCCTGGATGGTCAGCCTAGGTGACTCATCCGATTCCAGGCCGGTGTGAGCATTCCGTCGACGCGTCGAAAATATGCTTATGATAAGGCTTGGAAGCGTATAAGCTTGAGCACACCACCAAGCATCGATCAACCATTGCTTAGCCTCGAGATGTCACCATACGACTTCCACATCTCGACTTCACGTCTCTACCTCTCCTATCTCGATCCCTCCTCTGACGAACAGTGCGACTTTACTCTTGCACTCTATCATGGCGCACCATCTGTCCGACGGTACCCTGGCGTGATCAAAGACGTACCAGATCGCGAAGCAGCGCGAAAGATCGCCGCTTCTGGAGATGAGAAGCTTCGTGCGACTGGATATGGGCGGTACATCATCAGCTTGAAACCAGAATCGCCTGCAGGTGACGAAGAGACCGGAGTTCCATTTTCACAGAGGAGATTGGAACGCATTGGGATTGTTAGTATGCAACTGGGACGTGTTGCAGGTGAGCAAGCACCCACCATGCCGGATGTCGGCTTCAACATGATGGAGCGGTATCATGGGAAGGGTAAGTCCTAGCTGTACGAAATGCATGTGAGACATATACTGACTTCTTATCTCTACTTCTGCAGGATATGCGACGGAAGCTGCACAAGGGCTGATCAAGTACTTTCGCGAGGAGAAAGGTGCGAAGGAGATTGCGGGTTTGACTGACGATACGAACGACGAGGCGAAGAGGCTCTTTCGCAGACTGGGATTCACGAACCATGGGGTCAGGAAGGTGCGTGGTATTCGGTGGGGTGGTGAAGTAATCGACGTGGACCTTTGGACCTTGGGGCTAGAGGATGGGAAGAAACTGGAAGACTTCGGGTTTTGATTTCACACAGCTGCTGTTCACGTTGTTCAGGCTTTCAAGTATTTTCTCTGGTGTCGCTGACTGGGCGCTTATCCTGCGTTTGAAAGTGATGGGCTCTGATATCTAAGTAATGCTACGTATTTTCCCCCCATATCTCTAGATGTAGTTCCGCGCCAGTACTTTAGTTACTGCAGTCTTGAGCTTGGCTGGAAGACCGAGGAGATACTTTAGCATCAGGCATAGCTTTGGCCCCGCTGTCGTGCGACAAGCTCCCAGCCTCGTTGTCAACTTCGATTCCATCCAGATACTCAAACCCAGTAACGATGCGCGGAATGAGGGTTTCATGAGCAGGAAAGAACAGATTGCAGAAGTAGTACAAGAAGATGGACAGGAAGAACCCATACAGCCAGTTGAACGTGAAGAGATTCTGGAGACCCGCCGAGAGCTTCAACTCCGGATTGACTTTGTTGGCCAGGCCTGGCAACAGAGGGATGATGGTGACGAACGTTGCGACAACAGCGCGCCAGTTTGTACCGTAGCGACCGTATCGGTAGATGCCTCTTGGGTCGTACAAAGCGGGGACGTCGTACTTCCTGTGCTTCACCAGCCAGTAGTCCGTGAAGAGGATTCCTGCCATGGGCGCCATGAAGATGGCATACGCGCTCATGAAGTTAAGGAACGCCTTGCCAGACGCTACGATGATCCAAGGACATAGCGCCCAGCCGCCGATGAAAGCGACGAGAATGGAGCCGCGACGTACATTGACGTACTTTGGCGCTAGCGTCGTGACGTCATTGGCAAAAGAGACGGCATTCGCACTAATGTTGACGCTAAGCTGCCCAAGCAACCAGATGGAAGCACAGAAGAAGGCTGCTGCCCGGCCACCAGGCGTATCCCAGGTATCGATGATTTGTAGGGGCGTCCAATAGGCTGTACCCCAGATCTCTTGGGCTGCGGATGCAGAAACGATCCCCATAAGAGCGACCATAGTCTTGAAGAAAGGGATTACCGGCATCTGCCAGTACTGCGCTGTGGGATCCTTGCTGAAGCGGGAGAAGTCGGGTATGTTGACAGCGAGGGTGCTGTATCCACCGGTAATGCTAGTCATGCTCGATAACCAGAGCCAGGCCCTTTCAGCGCCATGCACCGAGGCCGGACGTGTAAAGAAAGTGCCATTACCACCTGCTTTGACAGCGACCCAAACTGTCATTCCGATGGCTACGGGTGGTAGCAGTACTGTCTTAACCCAGAACATGTACTGTAGTTTGTGCGTCGGGATGAGAAGGAATGGGAATTGGATGAGCCAATACAGGAAGTATGAGATCATCCCGGCCGTCGTAAGACCGACCGATGCAGGTAGATGATTGGGAATATCGCGAAAGCTTGGCCAGATAGCGTTCAAAATCTAGGAAGCAATGTCAGGAGACGCATCCATCGGGCCATTCTTAGTATAACGTACCGCGGTCACACATGTACCTCCATTGGCTGTTTGAACTCCGAACCAAAACATAGCTAAGACACCTCTGCTCACAATGGCAAAGTAGCTAAACCAGTAACCAAAGCTGGCGCGAGACGCGATGGGGAACGGGATATGTAGGTTCGAGCCGATAGCGCCGTTAAGTACCGTGGGCAAAGCGTTGCATATACCCGCCACAAGCGTTATGAGCACGGCATCGGTTGCTGTCAGACCTATTCCAATCAATATCATGTCCTCAAGATGACTGTGACGATCGAACACTTACCAAGTGTGAAAATGGCGGACCCTGAACTCCAAGTCGATATGGTAACAAGGTCACTGAACCAGTACGTTACGAACGCGCTCTTGCCCCAAGTCCGCTTTTCCGGTGGTACTGGCTCCATATCGGCATTGGTCCATACATCGGGCGGTGCGATGCTGCTGTTTTGCTTTGGAAGTTGCCAGCTCGATGGCTGCGTTATGCGAAGCTTCATCTTCTCTTTTGCCGCGTGGCTGCGACTGCGTATGCTGCCTGTAAAGTGCATTGTGAGGGGCTTCTGTTTTGTTATGCGCCCATGTGATTCGAGCAGTCTTCTTCTGAGCTCATCAAAAGTCGTTTAGCGATGAATATTTCCAGCCGTTCGAGTAAAGCGATGACGGAAAGATAGGTGATCGACGATGTACTTCGAGGTTGCGTCCGAGTCCGATCTTCCACAAAAATAGCAAGCTATCCTCATCTTATGAAGTCAGGATATATGTGCTGCGTTTGGCGGCAGGTGTCAAAGATAGACAGCTGCGCTTACGTTGCACCGCGCTGAGCAAAAGATGGGGTAGTCTGGGCTGATCTTATCATTCATCGTGACGTGATTGGGCCATACCTCGTCGCTATCATAGATAAGTATGTGTTCCTTGCCCATATCGCTATCGTGTTGCTGCATTTGATGGGAGATGTTCATGCTGCAATGAGACGCGTTGGGATGATATGCAAGCGTGAGCCACCTGAATGGGGAGGATGAGAGCCGAAGGTCGGCCGGCGCTAGTGCCGACGCTTATCAGTTCGCTCCAGGGCTATCTCCAAGCGACCATCCCGCAACCTCCGTGTTTATCACTGCAAACTTCATCCTTCTCGACTATGGCGCCGGTTTGTCTGCTTGATCTCGCCTCGGCATGGCGTCTCATTCGCGAAGCAGGTTGACGTGCGCAGCTTGTGCGAAGCGGAAAGTTAAGTGCAGTAAGACGGTACCCTGCGACAACTGCATCAGACGAGGTCAAAGAGATACGTGCGGTATCGACGATTTGCATGGCGATGTAAGCTCTCCAACGCGTCCTTCCGACCAGAGATCATGTGAGCTCGACTATTTGCGACAGCGGGTCGCACAGCTCGAAAGCGAAACATGCCAGCGAAGCCCGACGAACATTGCGACTCCGCCCGGGACTCTGCAACCTGAAACACCAAACGATAGGCTTCCCGATGAGTCCGCAGATGAGCCCGACGACGCTGCTGTTTCTCGAGATACCGCGACGGTACTGGAGTTCCTCGCTTGGGGAAGAAGGAAAGAGCCTCACTGTCACACAGTCGCGTCCCTCGAACCCGCGGATGATGTTCCGATTGAAGTTGGTTCATCCATATTTGATGACTTGTCCCAGCTTTCGGTGCTTCAACTACTTCTTCCAAGCCCTCACCAAGTTCGACAGTTGGTAGAATACCACCACGAAAGCCTGTTGTGGTACCATGGCAGCTACTTCGTTCCTACTTTCCAGGCGCAACTCCGAGATTTCTACGATAGAGATAATGGGCTAATCGAACAATCATCTACGAATCTCCAATGGGTAGCTTTATTGTTCGCTATTCTGGCCGCTAGTCTTGTGTGCGCACCCGATTTGCGAGCACAATCATGGGGATTTGACAAGGCCGAGCGAAAGAAGCTCTCGCGACGATGGTATCAAGCTATCTTCACTTGCCTCAACCACGCAGACTATACGAGTAGATTGAGCATCCTTTCTTGCCAAGCTATAGCCACGGCAACTGTTTCAGCTCACCTCCTAGGGTTCAGCACAAAGCAAAGCATCCATCTCGCAACCGCTGTACGCATTGCTCAATCTTTGGGCATCCATCGCTTAGGGCCAGACGCCAGTGGAGGTGTCGTAGCAAATGAGACTGGCCGTAGAGTTTGGTGTCAACTTTGCAGCCAGGACTGGTTCAGCATACCGTTCTCGGAGAGTTACCTGGTCATTCCAAGATACTCGACATCAACCCCACCGCTGAACAGCCACGACAGCGATTTGACCGCCGTTGACGCGGACGTTCCTACTACTACAAGCTATTCTCTATTCTTGCGCAACATCGCGATAATCATGCCCCAGCTTCAGGACGGCCTCGTATCATGCAATACACCTTACACACGTTACGAAACGGTCTTGCATTGGGATGCACGACTTCGAGAACTGGCCACTCGTGGAAGGCCAATTTTCATGACGAACGCACCGTTGGATCCGAGCTGGCCCACGTGGGTACCATGGGCGCGGCGTGCTCTAGCCATTACGTCGAGTCACAAGATCATCATGATTCATCGTTCCTTCCTACTGGACAGTTTCGTCAATCCTGCTTTCGCATTCACCCGCCGAACATGTCTCGCAGCCTCCAAAACGATCGTCAAGGAGTACAAGGCCTTGGTCGGGGAAGATGGCCCCACCTTGTGGATTCATCAAGCATTTGCCGTCGCAGCATCCATCACCCTCTTGCTGGATGTACTACATCGCGAGATCAACGAGAATGAGTGTTCTGAGCATCGTGCACTTGTTGAAGAAGTTTTGGAGATCCTGCAGCGGCGCCCAGAGAGTATGATTGCGGTTAGAGGCGTCAGACTTCTCAAAGCTCTGCTTGCTCAAGCGTCGCACGAGACCTTGTCCCAAAGAAGAAGAAAGCGTAATCGTGACGGTAAACCCGCCTCAAAATTTGACGTCTCGACCCTCGTTAGGAACTTCTATCAGACCAACAATGGCGACAGCAACTCTTCGCTACGTCCTGCAGCCACACCAGGATCTACCACCGACCAACATCCTACATATGACTCGGAAGAGAGCAATCCCCTCGCCACCACGTTTGAACAGCCGCAATCTGCATTTCCTTTCTCGGCCTCGGGCTTCGCAGGTACCAATAGTTTCGATGATCTTTTGTATTTAGCGAATTACGATTTCTCATTGGTGTAATGTCTCGCAGTCGTTCCTTCCACCTGCCGGTACCTAGCGCAACGTCACTCAATACATTATAAAAACCACGTTGCGCATCACTTGAGTGGTCGGGTTGCGCAATTATACGTTTCATTCGATGACGGCTTTCATTAGTTGCTGTACAGCTTTCTCAACGCCAGAAAGATCCTCCAATATCGGCTGATGACCACTTTGCACAACATGCACCCAGCTTTTCCCCCCAACCAATGTACTGAGATCTTGCGACCGCTGCACTGGGCTGATCATATCCTTATCTCCTGCCACGAAGACTACAGGACATGTGATGCCTTGATAAGGCGGGTCTTTGTGGCTACCGTCTACGATAGCTTCACATGTTTGCGCATAGGCCTCGGAATCAGCAGAGCTCACATCGAGCCTCACAGCCTCTCGAGCTGCTGGATCTGCCTTTCGGTCTTGGCTGCAGTTTCTTTGTTAGCATGGTCTCAGAATTCTTCTGGGCTCATCATGTGCGTACCTATCGTCATAGAAATTAGACTTGGCCGCGATATCCGCTGCATACTTGATGCCTTCCTTCCTAACCGCGGCCGCAAGATCGAGCATGCGCTGTCGTACAGCGGGGATGTGACCAGCCGCTCTACCAGGACCAAGGAGCAAGAGACCTGCAACAGACTGTGGATATCTTGCAGTATACTGCAGAGCAATAATGGCGCCGAGCGAATGTCCAGCGATGACGACTTTGGACGGGGCTACAGTTTCCGACTTTGTCAGATGTGTGATAAGATCGTCCAAGTCGGAAACAAGCCCTTCAACTGAAAGTGCTTTCGTGACACCTGCTAGTGGCGTCTTCCCGAACCCAGGAAAGTCGACAAGAACGATGTTGTAGGCTTGGGGTAGGAAAGGTACGAGGGGCGAGAATGTTTCGGTAGAGCCCCCGAGCCCGTGTAGACATACTAAGAGCGGACCAGAAGGATCACCACCCTGTAGGTAATGTGTGTTTGTACCCGAAGTCGTCTTGAAGTATGAGGATGTGAGAGTGCGAGCAATCATCGTGAGAACATGGGAGTTGAGTCTTTGATCGTGAGCGAGGATGACTTTGCACCTAGTAAGAACACGGCGTGTATATGAACGTATGCACGATGCATGGTATCTGCGCGCGGTATAGCCAGCCTCATGAGGATGCGGCTATTTCCGAAAGTGGTGGAGGTGGATACTCGGCCGAGGTCCCGAGCCTGGCTGATAGGAGCCCGAAGTAGTATCAACGCACCCACACTAGGATGCGCAGCTCGGGATGTCGCCATACAAGCATTGTGGGACTGTTGGGTCAGGCGTATGTAACCGAGCTAGACCCGATAATGTCATATACTCAACGATGATCTCGCGATCATTGTCGTGTGTCTCTACATACGTATTGTAAAGCTTGTCAAACTCATTTTCTATTCAGCTACTCAACACCATGGTCGTCACAGCAGTCATAACCGAAGAGACCAACTGTCTGCGTCTCAAAGCAGAGAAGCCCATTCTCGATCTCCCGCATGCCGACACGACCACCGGACGCGTCGTGCCCATCAAACACGCGGAAGGTAGCCAGGTAGACTTTGGCGCCGAGATCTACGGCATCGATTTGAACAACTTCACGGATGCAGACTTTGAGTTCGTTTCCGATGCGTTACACAAGTGGAAACTGTTGGTGTTCAAGGAGCAGCCGCAAATGCTGAAGCCGCAGCAGCAATATCTGCTTACAGCCAAGTAAGTCGCTAGACGTCGCCGTAATCGCCTGATCTAACTTAGTACCAGCTTCGACCGCGAAGAAACAACCGGTGGTTTCGCTCATGGTCACGACCCATTTCTCACCCACCACAATGGCGTCGACTTCTACGGCATTCCTAAGCGTCCAGCAATCCCGGTACAGCCACAAGTCCATATCCTTGGACGTGGGCCCGTTCCAGAAGGCCACTTTGGCTTCCCACCGGGCTTCGAAGTCCAAGGTATTGACCACGAAGAGTTCCATCTTCCACCGCACATTCCGGCGGAAGAGCGCGAAGCTGGTGCTTCGCGTTTCTACCAATGGCATTTCGATGGCTCTTTGTATGACATTCCTCCACCACGTGTGGGATGCCTCTTAGCCGTCCGAACACCAAAGGGCCCAGATGTGACTGTGCGATGGGAGGATGAGGCTGGAACTCAGATGAAGATGGCGCCAGGAGCTACAGCCATGGTCGCTGGTAGTCGTGCGCTGGCGCTACTCGATGAGGAAACTCGGAACATCGTCCTGAACAGCAAAATTGAGTATGCACCACATGCGTTCGTCTGGATGTCCAAAGCGCACAGTACCCGTCTCGGCCACTCTCTCGAAACCGAAGGGCTTGAGAAGCCGCTGGACGAGCTGCCGAAATGGGAGAAGAGCAAAGTTTGTGTGTACCCGATGGTATGGACGAACCCGAAGACTGGTGAGAAGTCGCTGCAGGTGCATGGCCAAGGCGCGTTGAAGCTGCATCTCAAGAGCAGCCCGGATGGGCCAGAGACGGTCGTTGAAGACTTGGGAGAGGTCAGAAAGTTTCTTGATAAGTAAGTAGCGTGTTATCGTATCTTATTCGGAAGCTGACTACAAGCAGGCTCATGCGACCGGCGTTGCAACCCGAGAACATACATGCGCATCCGCATCAAGAGCAGGATGTCATCCTGTGGTACAACCGCGCGTTATGGCACAGCATCGTAAGTCTCTTCCTGCGAGAAGATCCAGTGATGCACTATAGGCTAACACTGTCTTGCCTGCAGACCGAGTTTCCAAAGTCGTATGGGCCGCGTGTGATGCATCAGTGCAACATTGCGGCGAGCGATCATCCTTCAGGGTGAGGGGCCATGGGGAGTGTGTGTAGAGTTGGGACACAGCTTGTGCGCGGAGTATAGCTCCGTGATGAGGTATCTGCAATACATTATCAAACAAGACGCGTGAAAGGTTGTGCATGTCAGTCGTGTGCGTGTGCTTGCGACAGGTATCGATGACGCGTGGCGAGTCATGCTACGATCACGTGATTACACCCGCGCCCTCCGAATGAGGTTTGCTTCTACAGCGCTCCTCCATACCTCATCACAGCTTCTTCTACTGCACAACATGCGCCATTATGATTCTGCGACCATGTCCCGCCGGTTCCACCAAATCAACGCGAAACCGCTGTAGCGCGTTCTCACACCAGAGATCTCGGCAATGAGCTCGACGCGTCGCAAATGCGCTCGGCTCTATCTCACATGACGCGAACACCACATGCAATGATCGCGAGAGCAGCTGACTGCATCTCGCATCGCGCATCTCGCATCTCGCGTTTCGATGACTGCACTTATCAGCCATGCACTGAAAGTGCGCCGCCCGGTCAGCGATTGCTATCTCGCGACATCGTAGTCGGATGCGAACCTACGCCCACTGCTTTCGACTGACCCGCCTATTCAGCCACCGCGCTCACACAGATCACAGATTACGAGGTCGGCCGAGTGCAGCAGCTTCCATGAGCTGACTCTCGGCCGGGCCTTGGCTGCTGATAAGATAACGTCCATGGATCTTAGCGAAGGGCGCCTCCCAGGGAAACATTCCCCGCACGTTCGGTAGATGCATTGCTACAGTATGGAGCGCCTGAGATAGGGTCGTTGATAACGACCGAGTGCTTAGATGGGAATGCGGGGATGGCCGTTGAGTAAGAGTGGGTGGATGACCATGGTCTCGACTTTGAGCATATATGTGGCGTGGGGATTATAGATCAAGGCTGATGGTGTAGACACTTATGACATCGGGCTTTGCGTTCTCACCACTCGAACTTTCGCTTCTTCTGTTCAAAACTCACCGCAAGAAGCCACCGCCTAGAAGGAGGATCGCCGGTCATCATTTTCCTCGACATCGGCCAAGAATCATGGCACCAGGTATTCTGGCCCCTGAGCCCACCTTCACGGTGAAGGAGATGGAGAAGACTGCCAAAGAGAAGCATAACTTTGGAGCGGTGATCGATGACCTAGACTTGAACAGCATCAGTGGTAAGCACACCGGCGCCATGAGGATGGCGACTCGATTAGCTAACGTTGTATTGTAGACTCCGACGTCAAAGCGCTCTCAGACGCGATCTGGACACACAAGCTTGTTGTTGTCAAGGGTCAGAAGAACCTCGCGCCCATCAAGCAATGGGAGCTTGTCACACGCTTCGATCCCAAAGCACCACATGTGCATTCCCATGGCGATGTGAAGACCTTCCACAAACAGGGTGGGCTACTATCGGTAAGAGTCACCTCCAACCAGGTGGTACGATTCGCTAAGTTAGTCCCAGAGAGGACGCGATGTTGTCGGCATACCCGGCGCAGAGAACGTCCGTCTAATCGGCAAAGGCTACCAAGGATCAGACCACTACGGCCTCAAAGATGCGACCATCAAAAAGGAAATCGCACACGCATGGCACGACAAGCCGCTCCTGGAAGAAGAGTACGCGCAAGGCCACACACGCTTCCAACGCTGGCATATCGACGCACCGCTATACGCCCGCGACCCAGCCTGGTTCACCACCCTCCGCTGCATCAAGCGACCCACATCTCCAGAGATGACTATACATTGGGACGACGGCAGTGGCATGACCATGAAGACTGAACCAGGTCTGACCGCCTTCTTCAGCAACGTACAGACATACGACATGATGACAGAGCAAGAGAAGAAGATTGCCGACCACTCATGGGTCGAGTACGCCCCCCACCCTTACCAATGGATGGGTGACTGCAAAGGTCAGTCTCACGGTCTAGGCCTAGTGAGTCAAGGTAAAGAGAGATCAACGGAAGACCTTGGACCCTACGACGAAAAAGACATCAAGCGCTACCCCATGGTCTGGGTGAACCCTGTAACAGGCGAGCGCGCTTTCATGGTCCACGGCATCTGCGTCCGGCGCGCATTCGTTCGGTCAAGCGAAGATGAGGAACCCACTATCATCGATGACGTTGCGGAGATAAGAGCGTGGCTTAAGCCCATCCAAGAACGTGTTTTGAAGCCAGAATACATCATGTTGCCCAAGGTAGAGGAGGGGGATATCATCATGTGGGCCAACTACCAGATGTTCCATACTGCCGTGGATTACCCGGATCAATGGGGTGCGCGGACGATGCATCAAGCGAATATCGGGGCGAGTAGTGGGCCGGTTGGACCTGTTGCGATTCCCGGTGTTGCGTAGGGCGAGGCAGCAGTGTGGAACGGTAGCATGAGAGTGCGATATGAGAATACAATGCTTTCCCAGTCTTCTAGCAACAGTTGCATCCTCGCATGTAGTTGGCATGAGCCAGTATCGCGTCGACTGCGGTACCAGATCCCTATCATGTCGTCTTCTGGCATATACATACAGTCTTCCTGGTGCTACGTTACACCTGCGTAGTCTTCAGACGTACCATCAGCGACTTGTATCCGATATCTCCCGAGAAGCGCTTTGCCCAACTTGCGCGTGCACAGCATTGAGAGCTTGGGATCGATCGGGTAAGTAGGCGAGGCCGGGCTGCGAGACGAGCAGGTTCACATGCTCGATAAAGATTTGGGCTGGTAGACGAACGAGGTCGTGTTGATCCGCTGTCAGACTATTAACATGTTGCCCACACCATAAGGGAATATGGTAAGACCTACCGCGTTCGTTTTGGTCCGAATTGACGCAACGCCTACGCCTGATCAGGTGCCAGATGACGAGGATAGATGGAGGGCATCCAGTGACGAGGGTGACGAGTGCAATGATAGCTTCGTTGGAGAGTTTGAACATGCTGTTGGGTAAGGCGCAACAGTTCCAAGAACGTCGATGTTCTGGACGAGGGGTGAAATTCCGTAGGGAGGGCGAGCTATGAGATATGCGACGAGAGATGCAGTAGACTGGAATGAGAATCACAAAGGTTTCAGTGACCGGAGAAGCCTCTTTGATAAGTGCTGACATTATCTAGGGGCATTCGCGGATATCTATATATGAGTGAAGAGACATTGTCGAAGACCCGTCCTTCCAGATGCATATACCTGCATGATGGGCCATGATGTGCACTCTATTCATCCTGTTACACCATGATGTTGTGCGCGACATCTCGTGGCTGTGTCCACTGCTTCGTCTTACGTTTGGCTCCACCGGAACTAGCGTCCTCGTGCCGGATGGTTCGCTCTGCTGCTCCTCATTGGTGGGAGCCACCACTCAATGCAGTGTTTGGCCGGGGGGGTCTAAATTCACGTTTTCCTAATTGGCGTACCGCCTGCAATGTCAAGCGGCAACCTGATGCTTGGCACTGCATGAACAGGGTATGCTGCATCGCGCAGGAAGCATCTCTTGAGCATGGGCCATTTGGAGAGACGAACACCTAAGGTTGTATGCTTTGTCGAGCCTAGCTTTCGGCTTACAGGTAAACTGACATGCTTTATCGGGCCTGGCTTTCGACTTACAGGCGAAATCACATCACTGAGTATGCTTCCCTGGCCAATAGGCGAAGATAGGCCCCGCGGTACGAATCAGTCCAACCGCAGATTACCTGGGTACAATGCGTTCATTCTTGCTACAACAAACGCGACTACAGCATCTTTGGAAACCATGCCGAGGAAATACAACGCGTACTCACCCCGGATCTCTCCTCAAGTTTGGGAAAATCGAAAGCCCAAAATTTTAATCCTGGGTAAGGAACGCATGCTCGGTAAGGTTCTTGAAAAGATCACTACTGCCGACATTGATCACAGGTCAGTCTGTTCGACATCGATCATCCTATTGTACAAGACGCGATATTGAGACTGACAATTTGCAAGCCAGAGCCAAGTTTGAGAAAGACCCAAATAGTGGGGAAGCGGAAAGAGACTTTCCGCAAAAGAACGAAAGAAGTACGCCGGTGGTTAGAGTCGGGATGGCCAGATCCATACACCGTCGCCTCTCCGCAATAGTCACCGAAAACCATGACAACGCAGGTCTTCGTACACTTCTTGATCCGCGCATGCATCGCAATGGGATCGCCAACAGGTCCGCCATGTATTCAAGTAAGCCAATGCCATTGTACAGCGGCACAAGACTCCCGATGTCGTGGAGGCTGGTGATTCCAAAGTTTGTGCGGTAGAGGACTTCAGGTTCTTGAATGGGCGACACTTCCCGTACTTGAGGATTTCTTTTCGTATGATTCCCTCGAAATGCGGAAGGTGTGGTTGGCTCGTCGTCTCTGGATTTGGGTTACTAAAGGGTTGTGGGAAGTCGTTGGTTTGCGCAAGTAATAGTTTGGTACAACCAATACCCATCCCCACAACTTCAAAGTCGAAGATAAGCAACCAAACTCCAACCTAGCGCACACATCTATGAGTCAAAGCCAAAACATATATAAACATGCCATCCCCCTCTCTTGTTCCTCAGAATTCCCAAGAAGAACAAAAGAAAGAAAGAAAGCTAACTATTAACAATAGAAACAGAATCAAGATGGGTAAAATAGCAGAAGAAAAGAACTGGAAAGGAAGAAATACAGATATGATAGATGTAAGTAAGAAGAGTATTAAGAAGAAGAAAGTAAATAACATGAACAGATACCGGAATATCTACAAACAGGAAAAGGAAAACCTGAAGTAAGTAAGACAAGTGAAACAAAAATGCTAACTATTATATATGATAGCAGAGACGAGATTGAAGAAGAGAAAGTAGAGAAGAAGGAAGAAGAGAAGAAAGAAAGTAGAATGAAGAAGGGTGTAGAATGGATGAAGAAGATGTCTTGTGTGTAGTAGAGATGTAGGTAGAGAAGGGAAAGAAGAAGGATAGAAAGAGGGGGATAATGCACAGTTACCCCCCTCTTCTTACCCCTACCATCACTATCACATACACATACCTCTTGACTTCCCTCCCTCCCTGACATGACCAAAAATCCAGCAAAAAATAAAGGTACTGGACGCTGTGGGAATTGAACAACAAACTGAACAGGCCTGGAGCCTACATTAGACCAGCGATGTGCAAATTTGGAGGCGTAAAATCAATGTAGGCTCTAGGGTGTTCAGCTTTTCCTTGGATTGGGGTGCATCCACGGCGCGGAAGCGGCCCGCTATGACATGTGAACTTCTCTCGCGACTCCACATTAACTTTCCACCACCAAACCTCCACCATGCCGCGCCGCAGCCAAACACCCGAAGCCTCCACCGCGCAATTACCAACACAATCGCGGTCTCACCCGGATTCCGACGCTCGTGAACCGCGCGCCCACAAGAAACACCATCGCTCGCATCGTTCCCACCGTTCGCGCTCCCCCCGTCGCGACGACGACACCCACCGACACAAGCGCCACCGCTCGCGCTCACCCGCCGCACCACGACCCATAGACCTCCCCTACAAAGCAAAGCCGCTATCAAAGCGCCACTACGAAGACTACAAACCGCTCTTCCAATCCTACCTCGACATACAAAAATCCATCCAACTCGACAGCCTCGACGAGCGGGAGATAAAAGGCCGATGGAAGAGCTTCGTCAGTCGTTGGAATCGGGGGGAGCTAGCAAGGAGCTGGTATGATCCGTCGATGTTGAAGACGGCGAAGGAGACTGTGCAGACATATCGTGGGATTTCTCCTGGGGTGTCTAGGAGGAGGGCGTCGCCTAGCTACGAACGAAAGCAGGGGGTTGAAGCCTCAGATGCAAGCGACGACGACTTCGGTCCCGCACCGCCTACAAACCTCCCCCGACACACCGGCCACGGTCCCACAATCCCCAACATGGACGACCTAACCCTGCGCAACGAACTCGTCACCGAAGACCGCGCAAACGGCCAATCAAACTACATAGACTCCATCCGGCACGCGCGCAAAACCGACCGGAAAACGCAGAAAGAGGCTCTAGACGACCTAGTACCCCGCGCGGATCCCAACTCGCGCGAACGCCAACTAGAGAAGAAACGCGAAGTAACATCCACCCTAAACTCCTTCCGCGACGCCAAAGAAGCCGGGGAGGTAGACGTACCCGAATCGGACCTCATGGGCGACGACGGGATAGATGTGTATAAGAAGAAGAAGAAGGAGCAAGAACGGCAGAAGAATGAAAGAGAGATACGGAGGGAGGAGATAGCAAGGGCGAGGGAGGCGGAGAGGAATGAGAGACTGGCGGAACGGAGGGAGAAAGAGGCGGGGACTATGGAGTTTTTGAGGAGGATTGCTGCGGAGAGGTTTGGGTAGATTTTAGCAGGGGAGAGGGGGGTGGGCTGGGATAGGTGCTTCACTTTTGGTTGGGAAGAGGACTTTTGAGAGCTGATGGTTCAGCGTGACTGGGATACCAGTCTAGTGTGATTGAATGTAATATACAAATGGTAGATCCTCCGAATAGGTCGACTCCACAACATGCTCAAACACATTCGTCCCATCATCACATACCCATACTCCTGAGCTCACTCTAAATCTTCAACACCCAAACCAACCCAAGCGCCCTCAAGCCGATGCCTTAGCACCACCCCTCGGCTTCTTCCTATCATGATCTACAATGCCCCTCTTCCGATGGTTCTGCGCCGTCTTCCACCGGACATACAGCATGATCATGTCCTTCAACCCAACAAACATACATCCACCAACCACACTCCGTCCCCAGCGCGTCTGCAAGAATCCAGTTGGCTTGCCTACGCCCCCTGCCTTTCCACCCGTGTTGATCCATCCACCGAGCCAGGATGTCGCTGGTGCGCCAGTCGGAGGTGTGACCCATGAGCTGGGTAAGCTGAGTCTGAGGATCTCGCCCATGGCGGCGGCAATTGTGGGGAAGATGAGGGCGCCGAGGATGGTATCTGCGAGGGAGGTGGTGGAGAAAGTTACGCCGCGTTCGCGTCGGACACGTCGGGGTCGGGGTGCGGCGGGTTGCATGGGGATGTTGGGCGGAGGTGCTGCGTGTTGCTGAGGTTCGACATCGACGAGATCAGGCATCTCTGCGTCGTCCTGATCGTCTTGCGGTGGCGCGTCGATGGGTCCTGCTGGGCCTCGCGCGACGGGTACGGGGGGATGTTCGTGCGCGTCGTCGTCATCGTCATTGTCATCGTTGTCGGCTTCGCCATTGTTATTCCAGTCTGCGAAGATGTCGAAGTCGAGTTCTATCTCTACTTCTTCAATCACATCCTCGTCACCTCCGTGGTCGTGGTCATGGTCGTGGTCGTGTTGCACTTGGGCATCTGCGGTTGTGTCTTCGCCAGCTCGGGGCTGGATTTCCTTCAGCCACTGCTGCTCTCGTGGAAGCCACACACGCTCGTAGTATGCGTTGTAGAACCCTCGAAGATATGGTAGTGCGGCGAAGGTAAACGCGGCGCTCGGTGGCCACTGCAGTTGTAGCATGTCATCGCCTGGCTGTCCGGAGCTAACGAAGAAAATGAGCGGAAGGAAGGGGAGGAAGGAGTCGGCGAATGACGTTCGGCTTGCGACTAAAACTGTCGGAATCAATGGCAATCCAAGATCCAACCTCCAGTGCTGCCTCAGATGTTCTAGCCACTGCAATGTCACCGAGTTCACCGACCGACTCGGGGTCTCGTAGAGCGGACCGAGAATTTGTAGCGCATCTTGCGTGCCAAATATCTGGTATATCGTTGCCGTCCCGGATAGCGTCAGTGTCGAGTAGAGCGCTGTGCCTGTGACGAGTGCGAAGCCCGGAAGCAGGAGGTTACCCGTAAGCTTCTCGACGCCCCGAACCATGTCCACCACGTAGCTCCTCGGCCGCTCTATCCTGATCTCGCTCTTGCACTGAGGACATAATATCTGCCCTGCTGCTTTACCCGCCCGCCGTCGTGAGCTGGGCGCCTCCATATCCGCTATCCAGTCTAGCAAACACCTCTCGTGCGCTACTAGTGAGCAGGCGCAAGGCGACTTCCACTCCGATGTCGTTTCGTCGTCTTCCGTCTCGTCGTTGAAGCAAATCCAGCATCTTCGCGGTTCGTCGTCTTCCTCTAATTGTGGCGCGGTGGTCTGTGTGGGTACCTCGGTCTGTTCCTGCGGCGTAGAAGAGGCTGACTGAGTAGATGGCGTGTTGAGTAGCAGCGTCTGCGAATCTACCGACTGCCCAGAGAAACTGTTCGCCCGATCTGCTTGCTCCTGCTGTGAAGACGACGATTCCGCAGGAGGTGAGGGTCTATGTTGCGACGCGGGGCGCTGAGGCGGAAGGGACGCCATGACGGCTGAATGTGTGCGAAGTGGATCGGGAAGGCGCGTGATCGGTCGAGCAGGAAGGATGAAGATTATGGCTCTGCTCTCTGAACATATGACACGAGACACTAAGTGCGGTCAGATTGTCGCGAAAACGGGTGCGGAGGTTGAACTGCGGATCGGTGTTTGTTGATTAGAGTTGCCGAGAGATCTACAAGACGTCACTAACTCCCTGTCACCTGTAGCGTGCCAAGGCTAGACACGTGCATGCTAACCTCGTCTTTCCTCCATCGTGCCGTGAGAAGCCTACATCAGTGTGAAAAGCGACATGTCACAACGTACGGAGGCAATGTAGACTCCTTGGGGTAAATGTTCGTTCCTTTACAAAACAAAAGTGCAATACAAAATCGTCCACCCTTTCGTCCCATCTTCCTGCGAAGCCTTCTCAACTCCCTACACAGTCACATATCTTCCACCATCTCATCACCCCTAGAACTATACATGTCAGCAAGTATCATTAGATCAACATACAACATAACTTACAGGCGGATACATCCCCCTCAGATGAGGCGGCGGAACCGGTCCCCAAACCCACGTCGGCGCCTGGCCTGGTTGAGGCACTCCCAAGTACGACGGCACATGACCTCCTGGCAGACCTTGAGGCACTACATCCCCGCCCATCGCAAATCTATAGAGCTGCGCGGCGACTACATTACCGGCCGCCTGACTGTTTTGACGTCGGTGACCCTGATGTGTGCGCCCGGGTCCACTGTTCTGGCGGCGATGGCGAGACATCCGCTTGGTGAGCTTTTTCAGCTCTTTCAGCTGGCCGTTGACGAGATGGCGGTGTTTGAGCGTGTTGGGTGAGTCGCTGAATTGGCCTTCCGCGACATCTGGTATGTTGGGGTCTTGATTGGAGCCGTTTTCGTGGAATGGCGAGCCTACTTCTTGCATTTCGTGGGGGTCGTGGGCGGAGCGGGTTTCGAAGGGCTCTGCGACTGCTGGAGACGCATATGGAGCTGGTGTTGGCGAGTTCTCTTGCAGAGCTGTAGCGTTCCTTCGGGCGCGCCTTGGTGGATCCAGGCGCCAGTGTGATGTGATGCTGTCGACGTCCGAGAGGCTTCGGAAGCTGTGGTATGAGCCGACCTCGTCATCGTCCTCCTCTTGGTTTTGTCCTCCAGCCGCAACATCTTCTTCCTCAGCGCCCTTGACCCATCCCGTCCCCTCTACGTACGCCAATTCGTAATGCGGAATAGCAGAATACGAACATACCTCTTGATCCACCTGATCGCCATCTGCCTTCAGACAGTCCCTGCAGTCGGCACGGGGTTCTACGAGCACGCACTTATTATGAAACTCCAAAGTTCCAGGGCAGTCGAGATGGGCGCAGTGGACGGAACCGATATAGTGCTCGCGGGGGTCGTCGTTGTGCACTACGAACCACATGATACACATGGTACTGATTGGTAGTGGAGTGGAAACGGAGGGATGTGAGTCGCGATTGCTGATGCGGACTGGAAGCGACAGAAAGCGGTTGTTGTGAGATGATTGCGCTCGATATCAGCTGGAGAGACAAGCTGTTGTTGTTGACGGGGTGGTCAGGCGTAGCAACGGAGGGAATGGCTGCACGGACCAAATGAGTAGCGCGATATCGCGGACAGCAAACGGAAGGATCAAAGAGGGCGGGTCTCGCTGGCGCGTTTGCAACAGAAACCTGAACTTTCGAGATGAAGATTTGCGGGCAGCTACTAGAGAGGACTGCCCTGGCCGGAAAAGAGGTAATAATTGACACAATATTAATGGAGCATATCAATGCTGAAGTTGAGACGGAAGTGAATGCATTGAAGACTCTACCACCGATGAGCTGTCACCATAATCGTCTTACCATCCCTCAATCGTGAAGTCAAATACTCTGTCCCCCTTACCTTTCTCAATCGGCTTCGCGTCGCCGTCATACAGCGTCCTCTCGAAATACGTCACCTTGCCCTCCTTGTCGCAGAGCACTACGATATTCTTCTGTGTACCATAGCACCCACTCGTAGCGTCCACCGCCTTCGCCTTGACCACGTCGCCTATCTCATGCGCAGGCATCTTGTGCTCTTCCAGATGGTCTCTTCCGATGGCCGGTATAAAGATGCTGTGGCGTAGCTGGTTGAGATACATGTCCCATTCCTCGTTCTCTTTCTGTCGGGGCATGGTGTCCGTGGTCAGGATGTCAAGAAGACGATTGATAAGCTGATCGCGGGTTTCATTGGCGGCAACAGATTCCGCAATTGCGGTGCGCGTCCAGGCTTCTCCGTTTGTTACTTTGGGCCAGCTGCGGTCACTGTAGGCGGCGTTGCTGAGAGCTCGAGTTTCGTTTGGCGTTTGTAGGAGGTGAACCACACCGTGAACGTCTGGAGTGCGGTTGCTGACGATCGCTAGGCCTTTTCCTTCTTCTTTGACGACATCCTGGATGAATCCATAGCAGAGTGAGAACCCTCCTACACCTTCGACACCATCCTCTTCAATCATTCGTTTCGCGAAACCTTCTGTACTCTCCCCTTTCTTTGGATCGATCTTCAGCCAAGCGTTTGGAATCAATCCCCTACTTCGCGCTCCTTCAACGATGGTTTGGTCCTCTTCACGGTAGTTGGTCAATACTGCGATTCGACCTTGACGAGTTACCCCCAGCCAGGTGCCATGAGCAGGGCGGTGTAGATCATAGCCTCCTAGGACTTGCGTATCTGGAGATGGCCACCATGTTGCTTCTGCCGTTGGACGGTGAAGATACTCCTGGTCTGCATTAGTTGTGAGAGAGAAACATTGAAGCCCAACAAACGTACGTCTCGATTGTTGAGTAGAATGAACGGGTAGTCTGGGTGCGCGGTCGTAAGTATAGCGATGCACATGTTGATGGATGTATTCTGTTTGTAAGAGGGTTTGTGAGTTGAAGTGTGACAACGCGGTGTTCTGTGGCGTTGAAGTTTCGGGGAACGACGGAATAAGCGCAAAGTTTACCGAAGTGCAGTGTGAGCGGTGTGAATGAATGCCAACAAGTACTTCAACGTTCAACTTTATACGTGGTTCCAACCGTACAGGATGTGGAGTGAGGTAGGACGACACATGGCGAAATAAAGGTTGACCGGAGGCGGAATCTGATGTCCCTGTGACATAAGGAGAGTGCGACCTCGAGGCAGCGACGGGAAAACGGCGTTTCCTCACTCAACATTAACTCGTCGCACTTGCGTTAGCATGCTGTTCACTGCGAGGTACTCGACAGCTGTGTGAGCCGTCGTTCTCTAGAGACGTCGCACAGCATGACTGTTCCAGGTTCCTGCAGCGAAGTGACACGGCGGAGATGGCCGAGAGCGATCATTCACGTGCCAGCGGCAGAACCCCGGCCCATCTCGAGCTCGGATCCCTGTAAACGTCACAGCCCCGGTTACACCTGCCTCTGCGTCAGCCCTATCTCTTGCACCAAACTTCGCAATACCCAGGAATTGAGCGACAAGCTCCTCACATACTGCACACGTCTTCCAAGTAAGGAAACTACAATGGCCGCGAACTTCGCCCCATACCAAGACATTCCCGAATCGTCACGCGCCCTCTCTCCACCGCCCGTCCACTCGCCGAGGACATCTATCGACCGCACACGTAACATCACATCGCCCACCACACGCGCATACGAACAGCATGACTACTTCCAAGGTCAATCGCCCATATCGCCGCCCGCAGAACCCGATACAGAGCGCATAGCATGGGATCAGCCTTCGCGGAGCACAGGCTTCGGCCGTTCCCGCGAGGATGTAGACATGTTCACAACGTCTTTGGGCTGGCGACTGGACTATGAAGCGTGCCTGGCATACCTTCTACTACCACCAGCGGGCGGTGTGTTACTGCTGGTTCTAGAGCACCAAAGCGACTATGTACGGTTCCATGCATGGCAAAGCAGCTTGCTGTTCGCCTTCGTTTTTGTGGTGCATATCATTTTCAGCTGGTCGAGCTTTATCTCCTGGGTGCTGTTTATCGGAGATTTGGCGGGGATAGGGTGGTTGACTTGGAGGGCATATTTGGATGGTGAGTCTACGTTGTAAGTGGCACACAGGCCAGTCTGCTAATAGAGAAACAGCTGCAACGCTCGATCGATACGAAGTACCTTTCTTTGGCCCGCTGGCCAGCTCGATACTCGATGACGAATAGGGTGGCACGCGGAGACGGAGGATAATGTTGATGTGAGCAAGCATGGCGTTTACGGAGTTTCTGACAGCGACGATCTTCCGTCGACTTGGAGTGATATAGATTTTAACAATGCGATATTGTGTTCCTGACAGTCTGTCGATTGTCACCCTTGAAGGTTGTTGTCAATGCTCATCCGACGGGCCAAGAGGCCTCTGAAGGATCGAGGCACTCGCTAAGCTTGCTACGCCGCATGCAAGAGCAGTGAACAACAAACGACACCGACGGTGCCGCATGAACCGCAGGATATCCCACTACCATGTCTTTTTTGTGCTATAGATATCGCCCTGCGGGCAATATTCTAAGATTCGCTGCTTCCTCATTATTACAGCTTAGACACCAACAAGTCTCTGTCCGTCACAACCGCACCACAACCGCTTCAAAAGATGGATACGAGCATTTCCACCACTATGGCAGCGGCCGCTGGCTCTGGGACGAAGAGAAACGCTTACGAGAGCGATACAATAAGTTGAACGTCCCCGAATCAAAGCAGATTGCCGCCAATAAGACGGGTGGCAGGCATTGGAATGAGATCAACGATGCTACGCCGTGCCCTGTATGTTTCACACGGGAGGAAATACGAGAGCATCTCCGCGACAGGATAAATTGGGACGAAGACGCCGACTGGTGGAGGTCGAAGCAAGGTCTTGTCAGTCGAGATGAGTAAACGACAAATGAGTCGTACGAGTTGCTTCTCAAGTATTATGAGGAATACACTGCGCATGAGTCGATTCGGAAAGGATGACAATACCACGACACGATGTATTGGTAGATGAATGGTGATAGGCACGTGTTGACGCTGAGCCTGAGCACATCCACCCAGTAAGCAGGCCTTGATCCAAAAGAGAAAATGTATTGATGTATGATAACAAATACCTCTCAGCCGTACAAACTCCATGCAGGCTGACTAGATGGCCACGACGACGTTGTTCCTTCATTAATCACTCGCCCACAGCACAGCGGAAGTGGTCGATGAAACTTCATGATTCTATACAGAAGCGGCAGAGAGAAGATTGCAGTACAAGACGACTCGTTTGGTGAGATTCGGCATTCTCTAGGCGAGATATTGAAACCATCCTGCAGGTTTTCATACTGATATAAAATTGAAGTTGCCGTCTCCAGGGTGTCAGTATATATTTGGAGTTTTCCATCGTATGATTCGCAAAGAAGACCAGCCCACAGCGTGAAGAGCCAGGTTTTTGAATATCGCTGATACCGCACATATGGTGCGCCCCTACGGTCATAAGACAGTGGTGCCTGGCTTTCCATCGGTAGAGTTATCGATGCATACTCTAAATGTGAATTCCTGGCAATTACTGAGAACGGCAGCTGTGCTTGAACTCCCAGAACCGATGTAACTATGCCTATCGAGCACAGGCAGAACGAGCGTTTGCAAGAACCCAGAACACTGATAGCGACTTCAACGTCAGTAACGTCATAGTCCACGAGCACATCTGAGCCGTCGCCACACAATGAGAGTAGCGAAAAGATACGGTCGCGTGCCACGCCCGATCTTTTGTCATTGAACCGTTGTATGAGGTAAATCAAGCTCCTGCCTCGAAGCTCTGGCGTGGTTCTTGGATCCAATGCAGCAACACGGTGGTTGCAAGTATCGTCAAGGTCGAAAGAAATTGATGTTGCTGGTAAGCTTGTCTCTCCGGCCATGAAAGTAATGTGGCGGGCAAGGGCGATCTCCTGAGTGATCCAGGCACGATCCCAGTATTCAGCGTAACAGAATTGGCGGAATGTAACAGCATTTCTACGCGTAACGCCTCGATCTTTCCGCTTATTTATAATTCCTGCTCTTTGCCTCCATGTTCTCGACGACCTTTGTTGAGCTTCGGCTGTCTCCTTCAGGACTTTTGACGTCTTTAAGAAGGTGACGATTCCCTCATGCATACCGAGCCACGCTACGATCTGCACCGCCCCTGCAAAGATATCTCCCATCTGCTTAACCTGATGGTTTCTCTCGATAGCATGACTCTGGTCTATACAAATGGCGTCTATCCAGAACCATTGAGACTGCCACTGCGGCTTCTGCCTTGCCTGTTCCAGAAAGTCGTACAGGTTCTGTCGAAGGCGAAACCGCTGATCATTTACGCGAATCCATTTGTAGCTTGCCTCAGTGCCCCAAACATAGGACAGGCAGAGGTAAGTGCTCGCGGTCGAAGCATGTCGCAGATGGCATTGTATGGAGCCGTCTGACGACTTGGAGGGTTGTAGGCGGACCAGACGGATAGAAGGCGCGTGATGGTTGAGACGTGTGTGCTTGAAATATGTCCAGGTGGCAGCGGGATATGCATAACTCTGATTGGCCGACGGCGGCAGGCTTGTCCCCATTTCAGTGTAGAGGTATTGAGCTCAACTTTAGTAGAAGTGCTGGTATATGGGAAATCATGGACAAAGAAAGCGCGATTTAAAGGAGGAATATCCTTCTGAATAGGCTGCCAGTAAGTGGCTCATCTTTGTAGCCTGAGGCGTCAGATCGAGCGGGGCAGTGCAGGCTGCTGAGAGCCCATAGCAACTGCCTGCCTGCGTCTATCCCGATCAGCCTCAACTTCCATTCCTGCGGCCTGCCCTTCTCTTACGATTCGAAGGACTCCCGAACAAAGATATTTGCCCATATCAGTAGCTTTACAGGTGGTCGATGGTGCGACGTACGCCAATTGGTGGCAGGGGATCATGAAGCCTAATTCAGGTAGCAGCGAGTACTGAACAGTCCCCGCAATGCATCGATAAGCAGCAAGAGCAGTCAACCCGTGTGTTCATACGTAGTTAAGGAGGTGAAGCGATGGAAGGAGGACGCTTTTAAATGAAGCCACCTGAGCACCGTGGACGGCTTCGACTCGGCCAAGGTTCGGCAACCTCGGCAGCCGCTCCTGCTAACGCCGCCTACCTCCATGCCGAAATGCATAGGTAATCATTCATCTCGACCTCAGTCCTTAGGAACTAACATAGTTGCAGAGAATCCCCCGCTTTTAGGTTGAAACGATAACATTGCGTGCGCGATAGCTACCTAGATGTGCTGCAGCAGGTTAACGTACTCTTATCTTATAAATTAGACGCTCTATAAAAAACCTTACTTATAAGTTCTTATAGCTTCTAAAAACTTTTTAGCTAATTATAAAGCTAGTGTATAAACTAAACTTTTTAGCTAATAAAAGCTAATTATATAATACTTATAGTAAAGCTTTTATAAAGTATCTAAAAAAAAATAGTAAAACTTTTAGTAAATAAGTATTTTAAATTATAACTTTAGTAAAGTTTACTTATTAGTACTATAATACTACTATTTTACTTTATTATAATATTAGATATAATAAAAAGTATAAGTTCTTTTTAATACTATTATATTTATTAGGTCTAATTTATATATAGTATTAATAAAAAAGTATAGTATTATAAAAGATAATATTTTAGCTCTTTAGCGTAATTATATTTTACTAATTTATTTACTATATTTTACTTACTTTATACTTATACTAAAACTTTTATAAAGCTTTATAAAGTTTTATAAAGCTTTATAACTTTTTATAAACTTCTATACTAGTTATAGTTATATTTACTATATATATTATATTATAGTGTTATAGTATTATTATAAGAGTTTTATATATACGTTAATTTACTATAGTTTTAGGTATATAGAGTAGTAGTATTTACTTATTACTTAGCACTTAGTACTTAGTATTTAGGTTTATAATTTAATTACGTTATTATAATATAAGTATAACTACGTAAATACTAATAATAATAATAATAACTTATCTCTTTTTCTTTCTTACTAATACGCCTTACTAATCTACTTTTTTATATTAATATCTACTATATCTATTTCTCTAATTCTCTATTATTATTCTTTACTATATATTATTAAAGTTACTTATTATAAGCGCGCGCGCGCGCGTCTACATTAGTTAACTAATTTAATCTAGAGTTATTTTAGAAGATAAGAGAAGAGTTTATACACTTATAGAAAGAAAGGCTTATATCTATAGAAAGATAGCCTAGACTTAATTATAAATATCTAAGAAGTCTCTAAATAGCGCGTTATTTAAGCTAGCTATAGTAAACTTATTAAGCTAATTCTACTACTACTATAATAGCTTATAACTAGTAGTAAGCCTAGCCTTTATATAATATAAGGCTTTTAATTTATTATAAAAAGTATAACGCTTAGCCTAGTTCTGCGTAGACTCTCTTAGAAGCTTAAGGCTCTAGATACTAATAAGTATAACTTTTTTACTTTATTCTTATAGTAATATACTTATTAATATATTATTAGTAATATAACTCTAAGAGTTATTTCTAGAGTTAAGGTAACCTAGATATACCTAGAGAACGTTCTAGATATATAGTAACTTATATATACTTTTTAGTTAGTAGATATAATAGATAATAGTACTTACTAAAATATTAGTAAAGGTTATATACTTTCTAGTTCTCTTACACTAGACGCGTGTATTTATTATAGTAGCTATTTTAATATAGTAAGTTTCTACTAGTATTAGATTTTACTACTATATACTAGAAAAATATATATTATAGAATTTTAATTATTATATATAAATAGCTTTTTAACTACACTATTTAGTGCCTTCTTAACTATAGAATTATCTATAGCTATATTACGTAGTATTAGCTTATAAAGTCTTCTACTTCTATAGTTTCTCTATAATTATCTAAAGTTCTATAATATCTTACTACTTAAGTTAACTAATGTATATGTAATAAATTGCGTTACTACTAGATAGACGTAATATACGCAAAGTTATACCTAAGTTCTATATAGGTATTTTTCTACGTAGCTAATAGGCGTAAGGCTTTTTAGATGCTATTCTATAGTAGCGTATTAGTTAGCCTTAGTACGCCTAGTTACTAAGTTAGTGTTTAGCTCTAGTTAGTAAAACTTTAGTAAAGCTTCTATACTAAGATAGTAGAGTTAAGCTAGCGTTTAGCTCTAGTAAAGCTCTAGTTAGCGTTTAATATAGAAAAGCTTTAGTTAGCGTTTAAGATTAGAAAGCACTAATATTAGAAATATAGAGTTCTAAGAGTATAAGTTTAAATTATACTATCTACTATATACTAAAAAAATAGATTTTTTTAATTACTTTATTACTAATTATAAGTATAAGGTAAAGTATATTATTACTTAAAATATAAAATTATAATAGAATAGTAATATACTCTAATAAGTAAAAGCTTAAGACTCTAAATAAAAAAAAAAAAAAAAAAAATATATACGTTAATAATAGAGGTATATAGAATAATAATATTATTATAGTAGAGAGCTTTAAGTAAAAGCTATTAGAGGTAAATATATATAGTAGAAGTATTAGGCTAATATTAGTCTAGTAGAGCATAAGGTCTAAAACTATTATATATTCTCTCTCTAAACGCGCTTAAAGTTCTAACTAAGTAGTAATAGTAAGTATATAAAAAAGAAATAAAGGCCTCTTTTAATAAGAAGATCTAAAGAGGTTAAAAGTTACTTCTATCTTAACGCGCTATTAGTAGTATTAGTGTCTAGAGTATCTAAGGCGTTTTATAATCTAGCTACCTACTAGAGTACTATAAAGAACGCTATACTAGCTAAAGCTAATAGGTAGTAAGTAGAGTAGTCTAGATAGACTACCTTAGAGCTACTAATAACTATAGAGGTTAAAGTTAGGTAGAAACGTATATTATAATTACTTTAATAAGCTAGAGTAACGTAGTTAAGTAAGTTTATAAATAACTAGCTAGTTCTTTCTAAGTATATAAAGTCTAGTAGCTAGAGTAAAGTAATAGTAAGCTTTCTATTATTATTATAGTTATAAAATATATTATATAGTTCTAGTTTACCTAAGTTATAAGTATAGTAGTTTTAGACTAATTTCTTAGATCTATATATATTAAAGTAAGGCTACTATAGCTCTAACTAGTTATCTCTAATCTATATAATCTTATATTAAAGTAGACTATAATAGCTTATATAGAGATTAACTATATTATAGTAAATATAAGAGTTAATAACCTAGAAGATAACGTATTCTATAATACTATTATTAGTAAGATAGACTTTAGAAGAGATAATATTATCTAGATATAGCTAGTCTAGAAGCGCGTTATTATTATAAAGCTATAATAACTAAAAGTAAAATACTAGAAATACTACTTTAAGTTATAGAGAGAGATCTAATTTATAAGCTATATTATTAATTACTTAGGTAATTTAATATAGTTCTATATTCTTATACTCTAGAAATCTAACTAGGCGCTCTATCTAGATATAATAGCTACTAAGTATTATCTACTTATCTAGTGTAAAACGTAGAGCTAGCGCTTAATTTATATCTATAAATTTCTTTATTTTATTCTAAGACTATAATATCTATTATTATAAAAAGGTATAGATTATATTAATATAGTTAGTAAGAGTATTAGTGTTACATTATTATTAAGTAATAAAGAAAAAGTTATTATTAAGTAGATAAAGGCTATATATAGGCTCTAGGCCTAATTAGAGCTAGTACTCTTTTATAGTAAGAAATAGAGATAAGTCTATAGCTATACTTATAGCTAAGTTAGCTTTAAATTCTACTAATAGTAGTAACTAGGCCTAATTATCTTATAGGTAATTAATATATACGTATAGGTACTACTTTAGATCTACGTTTATATTCTCTATCTAACTATCTATCTCTAGATAGTACGTAGTAGAAAGCTTTAGTTAGATTTCTATACACTTATATAAGTAAGACTAGAAGTATAATATAAACTAATATTCTTTATTTAAGATAATAGTATATAGGTAACTTTTCTTTTTTTAAATATACTCTATAAACTTATCTACTATAAAGAGTACTTTTATATTTTCTATAGTAATAAACTTCTTTATCTTTAAGAGTTAGTTAATAATAACTATAATATACTAATAGAAATAGCTATACTAGCTTAAAGTAGGTAAAAACGTAATAAAGTTAATTAATATATTATTCTAGTAGTGTATAGGTATAGATAAGAGGTAGAGTAGCTTATATTTTATAGTATAGTTAACCTTAGACTATTAGTAAGTAAGATAACTATTAGTAAACTAGGTAATAGTATTAGTTATACTCTACTAGTAATACTATTAACTTACTTACTAGTAAGTTATAGTTTAACTACTATAGCCTTCTAGTAAGCTATTATAGAAGTGTTATATAATTCTAGTACGTAACCTTTTACTAAAAAGTATTACTAGTTACTTATTTCTAATAAAAAGCTTACTATTATTACTAGCTTTAAAGTTAGCTAGCTCTATTTATATTTTCTTTATAATAAGGTAATAAGAGATATAACGCTTATTAGACGTAAGCGTAGCTTTAATATTCTAGAGCTTTAAATTACTAAAGTAGAGCTTATAGACTACTTTATCTAGAGAGTAGATATTAGCGTTAGCTAAGTTATTATAAGAATCTAGAGTTTTTTATAAAAAGAACTTAGCTATCTCTAGAAGTAGTGTTATACTTAGAGTAGAACTTTCTTTACCTATCTCTTATAAGAGAGTAAGTAGAGAGCTTATATTATACTTATTATAATCTATATAGAGGCCTACTAGCTAAACTATAGCGTAACTACTACTAGTAGAGTTATAGTATCTAGAATTCTAGTAGTCTTTACCTAGAATAGTTTAGTATTAGTGCTATACTTAGTTATTTATAATCTTATTAGGTAGATTTTCTATATAATAAGTAAGGCTGTTAGATTTAGTACTCTACTTACTTAGTTAATATATAATATAGAAGTTAAATTCTTCTATAAACTTAGTTTACCTAGCCTAGTAGTAGTTTAAGTTTTGCTTTATTTAAAAGTATTCTAGACTATAGTAATTTATAAGAATATTAATATATTTAAAAATACTAGTAAGCTTAGAGTACTACTTTTTAAATACTCTAATAATAGTAAGAAGTTTCTTATTATAGATTTTATAGTTATATTCTATAGATATTATCTTTTTAGATAAGTATACTATAGAGCGTATAGTACTATTAACCTATACCTAGAAGAGTATAGTAGTATATATATAATTAGATACGTTAGTCTCTATAATATATTTAAGATCTAGGTTAAAGTAGGTAAAAATAATATTACTATAGAATACCTTCTTAAAAGCTTTAAATATAGTCTTAGCTTCTCTAGTTATCTTAAAAAGCTTAGAGTCTTTATAAATAAGATAGATTAATAGTTTAGCTATATTAGAGAACTTATAGATAAAGCGTTTATAGAAGTTAGTAAATTTAAGAAATATCTAAACGTTCTTAAGAGATTAGAGTAACTTCTAGTCTTAAATAGTAGTAACTTTTTCTAGATCTATCTTAATACTCTTACTTATTATAATAAGTTCTAAGAATTTAACTTTAGTCTTTATAAACTTAGACTTAAGAATATCTATAGGTAATCTAGCTTTAGCTAAATAACTAACTACTTAAATAAAATAGTCTTTATACTAAGTAAGTATTTTACTAAAAATAATAATATTATTAAGATACGCTATATAGAATTTATCTAGATACTTATATAATATATTATTAATATAGATCTAAAACGTGCTAAGACTATTATATATACTAAAAAGTATAATAGTATACTAATAGAGACTATAGAGTATAATAAAGGTAGATAGATACTTATAGTTATTTTAGATATATATTTTATTAAACGCTATAATAATATTAACTTTAGAGAAATACTAGGCTTTTAATAGTTTAGCTAATATATCTTTTATTAAGAGAAGAGCGTTTTAGTTCTTAATAGTATAGGTATTAAGTTCTTAGTAGTTAATATAAATATATATATCTTCTTTAGACTTATAAACTACTAGAAGAGAGGCTATCTATATAGATATACTTTACTTAATATATTTCTTCTTTATTATATTATCTATATATAGCTTTATAGCTTAAGTCTTATTATAAGATATAAGCTATAGATACTATAAGAAGAGCTTTAGAGGCTAGCTAGTGTTATTTAGCTTAAAGTCTATATTATAATTAAGCTTTTCTTAATACTCTAGTAACTTATTAGCTTTCTTTAGATTAAAGCTATAGTATAGAGAGTATAAGACCTTTAGTAGCTATTTTAGAATATCTTTCTTAGATATATAGAGCCTCTTTATCTTATCTTAGAATTTATTATAATTCTTAGGTAAGACTTTAGTGTCTGTAGTGTAGAGAAGTACTATATCTCTCTACTTATTATTAGATAAATTAGCTAGCTAGTACACTTTCTTATAGAAAGTAATACTAATATTTTAATTCTAATAGATAGTAGAAGTAGTAGTATAACTAGAGATAAATATAATATCTATTAGAGAAGGTACCTTTAGATAATATGTAACTTTATAATATAGGTCTAAAGTCTTTAGTAATAGTATCTTATAATACTAGCTACTTTAAGTATAGACTAGTTTATAGTTATAAATATAGCTACTTAAGTAATAGTCTAACTATAAAGTTAATAATATATTCTTCTAGTTTATAGTAGGTTTATACGTCTAGAACTAAGGTATACCTAGAATTATCTATATACTAGAGAGTTTAGTAATATATACTAGAACGTTTTTAGTATAACTACTAAATTTAATAGTTACTTAAGCTATATAAGTAACGCTAGTAACCTCTAAACTATCTACTAGTTTAAGTATTATAGGCTAGAAAAGAGAGATAGTTTTATATTTATATGCGTAGATATAAGAAGAGTTAATAAATAGAGAGGTATAACTAGTGTTATCTATAATTTTAGAATATTATAGAAAAGAAGAGTAGTTTAATAATAATATAATTCTTTTAAAAACTAATTACTAACCTATAAAAGGCTAGTATATATTACTACGTATAGTAGTAGTAGTAATAGTTAAGATAGTAATACGTAATCTAGCTAAACTCTACTTAAAAGTCTTAACCTAATTAGTAATTACTTAAAAAGTAGAATTAGAATTATTATTATTAGCTTTGCTAACTTCTATATAAGAAGACAGAGCTAGAGCTATTAAGGTAAAGAAATAGTTAGAATCTAACTTCTTACTATTATTATTATTTATTATATATAGTAAAGAAGGTAGTTAGATAGAAGTATTAGATACTAGTATAGATACTAGTGTAGGTGCTAGTATTCTTATAGAGGGAGGCTTCTTATACCTAGAAAGTCTCTAGAGGTAACTATTACTAGAGATATCTAGTTTTCTAAAGAGATAGAGTTATTAATAGTATTAACGCTAACTATAGCACTAGAGGTGCGCTTAGAATATACTAGATTACTAACTAGTACTTTATTATTAGTAATAGTCTTTTTAAGAGTATTCTAAAGATCTAGATTAGTACTAAATATAGTAGAAGACTAACTAGAGTAGTAACTACTTTAAGCTTTATAGCTATAGTTCTTTTTAAAGTAATTATAGTAGTAATTTAAGTAGCGTAGAACTTTAATCTAAATCTCTAAGTAACTATAGAGGCTAGAGCTATTACTATTATTTTAGTTACTAGTAGTAGTAGTAGTAGAAGCCTTTTTACTACTACTACTACTATTATTATTATTATTACTCTCTCTACTACTAATATTATTAGAGAGATAATAGAAAGTAGCTTATTTAAAAAGGTAAAAAGTTTAGTAGAACTCTATAAAGAAGAGCTTATTATTAATAACTTTTATAGTAGTTATATCTTACTACTACGCTAGAAGATAGTTACGTATAAACTAAATCTTAACTAAATTTATCTATCTTAGTAGAGCTACACTAACGTTAAAATAGATAATATACTTACTTATTATCTTACCTATCTTTATATATAATTTATTACTTTTATACTAGTATAAAGTAGTAATATTACTATTAAGAGTTTAGTACACTAAGTTAAGAATAATCTAGATATTATTAGAATATAAGAACTTCTAGCTAAGAATAATAAATCTCTACTAGATATTTCTAAATACTACGCTCTTAGTTTTCTAACGTAGATAGTTTACCTTCTTAGTCTTAGAAGTAAACTTATACTTATAGTAGTTAAACTAGTTAGTAATATCTATCTTCTATTTAATATAGTTAGCCTTAGTAGTAAATTTACTAGAAAAGATATTAGGCTTATACTTCTTTAAATAAAAATAGTAATAGTTATAGCTATCTTTCTTAGCTTTAGTATCTAAAGTAGAGAAGACGCTATAGTAGTAATACTTATAATATTCTAATAGATACGTAGAGTAGAAAGAGTTTAATTTATTATTATTAGAGGCGTCTAAATTATCTAAAGGTATAGTTTCTATCTACGCGTAGTAGAATACTTAGTTTTTATAAACTTTATCTTTAGTAGTCTTAAAGTAAATCTAAAGGTTAGTAATACTAGTATTTAGCGTCTAAGTAGCGCGCTAAGTGTCTTTCTTAGTAGCAGCGTATATAGCGTACTTTTAGTAATACTAGTTCTTATAGATTACTTTATAGGTAGTTATCTTATAGAAGCTTATAGTTACTTACTAAAGATCTTAGTTATTAATATAAATAGAGTTTTAGACGTTATAGAGCTATTTACTTATTTAAGTAATATAATAGTTAGACTTAGAAAGCTAGTCTTATAGCTACGTAATATATTTAGTAGACTTATTAAGATTACTCTTATAGCCTTTACTTTTATTTTAGAGATTTTAGACTCTAGTAAGTAGAGTTTTTACTTACGCAACCTACTCTATATAGTAATTACTAAGATAGTTAGAGTAGGCGTACTTATTACTAATATCTATCTATATAAAATATAGTTATTCTATTATATTAGTAAGAATTAATAGTAAGTTAAAGTTAACGCTTATACTCTCTAGATTATCTAGCTTAAGAATCTTATTACGTTAGAATAGCTTTCTATTAGTATTAGTCTTTTATAACTTAAATATAGTAGTATTATTCTTCTAAGAGATAATAAAGGTCTTAGAGAGTTAACGCTTAAAGTATAGATATTTAGATAGTATTATTATAGTAGTAGGTAAAGCGTTAGTAGTAGATAAAGTATTATAGAACTTCTACTATAGGCTATACTAAGCGCTCTCTATATCTAAGTTATTATTAATAGTAGTAGCTTTTTATAATAGCTAACGCTACACGCTTATAAAGAGATAGTAGATATTATCTAGGTTACTAATAGAGTTCTTAGAATTACTAAAAGTAACTATCTTCTTACTCTAGTAGGTAGTAATAGTAGTAGAGAACTTACTATTATTATATAAATTAGAGAGTTTATTAGAGAAGGTATTAATAAACTAAAAGCTATTAGTGTTACTATTAGAGTTCTAGTTAAGTAAAAGTTCTTTACTATAAGATATAAAGTAACTAGGCACTTATATATTTTATTAGTAGAGATCTTAGATACTTAGTAATTATTAAAGACTACTACTAGAGGTATATAAAGTAGAGAGTAATAGCGTTTAAGAGTGCGCTTAAGACTAGAACTATAATAGCTAGAATAGCGCTATTATAAATAAAAACACTCTACCTATAGTATAGAAGAATTATCTAGATACCTAGAATTTAAATTCTTTAGTAGAGCTAGTCTTAGCGTAGTTTATAGTAGTAGTAGTGTTATATATATAATAGAGAATAGATACTATAGAGTATAGATTATCTATAAGCTTAGGCTTAACACTTTTAGTTTTAGGTATATTATAGTAGTAGATAATCTCTATAGTGTTATTAGAGATCTTAGAATATAGAGAACTAGAACACTTAATAGAGTCTATAGTAATTACTAGAGCTACTCTTATAAGTTGCGCTAGTTAGGTAAGTATATAGTATTAACTATAATAATATATAAGAGTTTTATATATATATTAATAATAGAGGTATATAGAATAATAATATTATTATAGTAGAGAGCTTTAAGTAGAAGCTATTAGAGATAAATATATATAGTAGAGGCGTTAGGCTAATATTAGCCTAGTAGAGCGTAAGGCCTAAAACTATTATAATTATAGTATTATATATAGTAGTACTATAGTACTTTAATAAAGATATTATAGTATTATAAAATACTATAAACTTTTATAAATTACTAGACTAATAGCTAGCTACTAAAACTTATAGTAAGTAGATTAGCTACTAGCTATATAGTAGTAACTTTCTTAGACTTTTATAAACTTTTATAAAGTTTTTTAAACTACTAGTAACTTCTATAAACTTTTATAAAGTTCTTTAAACTACTAGTAACTTTTTATAGCTTATTATTTTTATAAAGTAGCTATAGTAAAGTATAAAATAAAGTAAAAAGTAAATAAATATAGTAAATAGTACTAAAGTTATACTATTACTATATTTAAGTATATAGTAATTAGGTAAGCTATACTTCTAATTAATTAATATATTACTATAATTCTAAATATAGAATTAAAGAAACTTTCTCTACTAGTAAAGAATATAAGATAGAAATAATATATAGTATTATAAAAGTAAGGTATTTAGTATTATTTAAAGCGTATACTATTCTATAGTTATAGTAGTAAAGTACTTAAACTATATAATAAGTAAGTATACGCTTTTTAGCGTCTTATTTATATAAAAGATAATATATTATTAATTACTATAACTAGCTTTAGTAAAAGTTTTATCTTCTATATATATTTAGTATTAACTAAAAAGATTATACTATAGTTAATACTACTCTCTAAGCTAAAGAATAAGTAGCTTAGTAATATACATTATCTTAATAGTATAAAACCTTACTTAGTTAATATAAAAACTTATACTTAGTTTTATAAGCTTATTAATAAGATTATCTATAGTAAGTATACTTATATATTAATAAAGTCTAAGTAAGTATTTAGTTATATTTTCTAAACTATATTAAGAAATATAATCTTCTAGTTATAGATTAGAATTATTATAATTAATAAGTACTATTTTATTATCTAGTAGAAAGTATTCTATTCTACTTTTACGTAGCTAGGTAAACTCTATAGTATTCTTATATAAAATATTAATTAGTTTAGTTATTTAGCTATATTAGACTTTAACTCTACTAAGTAAGTATTAGATACTACTAGTTTCTACTATCTAGAGCGTAATACTTATAAGACTAAGTTAATTTAAATAACTATTAATAAGCCTAATATGTCTATAACTATTATAAAGATACTATCTAGTAAGTCTATATTATAAAATCTTTTTTTCTTCTTACTACTACTATCTATAACTAGAGAGGCTACTATACTTATAATATAGCTTAAGATAATTATCTTTATTAATAGAAGAACTTAACTCTAAAATACTATAGAATAAGCTATAATAATACTTATATATATAATAAAGAACTTTCTAGATAATTAACACTATAGTACTAACTTATTAGCTAAAGATTAGTATATATTTAACGTAGTTAAAATATATACTACCTATATTATATAGTATAATAAAGACGTAATATATAATAAGTTTAAGTATTCTACTTTTTATATCTATATTATCTTTATAATAATATCTTTTAGAATAAGTATAAATCTACTAGATATTATAAAAGTTATAATATAGAATATACTAATTACTAAGAGTATTATAAACCTATAGTAGTAAATTAGTTATAGAGAAAAAGGTACTAAATACACTAGCTAAGTATTTATCTTTCTTCTATACTAGCTCTTTAACTATAATAGAGTTAATTAACTAAACGTTATAGTAGTTCTAAAGCTAAAGCTTTTAGCTTAAGTATAATAGTTTTATTATTAGCTTCTATCTTTACGCGTAGCTAGTAAACTTTTATAAATAGTAACGCCTAGTAATATTAATATATCTATTAGCTTATCTATGTCTTAGTTTATAAATAATAAAATAGTGTTTTAAATAAAGTTATCTAAGAATAGTTATAAGTTCTAGTCTAAAACTAATAGATAAAAGTAAGTAAATATACTACTATCTTAGCTAAAGATTATAAGTAATAGCTATTACTATTATAGATTTCTTAAGTAGCTAGATAAATATACTATATTTATAAACTAGTAACTTTATATAGCACTAGAGGCCTACTATTCTAAGTATACTTAGTAACTAAAGTAGTAAATTAAAAAGGTCTTTAATATCTCTATTAGCTTTATAGAGCCTTATAGAGATATACTTACTAATCTAATATATACTTAGATTAAAGTATTTATAGTATAGTAGGTAATAGTACTCTTATATAAAGAGAATTAATAATTTTCTATACTACTAGATATATATATAGACTAGGTTACGTATATCTAAGTTAGTAATATATTAGTAGATATAAATACTAAAGCTAATAAAAACTTAGCTTTTCTAGATAGTATTAACTAGATACTATCTCTATATATATAGTAGTATTATAATATAAATAGTAAGGTAGCACTATTACTATATTAACTATATAATATACTAAATACTTCTTAAGTAAAGTATAGTATACTTCTAGATAATAGAAGATAGTTAAGAATAATAAAAACTTAGAGTATACTATTAGAATCTTAGTTATCTATATATTTATTTCTACTAAACTAGTGTATAGATAATAATATAGTTACTAGTATTATAAGAATAAACGTATAGATATAAGTTAAAGCATTTATTAATAGTTTAAATAGTAGTATTATAGCTCTAGTTCTATAAAACGCTAGTTTCTAAGTTATAGTAGACTATTTAGCGTATATCTATTATAAATCTAATTTAATACTTTTACTAATAGTATCTTAAATTTATAAAGACGTAAGTTAGACTATATCTACTACTAGTTTAGTATTATAAGAGTCTTATATACGTTAATAATAGAGGTATATAGAATAATAATATTATTATAGTAGAAAGCTTTAAGTAAAAGCTATTAGAGGTAAATATATATTATAGAAGCGTTAGCCTAATATTAGGCTAATAGAGCTCTAGGCCTAGAACTATTATATATTCTCTTTCTAAAGCGCTTAAAGTTCTATCTAAGTATAGACTTAGAAAAATAAGAGCGCTTCTTAATAAAAATACCTAAAGGTTATAGATAATAAAACTATTACTATTCTATAAGAAAAGTACTAGTTATAACTCTATATATATAAAGTATTAATAATCTATCTAGGCCTAGATACTATAGAAAATACTATACTAGCTAAGACTAATAAGTTATAAGTAGAGTAGTAAACTATCTTATAGCTACTAATAACTATAGAGGCTAAAGTTAGATAGAGATATATATTATAATCTACTAGGTAGGCTTTATAAGTATTATAGCTAGATAACTTTATAAATAACTAGCTAGTTCTTTCTAAGTACTTAAAGTCTAATAGTTAAAGTAAAGTAATAGTAAGCTTTCTATTATTATTATAGTTATAGAATATAATATATAGTTTAGGCTAGTAAGAATTATAATTATAGAAGTTCTATACTAACTTCTTATATTCTCTTAGGCTACTATAGGCCTACTAGAGTTCTAATTAATTATTACTTACTTACTTAACCTTATATTATAAAAGCTCTTACTTACTAGTATATAGGTTAACTATAGTCTATTAGATATATAAATTAAAAACTTAAAAGATAATATACTCTATAGCGCTATTATTATTAGATAGATAGACTTTAGAAGATATAGCGTTACTAGCGTAAGATTATCTAGATAAAGCATTATTTTTATACGTCTAAAGAAGCTATAAGTAGAACGCTAGAAAGATAGCTTTAAGCTAGAGTAGTAAGTCTAGTTTATAAGCTATATTATTAATAATATAAGTAATCTAATATAGCTTTATATTCTTATAGTCTAGTAATTTTACTAGTTGCTTTATTTTAATATAGTAAGCGTTTAATATAATCTAGTTATCTACGCTAAACCTTAGAGTAGATAATCTATTTATATTTATAAATTTCTTTATCTTATCTTATATTTATAGAATTTATTATTATAAAAAGGTTTATATTATATTAAAGTAATAGGTAAAAGTATTAGTGTTGCGCTACTATTGCACAATAGTAAAGTAAGAATTTAGTAGTAGTAGGTTATATATAAGCTTAAGCCTAGATCTTAGCTACTAGCTCTTTATAGTAAGAAATAAAGATAAGCCTATAGTAGTGCTTATTACTAAGTTAGCTTTAAATTTAGCTAAAAGTAATAGCTACGCCTAGTTAGTCTAGAGATAGTTAATATAGAACTATAAGTATTACTTTAAGTTTATATTTATATTCTCTATCTAGCTATTAGTCTCTAGATAATACGTAGTAGATAGTTTAGAGTATATTTCTACCTATGTATATAATCTAGCCTAGAAATATAATATAAACTAGTAACTCTAATTAGATACTAGAGTTCTAAAGTAGCTTTTAAGCTTCTAAATATACTTTATAAACTTATCTACTACTATAGATACTTTAAGATTCTCTATAGTAATAAACTTCTTTATCTTAGATAGTTAGTCTACTATAACTATAATATATTAGTATATATAATTATACTATATTAATTTAGATAATAGCGTAATAAAGTTAATAGAGATATTCTCTTAGTATTAGATTAGAACTAGTAAGAGATAGAGAAGCCTATACTTAGTAAAGTAGTTTACTTTTAACTATTAATACGTTATATAGCTATTTATAAACTAAGTAATAGTATTAGTTATACCTTACTAGTAATACTATTAACTTACTTACTAGTAAGTTATTATTCTTCTACTATAACTATCTAGAAAGCTATTATATATATAGATAATAATCTATATATAGAGCTTCTCGCTAAAAAGAATAATAAGATAACTATTACTTATAAATAGCTTACTCTTCTTACTAGCTTTAAGGTCTAAGAGTTTTATATAAATACTCTCTATAATAAGATAGTAGAGAATATAGTATTTATTTACCTCTAAAGCTAGCTATTTATTACGTAGATAAGTATTACTAAGGTATATCTCTAAAATAACCTTCTTAAGGTCTTAGTTATCTACACTAATAATGTACTAGTGTATAAGGTGTTCTTATATAAATTAGATCTTTAATAACCTAAGAATTACCTAGAGAGAAAACGTCTTTTAATAAGAGCTCTTTAGAATTATCTTATTATAGATAATCTTATCTTTTACTTATACCTTTTAGTATTAGACTCTTATATAATACTTTAGATAATAGAATCTCTCTATAATAGAACTTCTTTCTATTAAACTAACGTCTATATACTTTCTTATACGTGCTAACTACCTTATATCTTTATAGTAATATATCTTTATACTTTCTAATATCTAGATAATAATATTATTATATAGATTAAGAGTATCTTTAAAAAAGAAATGTATAAGTCTAATATATAGTATTAATAATAATAGTAATACTTTTTTACTTATTTTCTAAATTAGAGTAAGAATAAATACTATATTATATAGATTATTATCTATATATAGTCTAGTAAGCTATATAGTAGTATAACTACTACTATTCTAGTAGTAGTTTTCTAAAATAGTTTAGCATTAGTACTAGATATAGTTATTAGTAATCTTATTAGGTAGGTCTTCTATCTAGTAAGTAAGACTATTAGGTTTAGTCTTCTACTTTCTAGGTTAGTAGATAATATTAAAGTTAAACTTCTTAAAAAACTTAACTTAATAAGCTTATTAGTAATTAAAAGTATACTTTATATAGAAGTACTTTAGCTTATAATAGTTAGTAAGAACTTTAACTAACGTAAAGACTCTAGTAAGCTCTAAATACTATTTCTTAAAGGCGTAGATAATAGCTAGAAGTTTTTTATTATAGGTTTTATAGTTATACTTAGTAAAAGTTATCTTCTTTAATAGATATACTACTAGACGTATAGTACTATTAGTCTAAACTTATAAAAGTATAGTAGTATAGACGTAATTAGATATATCTATTTTAAGAATATATTTTAGGTCTAGATTAAAGTAGGTAAGAATAATCTTAGTATAGAATATAAGCTTTAAGGCTTTAAAAGCTCTCTTACCTTTACTAGTTATAGTAAACTATTTAGAGTTTTCTTAGGTAAGATATATTAATAGCTTTATAATATTAGAGAAGCTATATATAAACTATTTATAAAAGTTTATAAATCTAAAAAAGGCTTATATATTCTTAAGAGACTAAGAGACTTTTTATTCTTAAATTAGATAGACTTTATTAGAGTCTATCTTAATACTATTAGTAGTAATAATTAAATTTAGAAACTTTACTTTAGTCTTTATAAATTCTAACTTTAGAATATCTATAAAAAGACCTATATAAGCTAAGTAAGTAACTACTTAAGTAAGGTAGTTCTTATACTACTCTAGAGTCTTACTAAATATAATAATATTATTAAGATATACTATATTAAACTTATCTAGATACTTATATAAGACGTTATTAATATAGACCTAGAAAGTACCTAGACTATTATATATACTAAAGAGTATAATAGTATATTAATAAAGACTATAAAAGGTAATAAACACTAAGAGATATTTATACTTATTTTTAATACGTATCTTATTAAAAGTAGTAATAATATTAACTTTAGAGAAGTACTTAGATTTAGATAGCTTTACTAGTATATTATAAATTAAAAGAGAAGCGTTATAGTTCTTAATAGTATAGATATTTAGCTCTTAGTAGTTAATATAGATTTAGATTCTACTACTAGACTTATAAACTACTAGTAAGAGCGTAGCCTATACTAAAGTACTTTACTTAATATAGCTTTTCTTAACTATATTATCTATATAAAGCTTAATAGCCTAAGTCTTATCTTTTAATATTAGCTATAACTATTATAAAGATAGCTTAGGTAGCTAGCTCTTATTATTAGAAATAAGCTTAATCTTATAGTTTAGGTTTTACTAATATTCTAGTATTTTATCTACTTTCTTAGAGTTAAAACTATAATATAAGAAATAAAGAATCTTTAGAAAAAGGCTTAGAATATTCTATTTAGATATATATAGCTATTCTATCTTATCTTAGAACTTCTTATAGTTTTTAGATAATACCTTAGAGCTAGTAGCGTATAGAAGCTAGAAATTAGTCTACTTCTTATTAGTTATAGCTATAAGATAGTAGATCTTATTATATAATATAATACTAATATTCTAGTTCTAGTAAATAGTAGTAGTAGTAACGTAGCTAGAGATATAGAAGATATTAATAGGTAGAAGTACCTTTAGATAGTAAGGTACTTTATAATAAAAATCTAGAATTATAGAAAGAAAGTATTTATAATAGTAGCTACTTTACGTATAGTAGAAATAGTAATTATATATATACTTAGTTAGGTAGTGCTCTAAGTTAAAGCTAAGTATTATATCTTTCTAATTTATAAAGAGTTTATATATCTAGAACTATAGTATTCTAAAAATTATCTAGATACTAGATAACTTAGTAATATATATAAGAATATTCTTAGTATAGATACTAAAGGTAACTATTATCTAGGCTATATAGATAACGCTAGCTACTATAGAGCTATCTATAAGCTTTAGAGTAGCTAGTTATTATAAAAGTAGTAGGTTATATTTATATATATAAGTATAAGAAGAATTAAAAAAGAGAAAGGTATAGCTAGTATTACCTATAATTTTAATATATTATAGAAAAGTATAATTAGATAATATTATTTCTTTAAAGACTAACTACTAGCCTATAAGAAGCTAGTATATTATACTATATATAGTAGTAGTAGTAATAGATAAGACTATAATCTAGAACCTAGTTAGACTTTATTATTCTAGAGCTTTAACGTAATTAGTAATTACTTTAAAAATTAGATCTAGTTCTAGATTATTATTAATATTACTATTTTCTAAAGAGAAGTAAGTAAGTGTAGAAGAATTACTAATAAAGTAATTTAGGTATAAATTCTTATTATTATTACTATTCTTAACTAAAGAGGTAGAAAGTAAAATTAATAAGCTAGCTAGTATAGAAGCTATATTCTTATACTTTAGAAGTTTCTAGAAGTAACTATTACTAGAGATAACTAGTTTTCTAAAAAGTTATAGTTATTAGTAGCGTTAATAGCGTTAACGCTAATAGCTACACTAGAAGTATACTTAGAGTATACTAGGTTACTAACTAGTACTTTATTATTAGTAATAGCCTTTTTAAAAGTATTCTAGATATCTTACTTAGAGCTAAATATAGTAGAGAACTAATCTAAGTAGTAACTATTCTTAGTCTTATAGCTATAGTTCTTCTTAAAATAGTTATAGTAGTAGTTTAGGTAGCGTAGAATCTTAATCTAAATCTTAGAATATTTATAAAGTTTTAGGCTAGAGCTAGAGCTAGAGCCTAAGACTACCTTAGTGTTATTTCTACTACGTTCTTCTCTAGTATTAGACTTATTTCTACTCTAGTTACTATCTTAGTTACTACTACTAGAGTAGTTAAAAGTAGAGGCGCGCTAAGAGTTAGATTATTTAAGAAGGTAGAGAGTATAGTAGAACTCTAGATAAGTAAGATTAAGTTTAAGAATCTTAAAAGTAGTTATATTCTTTTACTAGATAGAAAGATAGTTATATATAAACTAAAGCTTAATATAGTTAGCTTATTATAAAGTAGAGATACTAATATTAAAGTAGATAATAAATTTACTTATAAACTTACTAGACTTTATATAGAACTAGAAGCTTTTATACTACTACTAAACTATAACTATAGTATTAAGAAAATAATAAATAGTGTCTAAAAAAGCTTATACTTTATTACTATATATAAAACTACTTTTTTTATTAAAGAAGCTATCTTAAATATTACTAAAGGCTTAGTTCTTAGTCTTCTAGTAGAGGTAGCTTAACTTTTTAGCTTTAAAAGCAAAGTTATACTAGTACTTATTAAACTAGTTAAGAATATCTATCTTCTACTTAGTATAGTTAGACTTAGTAGTGTTAACGCTAAAGAAAATCTTAGATTTAGATTTCTTAGAGTAATAATAGTAGAGGCTTTAATTATAGATAGTAAAACTATTAATAGTATTATAAAGACCTAGAGAGCCTAAAAAGCTATCTATAGATCTACTACTAGCGCTACTAATAGATTCTTTAGTAAAGTTATAAAAGTCTCTATTATTATTAGTACTAGTATTATTATCTAAGTTAGAGTAGTCTAGAAAGATTAGACCTATATAGACGTAATAGGTAGTTTTAGACTTATAGATAGTTATAGTGTAGAGATATACTTCTAGGTCTTTAATAGTAGTAGTAGTAATACTAAAAGTATTAAACTTTTTATAATACTTAATCTTATAAGCTTTCTTACTTATAGTTATTTATTTAAGTATAGTAGAGACGCGCTATAAATTTTAGTTATTATAATATAAAGTACTTTATACGTCTTATATTTATTCTACTAGTTATATACTCTTCTAATTAGTGTTAATAAGTTACTAGTAGAAAGTAGTAGTAGTTTTTAGTATATTCTCTAAGTTGCCTTTATATACGTTAGCGCTATTCTAGAATTTCTAAGTCTACTTTTATAGAGTTTTTACTAGCTTAACTTATTCTAGATAGTGTCTACTAAGAAAGTTAGCTTAGATATACTTATTATCTAAGTCTTACTTTATAAAGCGTAGCTACTCTATAATATTAGTAATAAAAGTAATATACTTATTAGTGTTACTAATATCTTTAAAGTTAGTAAGCTTAACTAGGCTATTAGGTTCTACCTTATAGATAGCTTAGCTATTAATATTAGTTTTCTATACTTTAAATATAGTAAGGTTATTATTCTAAGAAATAATAAAGGTCTTAGAAAGCTATTACTTATAGAATAACTACTTAGAAAAATTAAATATAGTAATAGGTAAGAAGTTATAGAAGTCTAAGAGTAGCTTAGAGCTAGTCTAAGCGTAGTTTAGGTTAAAGTTATTATTATCTTTATTATTGCTAACGCGTACTTAATAAGACTAGTAATAAGTAGTACTTATTAATAGGTAATAGATATTATTACTAAAGGTAATAACTTTCTTTTTATAATAGATAATTATAGTTATAGACTTACTATTCTCTAAGTTATTAAAGACTTTAAAAGTATAAGAAGAAATCTAGAAGCTATTAGTATTACTAGTGTTAGTAGAGAGCTTACTAAAGAATAAAAAGTAACCTAGAATATACTATTAATAAAGCTTTTAGTATAGGTTATTAGTTTCTAGTAAGTAGAGAAATAAACTAAAGTAATAAACTAGTGTAGAGAATAGAGAGTTAGTTACTTATATTATCTATAGCTAAGATAGTTATAATATAGAAGTAGTAGTATAGAAGTATCTAATAGTGTAGAATAACTATCTAGAGTCTTAGGTCTAAGTATAGCTACTACTACTATTACTACTACTACTAGAGCCTCTACTAGTAGTAAGGCGCACGTAGTTATTAGTAGTAATAGTATTCTACTAATAACGTAGTATTATAATAGTGTATAGATTAGCTAATAGAGCTAGAGTTTTAGAAGTATTATAGCGCTACGCGTAATTAGCGTTCTTTTATATAATAAAAGAGTTAGAAAGTAAAGTATTAGAATAGTTAGCGTTTATAATAGTTAATAAAGCTACTCTTATAAGTTACGCTATTAAGTAGTATACTTAATAACTATAATAACGTGTAAGAGTCTTATATACGTTAATAATAAAAGTATATAGAATAATAATATTATTATAGTAGAGAGCTTTAAGTAGAAGCTATTAAAGGTAAATATATATTATAAAGGTATTAGCCTAACGTTAGACTAATAGAGCTCTAGGTCTAGAACTATTATAAGTATCTTTTTTATCTCTTACTAGTATAGCTAGTACTCTAAGTTTTTATATAGTAGTAAGATATTATATACTTAGGTTAAGAAGTTAAAATAGCTATAATATAGTATATACGCTATAACTAGCGTTATATAAGAAATAGACTACTAGTCTAAATAGAGTAGTAAGAATAGTAATAGTAACTTCTAGTTATGCTATTAAGATATTAGTAACATTATAAAGTAGATATAAGTAAAAACTAATAGATAAGAGTAAAAGCGTATAGAAGATATTAAAGTAGTAAAGTAAGCTAGTATTATAGTTAGGTAGATAGACTCTATATATTAATTAGCTACTATTATTTTTATTTACTTAGAAGTTTCTAGAAGTTTATATAAGATTATAAAAGATCTAAATATATAGTTAGTTATTATTATTATATAATATATACTTTCTTTTTTATCTTTCTATTATAGTATAGATAGCTATATTACTTTACCTTTTAGTAGAAAGTCTAAAGTTTATTATTTTATTAGTTTATAAGTTTTTATAAGTTTATATAAAACTATAGAACTATTAAATATACTTCTACTTACTAATAAAATATCTATTACTTTTTTACTCTTACTCTACTAACATAGTCTAGATAGCTAGATAATATATTTTTTCTAGTTTAGAGTCTAGAAGCTACTATTCTATTAGCCTAGTAGTTTATAGTAGTTAGTAGAAGATAGTAAGTATTTATATATAGATAGCGTTTAGTAATTTACTATAAAATTAGCCTTAGTAGTAAATAGACGTAGGCGCTAGAATATAGTAAATCTTTTTAGCCTTTTTAAACCTTTAATAAATACTTATAATACTTATTATAATATAAGTACTTATACGCTTTATATACTACTATATAGTAGTAACTAATAAAGCTTAATACCTTACTACTATAGCTAGTTTACTATAGAGTACTCTTTATAGATACTAGTAAGTTTTCTAATAGTATTAATATAATATCTATACTAACTAGTATATAGTATAGTATCTAACGCGTAAGGTTAGTTAGTATAGGTCTTCTACTAATATTATAACTATAATCTTTATTTATAGCTTTTTTAGTATTATTCTACTATTATATTTTTACTTCTACTTATAGTTATTACCTCTATAGTATTAGCTAAGAATAAGAATAAGAATACTAAGATTAATAATACTTTATCTATTATTAATAATAATAATAATAAAAGTAGTTTACTTATTCTTAGTAATAATAATAATAATAATAGTATAAGTAGAAAGAAAGAAAATAAAGTAGCGTAAAAGTCTATTAGTAAGAAAAATAAGAAAGTTAAGTAGAAAAATAAAGTAAACTAAAAGTCTATAGTAGAGAAAGAGAAAAATATAGTAGTAGTAGAAGTAGAGAAAAAAAAAAAGAAAGAAAAAAAGTTAGTTAGCGCTCTTATATTAAACACTAGAATACTACTCTTTAGTTTTCTTATCTAACCTTCTAGTAGTGTATTAGTAATAATATATATATAGACTAAGCTAGTATTAATAAAGAGTTAATATTATACTTACTTTCTTTTTTTCTATAGAAGAAAAGCTACTAGCTAGAAGCTTTAGCGCCTAGACTTATAGTATAGAAGTAGTTATAATAGTTATATATTATAAACCTAGTCTAAGAAGATAATAATAAGCTATATTAGTACTATTATAAAGATAGATATAGAAGTATAGTGCCTTAGTAAGAACTACTATAAGTAATACTATAGAAATAACTATAAGTATTAGATCTACTCTAAAAAAGTAGAAATATATATTAAGTATACTTTATCTATATATACTTATTACTAGTTTATATCTAGTTTAAGTAGCTACTCTCTTTTTCTCTAAAAGAAAAGTAGTAGTATATTACTTAAGAGAAGTAATCTACTTTATAGTTACTAGCTTAGGTCTCTTCTACTAAAGAGTCTATTTAGATTTAGTTCTAGTAGAGCTAGTGCTAGTAGCTTTACTACCTAAGATACTATAAAGTAGTACTTACTTTAGATAGTTTTAATTAACTTTAGTTATCTATATATCTAGCTTAGATTAGTAGAGAGACTTAGTATAAGTATATATAGTTATTAAAACTAGTAGAAAAAGCCTTTCTTTAGTTATAATAATAGTAGTAATAGCTTTAGTATTTAAAGTAGTCTAATAAGTTAGTTCTTAGACTTTATATACATAGTTTACTATTAGCTCTAGCTAGTTTAATATACTTATATAAGTAAAGAGAGCTAGTATCTAATAGAGACTATTTACGTAGGTTACTTAGTATTAATAATAGTATAGTACGTAAGAGTTAAATAGTTTAATAGATTTAGTAATCTCTTACTTATCTATTTATATATTATTTTTATAGTATTATATTATATAATAAAATCTAAATATAACTAACTATTATCTTTACTATAAAGAGCTATATTATAATACTATACTTAAGCGCTTTTTCTTAAATAGTAGTAATATATAATTAGCTAATAACTTAATATAAGTATATAAAAGTTTATAGAAGTTTATATTACTATACTTAGTAGTATAGTCTATATATAGTAGAGAGAAAGAAGTAGTTTATATATCTCTAAGTATTTATAAAATATTACTAGTTAGTTTATAAGTCTCTAGAAGTTTATAGAATATTACTAGTTAGTTTATAAGTCTCTAGAAGTTTATAGAAGACTTATAAGCTAAAAAAAGCTAATAGTAATAGATATAATTTAAATCTAAAAGTAAAAAAAATAGTAACTTTATATATAAGAAATTACCTATCTAGTAGTTAAGCTAGATATCTTAGTTAAGAGCTAGAGGTTACTAGACTAGTAAAGAACTAATATACTAAATAGTAGTACTATATTAGACTATTATAAATAAAGAATACTTAGATTTAAAGCTCTATATAGTATATAAGTATAAGAAGCTAGTAGAAATATAAAGTTATAATAAGTAGAGATACTATATTAATAGCTATAACGCTAGCTTTACTAGTATAGTAATATAGTATATAGATATAAAAGATAGATAATTAATAAAAAGTAAGAAGTAAAGAGTAATAAGTAATAAGTAATAAATATACTATTTTTTAAGACTATAATCTTACTTATAGCTATTAAGACTTTAGTCTATAGTAATTCTATACTATATAATACTCTCTATATTAATAATAATAGTAGTAACTACTTTAAAATATCTACTTCTAACTTCTTTCTATTTAGCCTTCTATTTAGCGCTTTACATACTATACTTTTAGTACTACTACTATAGTTTATTATATAGTAGTAATAGTAGTACTAGTAGTAAAATAAGCTCTACTAAAGTAAATTAAAGTCTAGTATAGTTAGAGAGTATAGGTAAGTAAAGTACTACTATAGAGCTAGTAACTATATACTAATAGTAATATAGTCTATCTTAAAACTATACTTAGCGCACTTAGTATCTAGTAGCTATACTACTATTAATAATTATACTTACGTTTACGCCTATACTTATTATTTCTACTTTTACTTCTTTTATACCTTTAGCGTATAATAATAATAATAATAATAATAAGAAAATAGATATTATACTAAGCTAGGTAGAGATCTTAGTTACTCTTATATATAATATTATATAGTAGTAGTAAAAGTATAGTAAGTAGATAATAATAGATATAAAATAGCTTACTTTCTTCTTTTTTTTATAAGATATAAGTAAGTAGTACTTTTATAGTACTACTACTATAATATATAGATATTTACTAGCTTTAGAGTATTAGCTTCTATATTCTATTCTAGCTATTTAGAGTACTACTAAGAGAAATAACCTAGATATTAGATTAAAGTAGGCGTTATAAGTTAGAGTTTAAATACTAGCTATAGTAAAAGAGTAGAGTTTAGTTAGTTAAAATTAAAGTTATTACTATATACTTCTCTTTATATATATTACTATATACTTATATAGATAGTAACACTAGTTCTAGTAGTTTATATCTTCTTACTAGTAGACTTATACTATAAGTAGTGTAGAGAAAATTAAGCTAGAAATAATAGATTTAGGTAATTAGAATTATAATTACTACTCTTATAAGATTAGATAAGAGTAGCGTAATATATATAGGTAAGCGCGTAAAACACTAGTATAAAAGAGAGAAAGTATATAATTAACCTAATAGGTACTTAAATATCTATTATAATATACTCTTTAGATAAGCTATGTTATATATAAGTTACTTGTTTTTAGCTACGCGCTACTTACGTAAGTATTACGTAATTAAGTAAGACTATACGCGCCTAGACGCGCGTAATAATAATAAGGCTAGCGCTTACTAATATTTTTAGCTTTAATAATTACTAAAATACTAACTATAAGTACTTTTTAGAAGCTTCTATCTTACTCTAAAGCGTCTACTAGTTACTATATAAAGCTTTAGTAGCTTATAAGATTATCTCTAAGATACTCTAGATACTTATAGTACTAGTTACTACTTCTAGTAAGTAGTCTAACTATAAGCTAATAGCCTATTAGTTTATAAGCTACCTAACTTATTAGTAAGCGCTTACTATAGCTATTTATATAGATTCTTTAGCTAATAAGTAGTAAAAATAAGTTTAATAGTACTTAGTAGCTGTAGCTACTAGCTAAGCTACCTATACCTACTATAATGCTACTACTACTACTACTACTAGAAAAGCTTTTACTTCTTAGAATAAAGAGAAGTAAGCTTTAGACATAGTAGTACGCAAAGAATAAGAAAAGAAGAAAGAGTAGCCTAAGCTCTCTATTAGTGCTCTTTCTTTATTACGTCTACTAAAAGTAATACTTTATATTAAGTACGTCTAAAGCGCGCTTACTAGTTATAGTAAAGAACTTTACTTTAACTAGGTAAGTAAAGAGAACGTTTAGTATAAGTAGTGTAGTTATAAGTACTTATATAACCTTATATAAGTCTTTAAGCTTCTAGACTACTATTTACTTACGCTAACTATTTATAGGTCTAAGATTATAAAGCTAATAGCTCTTAAGTTTATTTACTTTCTCTAGTTTAGAAGTAAGTAGAAATAGAATAGACTATGCGTAGCTATTAAGTTTCTTCTAAATAAAAAAAAGGTTTATAAGATTAGCGCTTTACTAATATAGGCTAAGTAGCGTAGAGTAGCTTATAGTTATATAGAGGCTAAGGCTAAAGTAAATAATATAGCTTTAATAGCCTTTAGTAAAGTTAAGAGCTCTAAGTAAGTATCTTCTCTGCCTATACCTTTAGTTTTAACTAGTAAAGCTAGGTAGTTAAAGTATATAGTAGCTTAATAGAAGCTTTTTTATACTAGCTATATAGAGAGGTAGTAAGCGTCTAGAGAGAAGATAAGATCTCTTTATCTAGTTATAGAGCGCCTAAAGTAGAGCCTAGTACTACTCTATAAATATATAATTAGACTTACTAACTTTTTTTATACTTATTACTTATCTATAAGCCTTAATTAGTATTCTTATAAGCTATCTATCTTAGGTTTAGCTACTTCTTAAAAGCCTTAAACTTCTACTTAAGTAAGTACTTAGTAAGTTTATCTACTAATATATTAATAGTAGGCTTATAAAGTACTTTAAAAGAGCTTTTACTATACTTCTAGTAAAGCTATATATTCTAGATATTAATATAGCAGAGCTTAGTAGAGATTCTTTTATTACTCTCTACTATAAGTCTAATAGTTTATTAATTATTATAGAAGATCTACTAAGCGCTAGTAATAAGTAGCTAAAGCTTAGTAAATAAGCGCTTTAAGGCTATAGTTTCTTTAGTAATAGCCTTAAGAGTAAGAAGCTCTATCTTAGTAGTTAAGGTTATAATAGTTAACTAGTAAGTAGCTTACTATATAATTAAGCCTCTAAAAAGCGTTATAATAAATTTATAAGAAAAGTAGCGCGTTTTAGTGTTATTTATAAAGCTTACGTTTCTATAGATCTAGAGCTTCTTACTTAACCTTACCTCTCTACTATATATAATACTCTTATATTATAAGTAGTATAGATATATAATAAAATACTCTACTACCTTAAGGTAAGCTAGAGAAGAATTAGTTAGAAACTAAAAGAGCTAGAAAACTATATACGCAACGTTAGAGCGTATTATAATAGTAGAGTATAATACTAAGCTAATATATTCTTAATAGGCTTTAATCTTCTACTTTAAAGTGTTCTCTTAGTACTTTAGAAGCTTACTAGCTAGTAGAAGTATTTTTAGAAAGTAGCTACTATCTTTAAGACTAAACTTCTTTATAACTTTATTAAGGTAGGTATTATAAAGTAGCAAAATAGTACTTATAGAGAAATTATATATAACGCGCACCTCTAAGAACTAGTTTACTACTCTTCTATTATTAATCTTATAAGTCTTTTTAATTCTACTAAGTAGCTTAGTTACCTCTAGGTAGTATAACTTAGTAAATATAAGTAGAATATTATCTACGTAAAAGAGTACAAAAACGTGTTAAGTAGTGTTATAGTATAAATAAAGCTTCTTCTTACTAGCTTATAAGCTAAGCTTTAAAAGAGTATTTAAGAAGTTATTATACTAGAGAAGAGAGCTTTTACGTATACTATAAAGAGCTTTTTTAAGCTTAGCGTAGTAGCTCTTTTTCTAAAAGCTATCTAGAAGCTTATAGTATACTAGTCTATTACTACTAACCTTAGCGTTTAAGAAAGCTACTATAATATTAAGCTACTAAATCTCTATATTAAATTTAGTAGCAATAGCTATTACTAAGTAGAAGAATTACGTAGTAAGCGTAGTAGTATAAGTTAAGTAGAGCGTATTTTTAGCCTATATATCTCTGCGTACTATAAGATATACCTTATACTTTATAAAGTAGCTATTCTTATCTACTTTATATATAAAGACCTACTTAAGTAGTAGAGAGCGTTCTTTACTACTTATATACTCTACTTTCTTCTAGGTATTAGCTATAAGTAGTGTATTAATCTTCTAACGCACTACTACTTTAAACTTATCTTTATAGAGATAGTTATAGAAGTACTTCTAAAGCGTTAGAAGCGCTAAAAGATTATTCTAATAAACTTAGCCTTTATTAGGCTTATCTATAATTATAGTAGTAATAATATAATATAGTATTACGTACGCGTAGTCTAATAACTAATTAGAAGCGCTATAGTAGGTCTCTAAGTTATTAGACTACTTAAGATTAAATAGTAAGGCGTAGACGCCTATACTTCTAAAATTATTATAATTATTATAACTATCTAGGTAACGCTTACTTCTATATATAGAAGGTTTATAGATCTTTTTTATATACTTGCGCTTAGTAAGTAAGTTTTATAGATTAGATAGAGAGCTATTAGATACTTTTCTATTCTAAGAGTTATTTATTACTATAAGTAATAAAAGTCTATTACTTTAGAAGTTATCTTTCTGCGCATCTAATAAGCTTACTAATCTAGTTACTATAGACTAGTACTTACTAGAATTAACGCGTCTATTACTAAGCTACTTAGTAATACTTACTATATTAGAAAGCTCTAGTGTAGCTTCTAGTAATAGTAGTTTTATAGCGCGTTTAGTAAGCCTTATATATACTCTCTATATCTCTCTAGCCTAGAGATCTACTTATATAAAACCTAACTCTTCTAGATAAGCTTCTAATAGACTATTAAGTAGCTTATCTATTTAGTTAGGTAGTAGCTTACTATTATTTATATTACCTTACTAAAAGAGTAATAAAAGCTTATTATAAGCCTCTACTACGTTCTTCTACTTATCTTTATAGAGAATATTAACTATAATATAAGTATTCTTTTTAGAAGGCTTCTACTCTCTACTACTATAGAAAAGCTACTTATTAAACGTTATATTATATATAGTAAATACTTCTCTTAGTAATAAGACTTATATATAGTATATATTAGAAGCTTAATAGTCTACTAAATAACTAATATATTCTCTAAGTAGTATTTTAAAGCTTTTTAGCTTACGTCTAGCTACTCTATTCTTATTTAAGAGATAGGCGTAATATCTATAGACGTATACGCTACTCTAATTAAGTTATAGATTAGTAAAAGCTTTTCTTATAAGCTTAGGCTAATACTATCTAAAGTATTTTATAAACTACTACTTTAACTTCTTATTAGAAGAGTGTAGAGTATAGGTATATAAAAGGCTTATATTATAGAGCTAAGTAGTAGTAAGTGTTACCTCTATCTAGAGGTGCTTAAGTAGATTAGCTCTCTTTCTTATCTTAATCTATTTAGTAATAATCTCTTATCTAGCTCTCTTAGCTACTCTATTAAGCTTATAAGTATAAGAAAAAGTAGGCTCTAGTATAATACTATGCTCTCTTACCTATGCCTTATAGTATAAGTTACTACGCTATAGATTAGTTAAAGAGTTATTATTAAAGCTAATTCTTATAATAAGTAAGTAATAATAAGTCTAGATAAGCGCTTAAAACTTCTTAAAAGCTCTTATTATCTTCTCTATCTTCTTAGAAAAGAGTAGATAAAGATAAACCTTACTACTATACTTATTCTTAATAAGTAGTATCTACTTTTTTTCTAAGCGCTTTTTAGGTATATTAAAAAGGTTCTATATAATTCTCTAGAAAAGCTAGAAAGCTTACTTCTTAGGCTAATAAAAGATAACTTACTTTATATAAGTTAGAGTGTAGAACTTATACTATATATACGTAGGCTTTTTAATTCTTACTCTCTAAGTATTATATATAAGTACCTTAAGCGCCTTAGAGCCTAAGTGCTTAGTATAAGTATACTAAAGATTCTCTAAATTACTGCGCAGCTAAGAGGTAAAGCTAGGCCTAGTTCTAGATATTATATTTATAATAAAAGTATTATAAATAGTAATTAGCTTATATTTTATAAATATAAGGTTTAGCTTACGCTGCAAAGTAGCTACTATAGTGCTTTTTGCTAGTAACCTAGTATAAAGAGTATTATTAAAACCTAAGTACTAGATTCTAGCTTAGTTAAGGTAAGCTTCTAAGACTATATTAATATAGAAGCGCTCTATAACTATAATATCTATAAGTGTAAAATTAACGCGTTTACTACTTATAAGCTTAATAAAGCTCTTTAGAATACGCGTACTATAGCTAAAAATAGAAAAAGTCTATATACCTGCCTTAACTATCTTAAAGCTTCTAGCTAGTTTAAAGTCTAATAATAAAGAGAAGTAGTTAACTAAGTAGATTACTACTTTATTATTAAGAATAGTACTAGCTAAGAAAAGATAAGTGTTATAGTCTATAGTAGAGTAGATACCTAGTGTTACCTAAAGTATACCTAGGTTAAGAAGTATAGTAACTATACCTATAGAGTGCCTATTATTATTATATAAGCTTTCTAAAAGACTTAGAATAGAGTATTTCTTATTAATAAGCTTTATATATACCTTCTTAAAGTACTTTATATCTAAGCATTTAATAATAGCGTCTTTATCTTTTTATAAAAGCTATTAGAAGTGCTTTTACTTAGCTCTAATAGTAGTAAGTATATTATAGCACTTTTTAATAAGCTAGTAGTAAGTCTAAGCCTTTAGAGTAGCGTAAGAGTAGGTAGTAGACTTAGCTAAGTTTAGTAACTTAGACTTAGCGCTAGCCTTATTAGTAGATAGAGCTTCTCTAATAGAGGTAAAGATTCTATATAATCTAAAGTAGGCTACCTAATACTATATAAGCGCTAAAAAAAAGATTCTAAGCTAAGAAAGTGTAAAGATCTTTACACTAAGCGCCTAAGTAGTAATTATATTATACTTTATCTAAATTACCTAGTCTATAGCTATTTTAGGTATTAGCGTATTAAGAAAGTTATAGATAGTAAGTGTACTATCTACTTTAGAAAGCTTATACGCCTTTACGCGTATATAAAGCGTATTCTACTTATAGTACTACTACTCTAGATTAGTTTTTACTAGCTTAGCCTTACCTAAGTAAGTATAGTAGTTCTCTCTAATCTACTCTTTAGTTGTATTATTATAAGGCTGTAGTTATATCTTAAGAAACTTTATAATTACGTAAAGAGACTAGTCTTAGCTCTTAGCTAGCTTAATTTATACTAGAAGTAGTAGAAGTAAGTTAATAGTTATGTTAACCTACCTCTTAAGCTTTCTAAGTCTACTTTAAGTACTTGCTAGAAAAGTAGATTTAAGCTTTTACACTACTAGTTTCTTATTCTAAAGCGCTTTCTTATTACGCTTACTAGTTTTCTTTTTTAGGTAGATAGAATAATTAGAAGCTTTAAAAAGGCTATTTCTAAAAGAAAGTATTACTAAGTTAATCTTCTCTTATACTTTTAGAAAGTATATATTAAATTTAAGCTATATAAACTACTTAGGCTAAGTAGAGCATTCTTTAAAAATTATACTACTTATTAAAATAAGCGTTAAGCTTACTAAAAGGCTATAGTTACTTATAGCTACTTATAGAGAAGGCAGTAAGTAGCGCGCGTATTACTAATATACTTAGAGTTATTAGAAAGAAGCGCTACTATAGGCGTAGGTAGTTAATATAGAGAAAGCTATAAAAAGCTAGTTACTTTACTTATTATAAGGTAAAAAGTTAAATAAAGATTAGAGAAGTGTTTAAATATATTATTTATAGCGTTATTATTACGTAGAGAGAGTAATACCTATACTTTAAAGCGCTAGGCTTATAACTATAGAGAAAATTAAGCTAGAAATAATAGATTTAGGTAATTAGAATTATAATTACTACTTTTATAAGATTAGATAAGAGTAGTATAATATATATAAGTAAGCGCGTAAAACACTAGTATAAAAGAGAGAAAGTACGTAATTAACTTAATAGGTGCTTAAACACCTATTACAATAAGTAGTATATTTATACTAAAATTTATCTCTTATAGTATTAACGCTTTATATAATATAGTTATATTACTTATAATATAAGTATAAGAAGTAGATTTATAAGTAGAGAAAGCTAGTAAAAGTATATTATAGGTAAGAGGTTATTTAGACTAGTTATAGCTTATTTAAATTATATAAAGAAAGAGTATATTAAAAGTTAAAATAAGATATAGCTATAAAGTTATCTATATCTATATATAAGACTACTTTATAGAGTTCTAGTCTAGCTAATAGCTTACTAGGTTAAAGAGTAAAAGTAAAAAAAAAAAAAAAAAACTTATAGCTAGTTAAGAAAGAGTATAAAATAATTAATCTTTATAGTAATAATAAAGAAAAAGAGAAGCTTATAGCTAGCTAAGAAAAAGTATAAAATTATTAATCTAATTAGTAATAATAAAAAGTAGAAGCCTATTACTAATTACTAGCGTATAGTTAGAAATAAATAAATACTAGTAAAATTACCTAGAAAGTAGAAACTATAAGTAGATTAGAGGCTAAATAAAAAGACTAATAAATACTAGTAAAATTATCTAGAAAGTAGAAGCTATAAGTAGATTAGAGACTAAATAATATTTCTATAGCTAGAAGATTTATAGTAGTATTAAAAAGAGTATAAGTAGAGTTAGATTTATAAGTAGTACTTATATTATCTTAATAAACTCTAGAGTAGTAAGTAAAGTTAAGACTAGAAAAGTCTTAATAGTCTTAGAGAGAGTAGAAAATACTAACTTAGTACTCTATAAATACCTAGTATAACTTAGAAAATTACTACTAGAAAGTCTAAATAATATATTACTAGTAAACTCTCTAGTGTTAAAGCTATAGTTAACGTTAAAAGTAATATTATTAGTAATATTTCTAGTGTTAGAGCTATAGTTAAAGTTAAGAGTAATATTATTACTAGAGTTCTTAATAGATAGTAAAGAAAGATTATAGTTCTAGAGAAGAACTTTAGTAATAATAAGCTTTTCTTCTAGTATTAAAGCTATAGTTAAAGTTAAAAGCAACGTTATTACTTTAGAGAAGAATTCTAGTAATAATAAGCTTTTTCTTTAGTATTAAAGCTATAGTTAAAGTTAAAAGTAATATTATTACTCTAGAAAAGAACTCTAGTAATAATAAGCTTTTTCTCTAGTGTTAAAGCTATAGTTAAAGTTAAGAGTAATATTATTACTAGAGTTTTTAATAAATAGTAAAGAAAAGTTATAGCTCTAGAGAAGAACTCTAGTAATAATAAGTTTCTTCTCTAGAATATAGTTCTTAATAGATAGTAGAAAGAGGTTATATATATACTTAATAATAAAGTATCTAATCTAGTAGGTATTTTAGCGCTAAAGAGTTAGTTAGAGTTAGAGTATAGTTATTAAAAAGATAGTTAAATATAAACTTAGAGCTAAAGCTACTTTTTATATCTAAAACTACTACTACTCTTTATCTTTCTTACTATAAGTATTATAGCGTTTTATCTCTAACTAAATAGTTAGTCTATATAATCTAATTACTATACCTACTAAAGATATTTTCTTAAGTAGCTATAGGCTTAAAAGATATCTAGAAGCTTATAACTAGTGTACTTAATAATAGCTTTATATAGTCTATAGTTATTCTTAGAATACTACTTATAGTAGATATATATAGTAAGATTAATAATTATAAAAAAGTTAGTAATAAAAAAAAAGTAGTTAATAATAGCTTTAGTAGCGTAGCGTATAGGCTTAAAAGGCCTAGAAGCTTATAGCTAGTATTATTAATAATAATAACTATAAAAAAGTTAGTAATAAAAAGAAAGTAGTTAATAATAGCTTTAGTAGCGCTAGTGTTAAGAAGATAGTAAAAAGTATTATAACTAGTAACTTAATTATAGCTTATAAAGAGAGGCCTAGATATTAAGAAAAGTAAAGACTTTAATACTATTACTAGTATACTCTAGCTTATTAGGCTTATTTCTAACTATAATAGTTAAGTTATCTATAAAAGTATATTCTTACTACGCTCTTCTAGAGAGCTAAAGTACTTTAGCTTATTAGGCTTATCTCTAACTATAGTAGTTAGATTACTTATAAAAAGCGTATTTTTACTATACTTCTTTAGAAAACTAAGGTTAGAGATAATATCTATAGTAGAGAGCTAAATACTAGTATTATTACGCTAGCGCTATAGGTTAGTAAGATTATTAGATATTATAACTTACTTACACTAAGTTTTATAATATAGATAAGCTCTTCTATATAGCTTAAAGATATACTATATATATTATATAGCTATACTATATTTATAAAAGTTATTTTTCTTCTTAAAGTTAATATACTCTTTAAGTATCTTCTTCTACTTAGTATAAGAAAGTTAGTAAGAAGCTTAAACTAGCTAGAAATATACTAAGTAAACTTAGAATTAGCTTTAAAGTTATTATTATTAGTAGTAATAGACGCTACGTAATTAGCTATATTTAGACCTAGTTAGAGGTATTACTAGTACTACTATTATATTTTACGCTAAGTAATATTATTAAGTAGACACTTAGTAAATAGAGAAGTAACTAGTATAGCTATATAGTCTCTATTTATATATTAAGTTATATAGCTATACTTTATTAAATATACTTAGAGTAAGTAGCTTAATAGTTAAAGTCTTTTATATAGAAGTACCTAGCTATAGTAAAGAAAGAACCTACTAGCTAGCTAGTATAGCGCCTACTAAGCCTACTAGTAGAAAATAGAAAGTATTTTTATAAAGAGAGATCTAGGTTTAAGTTATAGTTTATTTATTTTTTTTTATTTTTTTTTATTTTATAGCTAGAACGTAAAACTTCTTAAAACTTATAGACTAACTAGTAATATTCTATAAACTTCTTAAAACTTATAAACTAACTAGTAATATTTTATAAACTTCTTAAGACTTATAGACTAACTAGTAATATTCTATAAACTTTTTAAAACTTATAGACTAACTAGTAATATTCTATAAACTTTTTAAAACTTATAAGCTAACTAGTAATATTTTATAAACTTCTTAAAACTTATAGACTAATTACTTTATAGTTTTTATAAAGATTATAGATAAGAGATTTATACTTTTAGTAGTAACTACTACACTAATTTAGTAATTAGTGTATTAGTAAGACGCTTATAAAGCTAGAGCTAAAAGAAGTAGTACTATATATACTTAATAATAAGATATCTAGTTAGTTAAATATAGTCTTATCTTAGTACTCTAGTTACTTAGATAGTTAGTTAGCTATAATAGTATATTAGTAAAGCGTTTATAAAGCTAGAGCTAAAGAAGATAGCGCTATATATACTTAATAATAAGGTATCTAGTTAGTTAGATATAGTCTTATCTTAGTACTCTAGTTACTTAGATAGTTAGTTAGCTATAGTCTTATTATAGTACTCTAGTTACTTAGATAGTTAGTTAGCTATAATAGTAATATATAGTCTTTTAGCCTCTCTAGCTTTATAAGTAATATTCTTACTCTAATAGTGTAAAGTAGAAAAAGATAGCGTACTAGCTTAAAGTAGTAAGCTACTAAAAGAAAGAAGTAGAAAAGAAATAGTAAGTAATAGTAAGAATAAAAACGTATACGCTATACCTCTAGTAATATTATCTACTCTTCTAGTAATATTATAGAATAGTTTTAGTTTAACTAAAAGAGAAGTATATTTAGTAGCTAATATAGTAAGCTTCTACTTAATAGAGTTTCTTTAGTAGCTAATATAATAGACTTCTATATAATAGAGGTTTCTTTAGTAGCTAATATAATAAGCTTCTACTAATAAATAGTTATTTAGTAGCTAATAATATTTATATAAGCTAAATAAGTTAAAATAAATTAAGTATAACTCTTTATTCTTTTATATATCTAGAATAATTAGTAACACTAGTAATTTTATAGAAACTTCTAAGCTAATTCTTTCTAGTAAGTATAATACTAGTAATTTTATAGAAAGTTCTAAGCTAATTATACTAGTAAGACCTATACGTAGCCTCTACTAGCCTTAATATTAATTCTATCTTAACGTAGTCTTAACTATATAGTAAGTAGATAGTAACTTTATTAATACTATAAACTTATATATACTACTATATACTTCTATAAACTTTTATAAACTTATAGAGTATATTATATATAGCTATACTAACTAGAGGTCTATATAAAATTAAGCTAATTAATACTAGTTAATAGATATTTATTAGTAGTAGTATCTACTTAGCTATTATAGCTACTATAAGCAAGGTTAGTATACTTACTAATATTAATAAACCTATTATAACTATTACTAAATATTACTACTAACGTACTATAAGGTAGAGATATTAGAGTATAAATATACTAAGTATTAAAGGTATTAATATTAGCTTTAAGACTATCTATACTATTTTATTAGATATCTATAGAATTATATATTCTACTACTAGTATTAATAGAAGTGTAATAGCTAGTATACCTATCTAAGAATAAGTTCTAACTAAGAAAGAATATATTATAAATAGCTCTATTACTTATATACTTACTTAATATAGATTTTTTATACTAATACTTAAGTTTAGTATAGAGTTTATCTAGATACGTGTTATAAAAGGCTTACTACTAGAATATAATATTAAAGTTATATATAAAGTTCTTTTAGTTATAGAGGTTAAGCTTATAACTATAGTTAAAGTACTTAAGATATAAATTAATAGTCTTAAAGATAGACTACTACTTATACTAGTTTATAAGACCTAATAATAATATTAACTACTAGAGAATAGGCGTATTTATAAAGAATAGATACTATTAATAATATAGTATTTCTCTACTATAGTTATACTACTTTACCTCTAAGAATATAATAATAAAAGAATCTACTAAGCGCTATAGTATACTAATATTACTATACTTAACTATATAGTATAGTATTAAGAATAGCTTAACCTTTTATAAAAGCTAATATATAGTATAGAAGTTAATATCTAGACTAGAAGATATCTAAGCTAATAAGATAAAAATAGTAGATTAGATATCTTTAATAAGCTTTATAAATTATAGTACTAATAAATAGAATATAGTATTTCTAACTACCTTACACTAGAAATTCTACTTAGTATTAACTAGTAGTAGTTTATAGTTTCTTATAGCTATATAAAAGAGTACTCTAATCTATAAAGTAAATCTCTAGATAATAACTAACTTTATTAAGTAGTACTTTATATTATCTCTAGTACTATATAAATAGTTCTAATATATTATATTAGTAATAAAAGAGTATATAGTATAAAAACTAGAATTAGCTATCTAATAGATATAAATAATAGTAGCTAATAAGTTTATTTAGATATAGAACTAGGTAAAAAGTAGTTAAATCTACTACTATCTATTATATAGTAGCTCTACATAATACTACTTCTATAAAGTAGACTATATATAGTTAGTAGTAAGCTAGTCTCTATAATATAATATAAAGTAATAAGTAAAGTTATTAACTTTACTAGGCTTATTAGTAGCTTTTAAGCCTAATTAATGTAAGAATATATCTTTATATATAGTATACGTACTCTTAATAGTACTTTTATTTTATAAAATACTAGTAAATTACTAGTACTAAGTAATATAAAGTAGTAACTATTTAATAATAGAGAAAGCTAGATAAAAAAAGTTACTATTATAATTAAATACTACCTTTACGCTTTCTAGATATAAGTGTTAGACTATATTAGTAATAAGTAAGCTAGATATATAATACCTAATATTATTACTTTTAGTTAACACTAGACTAGTTATAATATTATAAAAAGAAAAAGGTATAAATAGATTATATATATCTTAGGTAAGTCTATTAGTAGATAACTTATTATATATAATAAAAGCTATATTAGTAAAAGCTTAATAGCTTACTATATAACTAGTATTCTTATATTATTTATAATTTATAAAGTTAATATTATTATATATAATAACTATATAGAGATTATATACCTATACTTATAATTAACTCTACTACTAGAGTTAATAAATAATATATAAATAGAAGATTCTAGAAGATTATAGAAGTTTTAATAATATTATAAAAGTTTATATACTAGAAAAAGTTATATAAGAAGAGTACTTTACCTATATAAGTTAACTAATCTTATCTATTCTACTATTAATATAATAGTACGTATAGTATATACTAAAGCTAGTAAGAATCTTAATAATATATTAGTATATACTAGATCTCTATAAATAGAGACTAATATAGGTAAATAGTATATTTAACTTTTTTTTTACGCGTAAAAAGTATACTATACTAGTAATAAAGTAGAGTTACTACTATAGCGCTTTATAGTTTTTTAAAGCTTTTTCTTACTTTTTATTTTCTAAATAGTAAAGAATAAATATATACTAGGTAGATATATATTTCTTAATAGCTTATATAGTAGTATAGTAATTAACTATATTAATACTTATACTAGCTTTAAATATACTAAATACTTTTTTTTTTATAAGTTATAATAACTTATATCTATAAGCTAATAGTATATTCTTACTATAAATACTATAATCTAACTAGAAAGTATATACTATCTTAAGTAGCGTTTATTATTATCTTTTATAACTACTAGCTCTTATACTATTTATTATATACTACTTTATTACTTATATATAGATAAAGTTTTAGAATAACTATTTATATTATTAAAGAACTTTAACTACTTAAGTTAACTTATACTACGTAGATACTTACTATATATATAAGCGCTAAGTATAATAAGTTTATTTACTAGTATTATCTTTTATTATAGTTTCTTTAGTAGTATTTATAAACTTATTATTACTATACTTATTATAAACTTTATTTTACTTATACCTTAAATATAGTATAAGTATATATATTTAACTAAAGTATTATAAGCTTAAGAACTAAAAGAAAAATAGTAGTAATAATATAAGTATTAATAAAGAAAGTAATATATAAGTAAATAAACTAAGTATAGTAATAATAAATATTTTAAATATAGTTAAAAAAGTGTAATAAGCGCTATTAAATAGTATATCTAATATAATAAAGTAATATTATAGCGTAAATAAAGTATAAAGTTAAAGTAATAATAGTATATTATTATAATACTAAAATCTATATTACTAATATTAGTACTATTTTTTTTTAGACGCTTTATAAAAATTTATATTTAAGCTTACTTATTAGTCTAAAAGTTTTATAATATTTAATACTTTTATTTTTTAAGCTATAATTAGCTTAGTAGCTTTAAAAAGTTTTTAGCGCTATACTAGTATATTAGTATAGCGCTAGCGTAAAGGTTAAACGCACAGAATTTTAGAGAAGCGTATAATTTATAAGATAAACGTACCCCTAAATACCGCCGAACAACAGGTGCGACGCTAAGTTTACGGAGGATTGTCCGCAACGTTCCCGATGTTGCCTTTGCCTCACTACATGCGCTATCATGTATTGCTCACCCTTTGCTATCTTCCATTTCTCACGCCAAAAGATGTCAAAACTTATAATCAAGAGGCAGAAGTAGCCAGAACCAGATAGCGAAACTCAAGGAGACGTTGCGTGGTACACTGGCACATCTAGGGTGCTCACCAATCCTCGGTCCGACTACCAGAAATCTCAGTTCACTAATCATCCACCGGGCCGCGCTTGGATTGACTGATCAGCCTAGGTGTTCCACCAGATTGCGCCCGTAATTCTCAGTACCGGACGAACAAACTCTCCTTCTGGCCAAATTGCATCATCCGCATGAGTTTTTCCCTCACCAGCACCAGCGCGCCAGAAAGAACCAAAAGATTGTTAAGCATGCTCGGCCTCGGGGTTCATCACCTCTTCTATTTCAGGTCGGAGCCTACATAAGGAAGAAATATATCGTGTGGATCATATCTTTACAGCTCAACATCAATTCGTTCAAACTTGATGTCATCACAGCCACCACAAACCAAACCATGTCTTCACCCATTACCTATCTGATCACCGGAGCCAACCGCGGCATTGGCAAAGGCTTCACCCAAAGCCTGCTTCAACGCCCAAACACAACTGTGATTGCCGCAGTCCGAGACGTCGCCAAGTCCACCCCAACATTGGAGTCTTTGTCCAAGGCCTCGGGTTCTAAACTCATCGTCGTCAAGCTCGATTCATCCGCCGAAGCGGACCCCAAGAATGCTGTCGCTCAGCTCAAATCCGAGCACGGCATCACTTCCCTGGACATCGTGATTGCCAACGCCGGAATCGCGCACTCGGGAACCACCATCGCCAACACCTCGGCCGACGCACTCCGCGACCACTTCGCCGTCAACACCATCGGTCCTATCCTCCTCTTCCAGGCCGTCAAGCCGCTTCTCCAAGCCAGCAAGACCGGCAACCCCATCTTCCTCGCCATCTCCACGGTCATCGGCAGCATGGGCGCCCAGGCAGCTATGGCAGGCTTCCCAGAAGTCTTCAGCCCGTATGGCTCTAGCAAGGCCGCACTGAACTGGGCTGTGAACAGGATGCATTTCGAGGAGTCTTGGCTCACATCATACGTGACGCATCCTGGTTTGGTGGTGACAGATATGGGGAACACTATGGGTTCGCCCGAGGCGCTGAAGGCCGCGGGTGCTATCACTGTTGAGCAGAGTGTGGGCGGGGTTTTAAGCACGCTGGATAAGGCGGAGAGGTCGATCTCGGGAACGTTCCAGAATTGGGATGGAACTACGCTGCCGTGGTGATAGCAAAGGGAGTATACAGCTATCGGAAGTAGCTGTTAGGAACGATCTAGCACAATAAGACTATCATCTACAAAAGCTTGTTGGCAACTTTCACCAAACGTTCCATCAATCGGTACACCTACAGCTCATCAACACATGCTGCTGTGAACGAGTCTTCAGAGTACAGTCGCAGCACAGGCTCGTCGAGACTCGAAACCAACTCTGTCCCCTGAAAATTGATACGATCGCAAGGGTACATCGTCTTATTACTGCCGCCGTATCTGGACGCGATGCTCCGCAGATGATTGTGGGTGAAAAGTACTGAGCAGGTGTTGCTAGAAAGCACCAGAAGGCACTCATATAGCTCATCCGAGCACTCGTCGTCACCCAAGTGTACTGTTTTTGTCCCATCTTTTATCATAAACACGATATTGTGGACAGAACGATTCATGGCCTTGCAAATTCGGCCGTAGTTAATGAACACAGTTATCTTCTCTTCCCCCGGGAGCTGCTGAGCAAAGCTAACTGCGTATGGCCAATACCCGAGCGGGATATCGTCAGCTTCAGATTGAAGAAGTCTAGCACCGCCTTTGTTGTCCAACAGGATCCTACCGCGAAAAAAGGGTAGCGTCACGTACGCCATCGGTTTCGAGATTGCTCTCTTCCAAAGGAGTTCATATTTGAATGGTGATAGTGTTGTTTGCTTCTTGATCACGCTAGCAAGGTGAAAACGTGACGACGGCTCTGACCTCTCCTCGTTCTCTGATTTCGTTGCGTCGTTGCAAAGTAGCGGTATACTATGCAGGTCAAGATGGTTGCAAGCTCTCATCACCTGCTCGCGAATCGTTCCTGGTACCGTCGTCAATGCAGGAGTTCCATGCTTGAACACTCTTTGCATAGAATTCAGGGTGGAGAAGTCCTGGTACCGGCTGAGCTGAAGTACGTTGTCAACAACGTAGACAGAACACAAACAAAAAGATCGCTCGCAATTTCTGAGCACGTGGGGCTGAAGCGTACTGAGAGGACTGTCATAATCCACCTGGAGGTCTGATCCGTCTCCACTAAGAGATAGTAACGAGTAGACGACGTCCTGACACAGTTGCGATTTCTTGGAAGCAAACTGGTTGATCAGAAAAATAATGCTTCGACCATGTAGTTGCGCTGTTGCCGAAGGTAGCAGTCTGGTGATTTCCGCCGGATAATGCTCATGTTGAGGCAGTGACGCAAAATCCCATTCCGCGTCTCCAGCACATAGTGTGACTCGTTTCGCGAGTACCACTTCCTGCGTGATCCAAGCACGAGTCCAGTATTCTGAGTAGCGAAATCGATGCCGCCCTTTCCGCTCCATTGTACCAAGTTCAAGGCGATTGTCTGCAACTGGCGTGGCATCCTTCTCTCCATGCTTTTGTCGGACCCATTGAAGATAGGCAGAAATCTCAGCACTATCACCCAGCCAGGACATGACTTCCTCAGCGCTAGAGAATACAAGGCCCATCTGCTGTACTTGGTGATTCCGCTCCCCAACGTTGGTTTGATCAATGCACAGAGCATCAATCCACAACCATTGTCCTCGAAGTCGATCTTTTCGCGTTGCAGCATCAAGAAAGCTATGGAGATTACATCGTACTCTCATGATTCTGTCGTTGACCATGATATAGTGCTCATCCCCTGGCTCACCCCAGACATAAGAGAGACACACGTACGAATCGTCGACGTATGTATGACGAATTTCGCACTGGATATAGCCCTCGTGGGTTCTTGTTGCAAGAACGCGGATTAGACGAATGGATGCTTTGCGATGATCGAGGGGAGCGTACGCGAATCTTCCGGCTGGGGGTTGCGGCTGCGATTCGTTGTGGAAGCTTAGTTGGACATGGTCTGTCATCGTCGAACAGTTCAGCGCTGGATATATGTAAATACACCGAGCGAATAAGTTTGCGCGATCATGGATTGTGGAGTGTGCGTGAACGAGAAGTATGGGATGTTGGAGCCTAGGCAGGTAAATGGCATAACCGCGAGTGGGGCAGTGCAGAGCTACGTAGCTGCACGCAAGCAACCCCTCGTCCAATAGTTCGTAGACACACTCATTTCCTTAGCTCCGCGATTATTCCGCGCCAGGCAGGAATGAAGCCTTGTGCGGCCAAAGCTATGTATGTTCGGTCTCGCAGTCCATGCTGCTGAATATGCCTGCTGTCCGCGGATATGAACATGGCGCTACGAGCTTCAACTTCCCCATTCGCAATTGCAATACGGTGAGAAGAGTGTGCACTTGATTATGCTGTCAGGGTAGTTGACAGACTACAATTAATCTTCATCGCTGGAAGAGTAGCTAAGAACCAACAGATGATATCGTCATTAGCTTAATTTACCCGTGCGTGACGCGAACGACGCGAAGAGAGCAGCCGCATCGCAGGGCCGTCATGAGACGACGCCGATTTTGTCCCTACATCAGCTACACGGGCGCATAGCTCGCTGCGATAGTCTCGATCAAGTTGGGCGAGTTTCACAAGGAAATCGAAAGAAAACCTCGCTTTATAGCTCTCTTTGTCGTTCGTCAATCGCAAGGAGCAGTCGTAGGGTCGCACGGTGAGCTCCGTGGATTCCAGCTCCAGGGAGCGTACTCTTCTACTCCATCGGCCAGCGAAACCGGGAACGTGAGCTACCTCGTCAAGCTTGACGAAAGTATACTCGTAGGACTCGCATATTCTGCCCAGATAGAGATGTATCGACAGTAGCTTACTAGAAGGCGATACTACCACGAAGCCTGGTAAATGGGATTGCTGTGTACCGTTGCAACTTGGATAGCAACTATAATATGATTCGCTTGAGCACGAGGCGCGGAGAAAATCTTTCGAAACGATAGGTAGCGTCATCGTTGCAAACGATGAGAGCTTATCGTTCCAAGCCACATCGCTCGGATCCGGAGACTTCAGCTGTAGAATGAATGCAACCAGGTTGGTGGCGCACAAGCAGAACGACTTCTTGCAACACCTTAAGATATGTTTTGCCACTGCGAGATCCGTAGCTTTGTAGTCGACCTGTAGATCTTTCCCTTCGCCGCAAAGCGCAAGTAGTGAATAGACACGATCTCGGCTGATGTGTGCCTCCTTAAGCTTAAACCGGTTCATCAGATAGATAAGACTTCTACCCTTCCAGTCCATAGTGATAGTTTGACGGAGAAGTTCGAGTCGTGTAAGGTAGCCCCTTTCCCAATTCGAAGATACTGGGAATAATGAGCCGTCCAGTTCCATGTCAGCGGCCATGAGCGTTATCTTCCGTGCAAGCCCGAGCTCTTGCGTAATCCATGCCCGATCCCAGTACTCAGCAACGCAAAGATGGTGAAAGCCCTGCCCAGATTCAGGATGTCCCAAAGTCGGTTTCTTCTTATCTTTTGCGCACTTTTCGCTCATAGTACGTGGTCGTAGGTACTCCAAAAACTCGGCGATTTCGGCGTCATCTCCCAGCCATGACACCACATCCTTCGCTCGGCTGAAAATCACGCCCATTTGTTGTACCTGGTGATTGCGTTCGGAAGGATCGTTCTGGTTGATGCAGAGGGCGTCGATCCAGATCCACGCACGTGACAAATGCTTGATTCGTCTCGCCCGTGTGAGGAATCGATGTAGGTTGTGACGCACTTTGAAGGGTTTGCCGTCTATGAGAATAGTGTAGCGTTCGTCATCACCGCCCCATACATATGAGAGACAGATATATGAGGCTTCTGTAGTAGCGTGTTTGATCTTGCATTTAACGTGACCGCCGGCGGACTTTTCGCTTAGGAGTCGTATGAGTCTGATTGAGGAAGTCTGTCGGTCCAAAGGCCGGTACTGAAAAGAACGAGACATGCGTATGTCAACGCTCGAAACCCAATTTTCGGGTGGCTGCTGGTTTGTATGAAGTTCCGCGCGAAGAGAGAAGGTAGCGGAAATGTGAAACTGGTATTGCTGAGGGTTGGCGGGATTGGGGCGGTGCCAGAGTACGGGTGACGACAAATATAAGCAGGTAGTTCATAGAGGCGGTGCGTGTGCAAGCGGAGCGGGGCAGTTTAAGGAAGAAGAGTTGCAAGCCATACTCGATTCGAGCATACTGCTTACGCCGGAATTCCAAAAGACTGCCTCACAAGAATATGCGCCTTTGATCCAGACTGGGGCCCGGAACTGGGTCGCGTTGGTTCGCTACACACTTCTGCAGTGTCAATAAGAATTAGAGGTATCCTGTATGCTTCGTGATTATCATCATCTAGCTAGACAGTGCTATGAGATAGCATGCTAAGCGGGCTTTCAGAATATCTCTAGACCTACTATTTTACGGCGCAATGTACTAGCAGATTGTCTGCAGTATGCGGAGGTGACGTTGATGTCTGAGGCGAGCAGTTGAAATTATTCCGTCGGTTGCAAAGATAGCGAGAGACTGCGACGGCCATGTTCATGGTTCTTGCAGAAATCGTGGTCGGAATGAACGAAGGCAGGCTGCGAGCGAGCCGGAGCCCCACCTCGACGGGACCGTGCGTTGACACGTTCGCCACCGGAAGACCTCGGGATAGCCAACTGTCCCATGGCCTAGACGACCGCACTTCCCACAAACAACGCTTTGCACACTTCATTTCACGCGGAACGCAGACCTGATATCGGCACAGCGACCGCAGCTTTTGGATATAGTATGCCGACTTCCAGGCAGATGGCTAACTCGAACGATTGCCAGCTCTCATCAGAATTCATCCCTCGATGACTTCAAGCTAATGGAGTGTAGCAAAAGTTCGCATACTTGGATCTGGAGCGGTTCGTCACTATGCAAGGAGCCGCTTGAGACGGTATGCTCGCATCGTAGCGGTCTCTGACCAATATGGCAAAGCTCCCATTGCCGTCAGTCTTTAGCAATCGTGGCACACATTCCTGTTCTCATGTTGTCCTATATCATCCTATTGCCTAAAGCTATCGTATTCCTACGAGGTCTTTGTGTAATTACGTTCTGCAGTGGGCATCGAAATTACAGACAACATGCTGCTCGCGGCTTTGGACTCGTAGCGTCTACTTTCTTTGGTCCTTTGGTATTTTTGCCATGAATGGAGCAAGGAAATCGAAAGAGCACAGTGGCAATAAATGCTCATCTCATGTATATACCAAGGCGTGTGTTGGTCGCGGTTTAGTTGCAGGGATGCGGCGCCGCTCCGTCACCGCGTCGTGTGCAATAACTCTGTAGCCTTTTTTCGTCACCGTTGCCTACGCAACAGTTTCTGTGTCTGGAACTCACCTTCACCGCGAGTGTGCACAAAAGAATTTGGACTTCCACCTCAACGCTTTCTTTTCCTCTCACCACCACCAACTTTTGACTCCAGCCAGCTTGCGGCACGACCACTACGCATTGTCACCACCGTCGCACACGTTGCATTACCAAAGATGGGGCTCGCGCCTCTACTCGTTGATACCTATTGCACGTACAAGAAGGGTACTGGCAACTTCGTCCAATGGCTTGCAGAGACGGCTCGCGCCACCGGCACCGTCAACAACGTCTTCAAGGACGGCCATCACGAAGCAGTACAGCCTACTGGAGGGAGACTCAAGGGCGCTGCTAGAAAAGAGGCCAAGAAAGCTGGATTGACGCAGAACGCTACCGCCACATGTCAGATCCCAGCCAAGTCATTCCTCACCCTCGCGACCGCTATCGCCGGCGACACACACGCATCAGTCCCGCGCTCGGTGTTCACGACATTGCGCGCCGTCATCCAAGGCCGTAAAGACTGCGCGGTCTGGTACGCGATGACCTCCGACCGTGAGGATATTGCCGCCAAAGCAAACAATGCGAGCCACAGCCACTTCATCAAGCTCTTGGAAGATGTCTTCGAAATTCTCAAGGCTAAACAGCCGCGAGCCGAACATCAATCGCCCAAGACCACCAAGCTAGACCCTGTGCCCAGCACGAATATGTATAGTCTCTTGCAAGACGAAGCGCTCTCAGAGATTGGAGAAATGCCAGAAGTCATCGAGAGCCATGTCCGACCGACCAAAGAGAAGGTCACTTACAAGCTCGAAACATCCGACGCCGACGTCTCTTTCGCCATCTTTTGCTTCTTTAAAGACGCTACGCATCTTAGACTGGCTGTTCGGCGCACCTGGCGCGAATTTGCGAAGGGCGACATTGGTCTTCAGGCCGCCGCGCTGACCATGAACGCTGCCTTGACTATGATTGAGAAGTTGAGCAACGAGTTCGAGGAAGCCAACCCACGGTTCAAGGACGCTGAGACTCAGTGGATGCACTTGGAAATTACCAAGTTCGTTCACGACAGCTACAGCAAAGATGGAGAAGGTACAACTTTCATCGATGCAGGCGATGAAAATCATGATGCTTTTGCGTACAAAGAAGGAAAGCAGATGCTGCGTTCGGACACTGTAATGTGCACGCATACAACGGACCTGCTGCTCAGCATCTTCTTCGCAAGAAAGAGCCAGGAAGAATGCCGACTTACCAACGATGAGAAGAGATTCTTGAAGTGTGTTTCGCAACTTCCATGCGCGGGAAGTGGAGTGATCGTTCTCGAAAGCTGTATGGTGCAGAAAGCTGCAAGCACCATGCTGATTAAGCAACAGCTAAACAGTTGGATCATCTTTTGCTTACAAATCTTCTGGGATATGCAGAGAGAGTTGGGCTCTCGCCTACATGTTGGTAAGGCACTCTTCGACAAGACTGGACAACAGCTTATCAAATGCTACCAAAACTACCTTGACACTCAAGGTCTTGAGGACATCGGCATTACTCACAAAATCTTCCGCGATGACATTATCAAGCGCAAGGACTACATCCAGACTCTCATCAATGATGCAGGACTTCAGCAGACGTTTACGCGAAACGAACAACGAACAGGTCAGGTTTTTGGTAACATTCGCGACTTCTCGCTGCTCAAGTGTGATCCTGCGCTCTGCGGCCTGTTCTTAGCTGGTATCCGCCATGAGTACCATAGGACAGCCATTGACATGGCATCCAACCAGGGAATCATCCTCGTTGCAGCTCATCTCTACAACGCCGTGAAGCAAACAGGATGTTTACCCAGAGATCTTCAGTGGGCCGACATGGACTGGCTCATCGAGCAGCAAGGTAGCGACTGGATGTTCGTGGGTAAGAAACCAGAGGGCGGTGTTGACTTTGGAAAGCACGTGAATCTTGCCATGGGTTTGTCCGCGCATAAGTTCACCAAGGATTACAACTCTCGAAAGCCTGGTAAAGAGGTGGAGACCAAGGTCGGCGGAGCGCGGCGCTTCAAGTATCACGCCCGATACTCTGAGCTGGGTTTCAACAGAGAGCCGCGGCGCAAGAAACAAACTGGGGGGAGCAAGGCACAGAACGATGTGCTAATCATGGTCGAGTCACTGGTCAACGATTATCAAGATCCAGCTTACGACAATCGCAAAGGTCTATCTTCTCTGGAGAAACTTCGTGTCTTCAAGCTAGCAATCGAGAAGGATGAGCCAGCCCTTGCCTTTGACGTCATGGAGTTGTTTCTGCGATGCCTCCAAGTTTTACAGGATATCCAGAAACACGCCGTAGTCGTTGCGCCACACGATTACTCAGAGTTAAGGTTCATCCGGGGTATACCTATGAACGCTGTGGTTTGCGAGATGCTATATGACTTGAGCGGCAAGGAGAAACGGGTTCATCAAAGCATTTTCCCGGTCGCCGCCGCCATACTGCGCAAGAAGATTGAGAAGGAAGGCGACGCGGTTCTTCAAAAGGCTCAAGTATGGCAAGACGAGACGAGGATTGAACTGGTCGACGACAAGAACGAAGATGAGCCCAGTTTCGAAAATCCAGATGAAGACACAATGGCCGTGGAATGGCGCAACAAATTCGGTTGCATCGTATTCCAAGATGCGAACGGGGACTGTCGGATGCCTTACGGTCCTCCGGTGTAAAGTGAAACAACCGCTACGCACCCCACCTCTTGGCCTGGCTGTACCTGCTGACCCGACTGAAGCGCCTGTTGGCGGGACCTTTGGAAACCAAACGAAGGAGAATTCGATCATCCCACGGGAGCTAAGCGCGTCGCATAGCGTCTAAACTAGCAATGCACACGTATGTCTAATACGATCCTCTCCCTTGTAGCATGACTGACGTGGAGTGAAGTTCCTGCTCATTTGGCTTGGAAACAATACCTAACAGCAAGCGAATGGTGATCCATATGCGTGGAGAGCAACCGCACCAGTAGTGAGAAAGCACGTACCTCAGCGCGCTGTCTTCATCTTGATCCCGATGATTGAATGCCCGAATTAATTGTAGCCAGTCTCTCTATCTACAGCATTACAGCCATGGCCCCTAGCAGCATGAAGAGCCCTCCACTCAGACTCTTACCCACCACAGCACCAGACTCACCCGTCTGCTCGGCCACAGCCGCACTACCCGTCGCACTTCCCGTCGGCGTCACACTAGCCATACTCGCGCTCCCCGTAACATTCCCCGTCTCCATCGCATGCTCCCCGCCCACACCCCCATCCACATTAACATTAACCGTCGCACTCGCACTCGCACTAGCACTAGCCTCCGTCTTCACCCCCGAACTACTCGCACTAGAACTCTTCTCCCCACCATCCTCACTCCCACTCTTCTTCACTTTCCCATCCCCGCCATCAACAACAATACTCTCAAAAGACCCACTCAAATCGCCATACTGATAGCTAGAACCAGGATTCTGATTCCTCACCTCCACCTTCTCCACCACCATTGTAAAAGGCGCAGCGCTGTAATCCGTTTCGCCGCCCGCCCACTCGATGGTTCCCTGGGCGTTGTTGGGGTCGCCGCCGGCCCAGATGCCGATGCGGACGTTCATGGGGGTTTGCGGGTAGTTTGAGCCGCCGTTTGCGTCGGAGTAGGAGAGTGTGCGTTTTGGGGTGCCGTCCACGAGCCAGGTTGTGGAGGTGGAGGTCCAGGCGATGGTGTAGTTGTGGGAGGTTGATTGGGTGTCGGGAATTGGGGCGTCGACTTCGCGGTCGTGGGTTGTGGTGTTGCCTTTGCCGAAGTAGTTTGCTGTGGGGTGTGTTAGTGGGGGAGTTCTTATGGGTGGATACGGAGGTGTAAGGTCAGGAACAATGGTGGAACACTTACTTTGTACGTTCCCGGGTTGTCCACCTAGCCACTCCCAATCTACCTCATCTAGATCGTCACTCTCCAGAATGGCACTGCTCACTACGCCCTTGCCGGGCGCAGCTTTCATGACGAAGCTCACGCTGCCGAAAAAGATGTACCAGTTCGATTGGATGGTGGGTGCATCGCCGGCTTTGTTGATGGTGAACTCCGCTCCTTTCGATGTGTACTTCACATCGCCAGCGGTGACCTTCCAGTTCTCATCGTCGGCACCGGTGGTGAAGTCGTGGGTGTAAACTGACTCGGAGAGTGCGGTGTCTGCTGGGCAGGATTTCTTGGTTGGGTCGCAGTCTGTCGATGTTTGGGCGAGAGTTTGGGTGGCTGAGAAGAGGATGAGGGAGATGGGGAGTAAGGAGACGTTGGGGAGATGCATTATGGAAGGTGTAGAATTAAGTCGCTCTTCTGTTGGTGTTGTGAACGAATGACTTTGGAAGAGAGAGATGACAGAGACAGCGACAGTGGACTCGACGAAGTGAACAAAATAACTCTTGAAGCAAGAGGCTGAAGATAAGCACCACAAGGAACCCGCGTACCCACCTACTTTAATCACAATCTACAAAGCTTGCCATGCTCAACCCTCCGCGTGGCACGCACCTCCCTCATCGCCGCAATCAAGGGGGAGAACCGCACCACACCAACTCTCCACAGCCCCCCGTCACTGTGGGTCCCTTGAATTACCATCGTCAGCTCCCAGATCACTCCCTGTACCCAAAGATACGGGTGCCAGGACCAAGCATCCACCATTGATAGCGAGGACAGCAGCAGCGGGAACGAGAGGGTCAGGAGTGGTTACGCGAATTACAGGTACCAACTCTCGGCCCGTGTTAAAGCCGCGTGGGTTAATGACGACGCTCGACCCACTTGGCGATCCCGGAACTCAATATATGCGAGCTGGGAGTGTGGCTGGTGTGTCTTGCTAAGTATAGGTACGCGAACACGATGATGGGGGATTTGAGTTTTTGTACGACTTCGGCTTTTATCATTCTCTGCATTTGATAGGGCGATTTCAGGCATTGCTTGTGTCGATTATACGAAATGTGTGGGTTGTGAGTGGGTGGCGCGCTGGGGCATCCTCAATGCTTGTACGGACGGCGTGTGGGTCATCGCGGTACTGGTACCGAGGTTCTTGTACGACAGACACGATGTACATAACAAGTGCGGGAGATATACGGTGTTGCATTGATTGTTGTGGTGGCACGATGATGTCGCATACGCTCTGCCGCCGCGACATCCAACTACTACCTAGGTACTTTAACGACCGGCGCGGAAGGAATGTGGGTAGCAGACACATTCACAGGCGTTAATTCTCTTGTGAGGAAACACAGCTTGTGGCACAGCTAGGCATATCGGCTTCCTCTCCTATGTTCATGCTCCGCTATACGGCATGGCATCGACATCGCGCATGACAGAGCTATTCTTGCAGGTCCCCCCCTCATCGCATCACAGACCCCTTTCTTTCACAACTACTACGCTCGGGTCAACCCACTCATCAGCATCGTACCGCATCGCACCGCATCTCGCCTTTCCTCTTTTTTCCAACGAACGGCGTCGGCGAGACACGAAAGGGCCGGACAAGAATAAGAGCGAGAGCCGAACACGAGATATAAACAATCGCAGTCGAGTCTCGGCCGGTCGACTTCACGTCTCGATCCTATATGACTATGTTCGAGAACAGTCCTTATGTTTATCATATTCGAAGCGATGCACCGGCATATCTCAGACATGTTTTGTTAAACTCACAAGTTCGCACGACCGTGTCTACAGCATCCATCCACAGGCAAAACCGCACATCTACGTCTCGAACAGCCAGCTTGCGAACGTTGCACTTAAAAGCGCACTATACAATTGAGTCATAATCGTAATGCTTCTATCGCGGTATCCCATTTCCAACAACAACACATTCACCCGCCAACCGTAACGAGCGCAGAGTACTGTTCCATTGCTCAGCAAAAACAGGCTAACCAGTGCAGTTCCCATTCCCTTCCGTTCCACCTTTCCACCATTCCACTCACACCCTCTATAAATACGCAGCACTCAGCACCTTCCTCACCGCGTTCTACCGCGTCTTCTTGATTTCCGTCGCCCATCCCTCGATGCCCTCGCCCTTGCTACCAACGGGGATATTCAAATCCACACCCTCCATGCCTTTTGTGTCTTTCAAGAATTCGTGTCCTGCCATTCCGCCCGCGTTGGCGCGGTCGACGGGTAGTAGTTCCAACATGGGTAACAGGAAATCGGCAATCTTCTTACTCTCCTCTGAGCTGAAATGATATTTCTCGTGGAGGACGTCGGGAAGGGCCCAGTGTCGTAATCGGTGAATGTTACGCAGCTCGCCTTTGCGGTTGAATATCTCCTGTGACCATTTTCCCGACATGCAGAGGCCCTTCGGGAAGGTGCCTAGTAGCTCGATGATTTGTGCGATATGGTCGTCGTCTTTGCCGTACTTGGTGCCGGATTGTGGGTCGAAGAGGTAGTCGCCGGTGATCAATTCGAATGTCTGGTATTGTTAGTTTATGCTTTTCCAATTCAGTCGGGTCCATACCATCGCGGCCATACTCCAGACATCGGTACTGGCACCCCATTTGCTACCCAGGATAACTTCTGGTGACCTATATTGCCTGGTCTGGATGTCGTTGGTAAAGTGGTGTCCAACCCAGCAGGCGTTTCCAAGATCTGCAATCTTGACTGATATGGTTTCGAAGGCGTTTTCGACTTGCTGCTCGAGCTCGGTTTTTCCGGACGAGCTGCTGGGTTTATCGAGGCTAATGCCCGATACCTCCTTAGTAAGGAGATCACTAACAAGATTAGCATATACTCGAACATGGACACGAGATAACTTACGCGGACTTTTCTCGTTGCTTTTGCGCGTCGTCGTCGCTCGACTTTATTCCGAGCCGTTCTGCCATGGACAGGCTGGGGCCGGCAGATGGAGTTGCTAGAGCACCACTCATTACGACACCGTCTGACGAAGAAGGAGGACTCGGGATAGTCGTGGGGGAGTCTTTACCTGTACCCTCGCTCATAACCTTGTTGAGACTTTGTGTGTTGCCGGGGAAGCTGGAGAGCTCGGCGTGGTTGAAGCTCGCGTTGAGCGGGCTGGGGAGCGGCTGACTGCCTGTGATGAGGGTCCTCCGTCTCCGCCTGCCGTTTCTAACGCTGTCTTCGCTGTCCTTCTTCTTCGGTTCGTCTTTTACGTATGTTTTCACGATCTGCTCGACGTCGCCGATTTCAATGAGAACATTCTCAGGCTTCAGGTCGGTGTGGATGATGCCGCATTCGCGATGGAGGTAGTCGAGGCCCAGCAAGACCTGCTTTGTGATCTGCTTGACCAGCGGCATTGGTATGCCGCGGTGGTTCCACCTCTTGATCAGGCCCAGTAAATTCTCTCCTAGCACCTCAAACACCATGCAGACGTGGACGCCGTTCGGGCCCTTGTGGTTGAAGGAATCGAGGAGGCTGACGACATGTTTCCGGCCGGGGTGGTTCTCGTTCGCGTCGACCACCTTCTTGAGGAGCTTAATCTCGTCGAGGGCGGTCTCGGTGTAGTGCGCAGCGGAGCGCACGACCTTGAGGGCGACGTGCTTGCCGCTGGTGTTATCCCTCGACAGCCAGACGGTCGAGAAATGGCCCCACCCAAGCTTGCGCACAATCGTGTACTTGCCGTCCTTGTACTCCTCGCCGACCTGCACCGGGTGGTAGCCGCCCTTGCAGTAGTCCTCCGAGTCCTCCTCGTCGGCTGTGTTCTCGGCCTCATCGACCGACGACGACGACGAGTCGGGCGAGTGGCTTAATTGGTTTCCGTACATCTTGTGCTGGGCGAGCGGCGAGTTGGCGTTCTGCACACTGCGGGGTTGAGGTCAGTATAAGGTTGCGGCAGTCAGGGCATGGCGGGCGCATTAAAATAAGTGAAAGAGGGGGGCGCAGGCTGGGCGGGCGGGAGGGGTGAGGCTGCAAGCGGTGGTGGAGGGTAGTGGTTGCGGGTGGTGGTGGTGGTGGTGAACGTACTTGTACTGAAAGGAGCCCGTCGAGCCAGCGGGCGAGGCGTTCTGGTTGCCCTGGTTCTCCGTGGTGATGATGGGCTTGAGGTCCTGGCCCTTCCGTCGCTTCTTGCCGCCGTTGCTGTTGGCAGCCTGCGCGACCTGCTTGGCCTTGTTGATGGCCGCCTTCTTCATGTCGGTGCCATTCATGGTGGCTTTCCCCGCCACGCGCTGGGCTGTGGGCGGGACTGAGGCTCGAGGGCTGCTGGGATGTGCGTGTGCGGTTAGGCGCTCCGGACGCGTTGGGCAGCGCTCATGGGCAGACGCAGACTACTTGGTATGGGCTTGCAGGTGTATAGCGAGGGCAGTGTGGCTCTTCTGTCGCACTGCCTCGCGATTTCTTCAATTGCTGGACACGGGCTTAGCGCTCCCCTCGCCAGCCTATCGATGTCGGCGCTCTGATTGGTGCTCTGGTGGGGGTTTGCACGGGTGCGCGATGCTGCGACAACCACGGGAGATGACTCGCTTGGAGAGATGCGTGATTAATCAAGTCGGACTCGCTTCCCGGAGAATTCGATGCGACTTGGGATGATGATAGAGATGGTGACGGATGGCTGGAGCGCGTCAAAGCCGGAGGAAGCGGTAAGGAAGCAGGCCAGACGAATTATGACATCAGTCGACGCCTACAAATAGTCGCCTGCTACCACATTAGTTCGTCCACGCAACCTTGGAAGCCAGTTTTGCCCAAAGCCTTGCGTCTTGTTAATTAGCGCACCGAGCACCTTGCCTAGACATACCGGCCCGGTACCAGTAGAAGCTGCCAGCTGCTAGGAATGCTTGTTGTTGCGACCCGATCTGCAGCACACGTGGGATGTCAACATCAGCATACCGACTGCACCTGAGGACCCTGGACCGCATCATACCACATCATCTGTACCTTCCAAATAACATTTAATAGCGCACCTAGGATGTATCATCTGTGCCTTCCTATCTAGCTCTCGCTACCAATGTCTGCAATGGAAACGCCTATTCGAGAAAGAGCTATGCTCAGCCCAACCTGTAGGGCAGGCAGGAGCAGCCCTCACAACCCACCACTATATAATACATCTGCATCCAATCCCGACTCCGAAAGAAGAAACCGCTATGCAAAACTATAAATGCCCCATATCCTACATTCGCGCGCCATCCATTAGCAGCCCTGTAACACCTGACCTGCGCGTCACGCTCAAAGCATGCATCTCGCATATCCCTCATTGCGGAGAGCCGCATCCCACCACCACCACCCCAACTACAACCACTACTTCGCACTCACAGCAGCCATCCACTTCTGCTCATCCTGCTTATCGAAATGCAGCAGCATGCCCAGCACAGGAATAAGCTGTTGCTGATACTTCTTGTCTCGTTGCTCCAAAAACTGCAGGAGCACATTCTTCAGGTACACGTAGTCGATTGCTTCTTGGATCGCTCCACCGCCCCTGGCACGCGGTGAAGCTAGTTGCGACCGCGAGGACTCGACTGAAGAGCGTGAGGACTGCGGGATGGGAGTGGAACTGGAGCCGCGGGCTTTGAGGGTGCGTAGCTCGTCGGACATTGTCTGTGGGGTGATTAGTAGGTTGTATATTGGGTATGGTGGAAGTACGTACCTTGCTGGACTTTTGGAGCTTCTCAAGCCGGCTCTGTGTCTCGTCGAATGCTCGTCGCAGATCGCTCTTTTCTTTTTCTAGCTCGTGGGCTTGTTTCTCGCTTTCGTCCAGTGCATCTCGGAGTTGGCTCATCGCAAGCCTGACTTCAGAGGCCTCTTCGCTGGCTTGTGCGGCTCGTTTCTCGAGATCCTCCGTCTGCTTGCGGAGCGCTCCTTCGGAAGCAACCAGATCTTCTTTGTCTTCCACAGCGCGTGCTTGTGCACGTTCGGCGTCGCGCACCTTTTGTTTCAGCTCTTCGAGCTCCCGAGCGCGTCGGCGGCTGAATGTGCTAGCTTGCTCTTCTGCACGTTCGCGTTCCTCAACGGCAAGGTCGAGGCGCTCTTGCATCTCGCGTACCCGCGTATCAGCCCGTCCTTGCGCATCGTTCAACAGCCTCCTCATTGTCTCAGCCTCGCGTCCACGTTCGCTGAGTAAGCGATGCGCATCGGCAAGCTCTTCCTCCAGGCTTTCGCTTCGGGCGCGAACCTCTTTCATCTGGGTGCTCATCTCTTGTACCTGGTCCTGCATGCTGCTTACAAAGTCCTGCGCACTCGCGGACTGTGCCGACTTCATCTGGATCTCTTCACGTAGACTGCCCACCTCCCGCGTGAGCTTCGCGACTTCCTCTTCCAAGTCATGAACCTTCTGGCGTGATGCCTTGAGCTCGTCTTGTGCCTTTTTGGCATCTTTCGTCAACTTGTCCCGCGTTTCGATGACATCCTTTCGCTCCGTCTCCGAGTTTTGGAGATCTCGCTGGATCTTCTTGTTAGTCTCTTCAAGCGCAAGCCTCTGGCTGGTTTCTTGTTTGATTTTGTCGTTGAGTGTCTTGGTATCGCTCTCCTTGCTCGACAACTGAGACTTGTATTCAGTGATTTCCGATCTGAGGTCTTTCTCGCGGTTTTCTAGTCGGCGGACTTCCGTAGTCTTGGTGGAAAGCTCGTCTTTGGTGCTACGCAGTTCCGCCACCTCCTTGCGTAGTGATGTCAGCTCCGGTTGCGCCTTCTGCAGCACCTCTCGCATTTCGGTGAGGTCTTTGAAGCGGGATGCCGCGAGCTTTTCTGCAACTGAAAGATCCGTCTGCAATGTCTCCGCCTTTGTCTTGAGCTCCGTGAACTCGGCGGTCAACGCCTCTCTTTCTTGTTGCGACGACTCGTTCGATGCTTTGCTGGTCTTCAACTCAGCGATTTCAGCCTCAAGCTTGGTGAGGTTCTCTTGCAGCGCCGCCTTCTCGGCTTGCAGTTCCTTGACCTTATCCTTGGCCTCAGTGTGTTCGAGGCCGTAGTCAAGGAGGTCTTGACGCAGGGTATCGATCTCTTCTTGCATGTCTTCTTGGTCTTTTGCCCTCTTGCTGAGACGGTCGATCGTCGACGCCTTCTCCGCGACCTCGGTCTGCAATGTTTCGATAGCTGCGACCTTCTCTTCAAGGTCAGATTTGAGCTGCGCGACATCCTTCAACGCGTCTTCAAGTTGGGACGGCGAGAATTCGGCATCGCGGGGGCTGAGAAGGCCTTCGGTATCTCCAGCTTCACTGGGTGTTGCTTCAGGTGTCAACGTTCCACTGGCCTCAGGTCCCTTTCCTCCCTTCTTGTTCTTCTTGTTCTCCTTGGCGCGGGCTCTCTTCTTTGCTGCTGCGCTCTGGGGAGCTTGTGCTGGGGTCGCTTGCGGCTGCTGGACTGGTTCTGGTTTGGTCGATTTCTTGTCATCGTTCGCTTTCTGCAAGTCCTTCTTCGCTTGCTCGAGCTCGACTAACGCGCTATCGCGTTTTGCTTCTGTAGTCTTTAGCTGCTCGCGAACTTTGCCGAGCAATCCGTCCATGGTCTCGTTCCGCTTCTCAGCCTTGGCTTGTGATTCGCGCAATTGCGAAAGTTCACCTTGGAGTTCCTCGATGCGCTGCTTGAGCTCTTGCACCTGATCATCTTCGACAATCTTCTCTCCCTTGTCCGCATGTAGCTCTTCCAGTTCCTTGGATGTTGCGTCAAGCTTCGTCTTGAGTTCGGCGATGGTCCTTTCGTTCTGGTCATGAGTATCCTTGTGCTTGTGCAGCTCTTCCTCGGCGCTTTCAACCTTCGACTTGAGATCTACAATGTTGTTGTTGAGCTCCTTCTCGCGGTCGTCGGCGTCCCTTTGTAGTCGTTGGTGGGTGTCCTTGAATGTGTTCAGATCGTTCGTCGTAGTCTCTAGATTCTGCATGAAAGACTGTGCTGATTCCTGAGCCGTAGAAAGCTCTTCCTTGAGCGACTTGTTCTCCTCCTCGAGCTTTCCGACCTTCTCCTCGCTTTCCTGTAATTGTGTCTGCAAGCGGGGCAGCTCGCTGTCGTACGAGAAGAAGTCTTCCGTGTCTTCGGTGCTCTCAGTCTGCTTGGACGCTTTGGAAGGTGACGATGGCGCGACGGACTCGGTCTGCGTTGTGGAATCGTCCGGTACAGCCTCGCTGGCAGCCGGCGCCTGGGACTTCAGCGTCTCGACCTCAGCCGTAGCCTCCTTCGCGCGCTTCTCGGCGTCCTCCAGCTTCTTGTTGAGCTCATCGCGCTCCTTGGACACCCGCTTTAGCTCCTCCATGAGCATGTCACTCTTGACGTTTAGTTGGCCTAGGTATTCGACGAATGCGCCCGTGTCGCTGATGGAAGTGAGAGGGGTGTATTCGCGTAGGGAGCTCTCGAAAGCCTCGATGGCGCCCACTCTGGCGTGTGCGATGCGGTACGACCGAAGGAGTTCTGTAGGGGGATTAGCTTGGCGCATACATAGGGAAGGCGTCACTCACCCGTATACTTGGGGTCCAGCTTGTCCAGCCTGCGCAATCGCAATTGAATCTCGCGCGGCAGCTCTGGTGGCTGTTCTGGCTTCACTTCGACTTCCGCAGTCGGCCCCTCTTCCTCCTCCTTCTTGCCATCGCCATTCTCCGCATTCACTTCGGCGGGTTGCGCCTTCTCCTTTGGTCGCGGTGTGCCGGCTCGACTCGGCGGGTCATCCTCTTCTCCTACGACAAATTCCGGGTCAAACTCTGAGGGGTCAGGGCCCTTCCCTGCCGGCGCGGCCTTGCTGCTGTCGCCATCTTTCGATCTCGCTGTGCGCTTCGAGGGCGAGAGGTTGCGTGAGTTGGATCTCCGTGTTGTAGAGCTGGATCGTGGAGTGCCCGACGGTGAGGTGGCTTTCTGGCGCGCTTGCTCTTCTGCTATTCTGGCGTCGATGGCCCCCCGAATGCGCTGTGTCTTGTCAGCATGCCTATGATGCAACGTGGATGGCGATGGGGTACCTGGAACATGATGCTGCTGAATTATGAAGAAGTATAGAAAAACATGCAAAGTAGACAAGTAATACACTTTCCTAATGGAATATCAAACACGGATCCATGGGGACAAACCACTATTCTGACACGTTCTGGGGTCCGTCGCGGCTAGGTGACATGGATCGGGGACGCTGGACAGGCGCTAAGATCAGCCTTCGGTAAAGCTAGTGCGGCGGGAATCCTCACTTTTTCTCTCGCTGGCCGTTCCCCCACCAGAACGACAACCATAATCCAGCACAATGGCAAACGTGGAGATTTCACTGCCGCTGCCAGTCCTGCCTGAGGGCTGGGCTGGCGAGAAGGACTTCAAGGCCATCGGCCAGCTGAGCGACGCCAACGACCGCAAGATCGAGCCTGTTGGCCCGCACTTCCTCGCCTACGCCCGCAGAGTATGTGCTTCGACGATGATTGGCATATGCAGTACTGACGAATCCTACAGAAGCGCAACAAGCGCACTTTCTCCGAGGATGACCGCATCCAGGCACAGGCCAACGTCAAGAGCGTCGAGGAGGAGGACCCCGACGATGTTGACGAGCCCGAGGACCCCGTCATGCTGCAGCGTGAAGCCAAGGACTGGAAGGTAGGGCGATTGCACAGGCTATTGTAGGCTCCTACTAACATCTCCCAGTCACAAGACCACTACGCTGTGCTCGGCATAACCCGCTACCGATGGAGGGCCACGGACGAACAGATCAAGCGCGCCCACCGCAGGAAGGTGCTCAAGCACCACCCCGACAAGAAGGCGGCCAAGGGCGGAACCGAGGACGACCAATTCTTCAAGTGCATCCAAAAGGCCCACGAGGTGCTCTCCGACCCCGTCAAGAGGAGGCAGTTCGACTCCGTCGACGAGGGCGCTGAGGTTGAGCCACCATCCAAGAAGGACACACAGAAGGGCAACTTCTACAAGCTCTGGGGCAAGGTCTTCGAGGCCGAGGGACGCTTCTCAAACAAGCAGCCCGTCCCCAAGCTGGGTAACGCCAACAGCACCAAGGAGGAGGTCGAGCACTTCTACAACTTCTGGTACAACTTCGACAGCTGGAGGACCTTTGAGTACCTTGACGAGGACGTGCCCGATGACAACGAGAACCGTGACCAGAAGCGTCACGTCGAACGCAAGAACCAGAACGCGCGCCGCAAGAAGAAGACCGAGGACACCACTCGTCTGAGGCACATGGTCGACGATTGTCTGGCGCTTGACGAGCGTATCAAGAAGTTCCGCCAAGCCGAGAACGCACAGAAGAACAAGCGCCGTCTCGAAAAGGAGGCTGCCGAGAAGGCCGCAAAGGAGGAGGCCGAGAAGAAGAAGGCCGAGGAGGCTGCAGCTGCAGCTGAGAAGGAGGCTGCCGAAAAGGCCGCAAAGGCCGACAACAAGAAGGCCAAGGAGGCAGCGAAGAACGCGGCAAAGAAGAACAAGCGTGTTGTGCGTGGTGCCGTTAAGGACGCCAACTACTTCCACGGCGCCGGCGATGCGCCCGCTTCCCAGGTCGATGCCGCTCTCAACGACGTCGATCTCATCATCGTAAAGCAGGACAACGAGGAGCTGGCTGCATTGACCAGCAAGCTCAACGGTGTCAAGGATGCCGGTAAGATCAAGGAGATCTTCCAGGAGGAGGCCCAGCGTCTCATTGGCGCTGCAAAGCTTACGCAGGGCGAGCTCAAGGCTCTGGCTTGAAAAGCGGCTCACGCTGCACCCACTTCTTGATAGACGTTGTTTAGACTTGGACGGAACGGGAATAATGATATGCATGATTCCATTTGTGACAAACCCTCTTATCTTTCATCTCAAACTCGACTCGAATTCGCAGCCAGCATTACAGCAACTCCCAGATTGTTCACCCATCTGATGTCATGCCTTCACATGTGTCAAATGCATCCAGCGGGCGTTTCCGCGGCGGTCGGTACCAGGGTCTAAAGATGATGGCGTGGATGCGGATCGCGCGACACACCACCAAGAAGCCAAGCGCTGCCGTCACCCGGAACAGGCAGTGCATTAACGACACCCAAAGTTTGGCTTGAGCCGACATTCCTCTCTCACGACCACTGCGACAACTACCACTGCAATTCCCTTCGCCATCGTTAATCGCCCATTTACCCCGCGAGCACTATTTCCCCGCGCCAAGGACCCCTACACGACGCACAGCAGCACCGATCGCCTGCGCCAGCCCACGCAGCCAGCAGGTTTCTCGCGGTCGGACCTCACTGGCACTGCGCTCGCCTGATTGGATTTGGCCGACGACCTCGTGCCCGCAATCTCACTCCGACATCACTATGAGCGCGTCCCCCACGTCCAGAGACGGCCGACATGCGTCTCCAGCGCCGCGAAAGTCCTCGGGGCCTTACAAGGTCAGCCCGCTGCAGCTCCCCACGGGCGGACACCTCGCGCAGGATGAGGTACGGCGGCCGTCGATACAGTTTCTGGCGCACAGAAATCAGTCGCTACCCAGAGGTCAACCCAGGCCCCGTGAACGACGCCGGTTGTCGTCACCGCCGCCTCCACCGTAAGTACTGATTTGCTCCTGCCTCATGCACCCCGGGTATATCTACGCTTTGCGCTGCTTTGCGCCCGTCTTCCTCTTTCCATGTATTCATGGCGCACAAATGGCGAAGTATGCTTCCAGCGTGCCGGAGCTCAGATGGGCACTTAACTCCATATCTTGCGAATACCTTGCAAGGCCCTTGGACTGACACTTCACTCAGCGTATTCCAACCTCGGGTGTCTTTTGACACCTTCGACAAGCCCGCAGACTTCATCGAAGAGAGCTCATTCACACTCATCGCCAAGCACAAGGACTACGAATACACAAAGCGTTCGCGGACGTTCCTCTGCGGTTTCGACGAGAACGAGTACTCAGTATACGCCCTACAATGGCTCATCAACGAGCTAGTCGACGATGGAGATGAAATAGTATGTCTCAGAGTGGTCGAGAAGGAGGATGCAATAGCAGGAGACCGCAGCGTAGAGACTGGTCGGTATCGTGTGGAGGCTGATAACACCATGGCCGACATACAAAGTCGAAATCATGACAACAAGGCGATCAATCTGATATTGGAGTTTTCCATCGGTAAGGTTAACAAAGTTATCGACGACATGGTTAGTCTTCCGCGGTCGCGTAGCTTGTTTCACATCTAACGACAGACAGATCAATCTGTACGAACCAGCAATCCTGGTAGTCGGGACGCGGGGCAAGAGCTTGGGCGGATTCCAGGGACTGCTTCCTGGCAGTGTGTCGAAATACTGTCTACAACATTCGCCAGTACCTGTCATTGTCGTACGCCCCACATCGAAACGCGACAAGGCGAAGAGCAAGCGCACCAACGACCCAGACCGCCAGGGTTACAGAGAGATTCTAGCGAAGAGCGAAAGCCTTCCTGAATTTAACAGCCCTCGTAACAGCTTCTTCGCAAATGAAGACGAAGCAGCGATAGTGGGAGGGGCAGCGACAGCCCCCAAACCAGCCGTAGAGGCGCATCCTCTAGCACAAGTGGAACAAGCGCCAGACAGCAGCGAGGACGAGGAAGACACTCGCACCACCACTGTGGTCAATGACCTGGTCAATGATGATCCACGAAGCCCCGGCCCGATGATGAAGAGCCCGCATCTACAAAATCTGAGCAGTCCAGAGCTTAGTAGCCAGTCTGGTAGCGACGACGAAGATGGAGACGGCGGAGTCTCAACTTCGGGAACTTCGGCAGTAGAGAAAGCATCGATTGCAACGGGGCAGACAAGTGTTGGCGAGGGAGACGCAGGCGGTGGGAATGCGTCAATGTCGTACATGGACAGTCTCACAAGTGGAGCGAAGGAGTCGAAGGACTCGAATGAATCACAGGGCGCATAGTGGAAGCATCAATCGAGGATGGGTGTGCGAAGGGAGGTAGTGTGAGTCTCGAGGAAGATATGTCGTTTGGCCATACTAATCATGGACCGCGTCATGAAGGTTGGCGAAGGAGACATGAGCGGTGGAAACCGTCGGTATCGTACACGAATAGACACGGGTGCAACTCAGACAAGCCCCAAAGACACACCCGCACATTTTGGCGCACAGGGAAATGGGGGCGCATAGTCTTAGCATTCAATACCCAATATATCTCGTCTCTCACATCAGCCTCAAAGATAGCAGCTTGTGGTGTTTCATGTGCTCCTGCCCGACCCCGGTATGATCGACGCGATGACGTTTCGTGTGGCTTGACGCCGCGACATGCATGCGCGTTCCCGGCCCCAGTCCCTCATTGACTGATTGCCTCACTTGCGTAACCTTCCACATCCCCCCAAGACCTCCATGTGTCAACGTATCCATACCGCGCCGCGTAATCAATGGGTATCCGCACCTCGCCCATAACCAGGACAAACTGGCAATAGCCACCAGCCACACATTAGCTGCCGAATAACAAGACCGCCTATCCGATGATCCCGACTCTGCAAGACGACTGCGATGAGTGCATGCCGGACTATGCGCTGCACCGCAGCCCGATGACGGTTGCGATATCGGCGCTTCCCTTTATTGTCACTTTCCTCGTTGCTTCTGTGGCGGCGCAAAAGCTGTTTCCTATCTTGTCTGGGAATGCGGATCGCAAAGCGCACCATGACGGCGCGCGACTGCCTGGGGCACCACAGCGCGAACGCCCCTCCATACTGAGTAGCCTACGCCCGAGTGCGCGCTCACTCGCCAGCATTCTCTTCTCGACCAACTTCGCCCTTTCCGCCGTACTCGCTGAACTCATCCTCTGCGAAATCTCCAATACCGTCAATCGCGCCACACGAACGTTAGCGCTCAAGATCACGCTACCTTCCCTGCTCTTCCTGCTTGTCGTCGCGACACCGGCGATTGAGATTCACTCGATCATATCGGGTACTGGGCTGAACATTGGTGGGGAGCAGAAGAGTCGGCGACGAGCAGCATGGGTGTTGGAGCTGTGTGGGCTGGCGACATGGCTGGCGGGGTTTTGGTATCTTGGTCGAGGGCTGCTGGGCTCGTATCTGCATGAGGAATCCTATGAGCATGATCATACTTTCAGCGAAGGCTGTTTGGAGAGGATAGGCATAATTGGTATTAGCTTGATGGCTTCGCTAGCTGGGTTTGCTGCTATATCCGCGCTTTGGCATACATTTGGCGTTAAGTATCGTCCGGTAAGCTCATCGTCTCCCAGGGATATGAGTATTTGCCAGGTATACTAATTCTTCCTAGGTCACCGAATCAGACATCGGTCGCAAGCAGGCTGGCATACAGGCTACGAACGACATGCTCCTGACGAAGGAGAGTCGACTCCGAGCGGTCGAACGAAAACTTGCGGACAATCCCCAACAAGGTTTCATGGGCCGCGTAGTAGGATCGATTCGTGGCAATCCCGACATTCAAGAGCGCAACACTCTACAACTCGAAATACAAGGCCTCGAGACTATGCGCCACACACTCCAGAACTCCCTAACAGTTCTCCAAAACCGTCGGCAGAACCAACTGCGATCGCATACCGCAAACGGGAGGCTGTTCAACATCGTCTCATACGTCTTCGCCGTATATTGCGCATACCGCATCATCGCCACCACAGTCACAACACTCCGCCGCTTCTCATCACCAAATGCGAGCTTCGCAAGCAGCGACCCCATTAACAATGTCCTCGCCCTACTAGCCAAACACTGGGACCCAACCATCGACCGCGTAGCCTGGAGCCGCACAATCTCCTTCCTCCTCTCCGGCGTCATGCTCCTCCTCTCCTTCAACAGCGTCCTCCAAACCTTCTACCTCTTCGCCCGCGTCGTCCCCGGTCTCCTGCATCACGCACGCACAAACTTCGCGCTTATCATCTCGCAGATCGCAGCGACTTACGTTATCAGCTCTGCGTTGCTTCTTCGGAGTAACCTGCCGCCTGAGATGAAGAGCAAGATTGGGGATGCGTTGGGTGCACCGCTTGAACCGGGGTTTACGGAGAGGTGGTTTGAGGGCTGGTTCTTGGCGGCGAGTGCGGCGACGGTGTTGGGGCTTTGGGCGGGGAAGAGGTTGAAGGGTGGGGAGTGGGATGATGATTGTGAGGGGGGGGAGGGGGATGTTGAGATGGGGAAGAGGAGTACGTAGATGGATGTAGGAGTATGTTATGTATGCATTGATCGTCGTCATCATGGATCTGTTGTGAGAATGCGTCGCCGCCTACAGTTGGCACACCATGTCGGTCAACTTTCTTACATGAATGATTTTAAAGAGACCGCTTAGGTACCGAATCCGTTTTCCCATCAGCAATAAAAGGTCCGATAACAATTCCCATACAAAACCTGCATCTATCACCCACATCTTCGGCGCGTCCACCGATATCTGCAGACCACCTCGGCGAATACCATCACCACCCAGCATCACAGAGTGGCAGCGCCCAACGAGTTGAGTGATAGATAGCCACCGGGTATCGCTGCATAAACGCCAAATGAGCTCGTTAGCATGAGCAAGCCGCCCGCCCGCGCTTGCTAAGCATGCATCACCTCTGGACCCGCAATAACGCGCCATGCGCGACGAGCCGTTTGATTGAAGGTTGACGTCGATGTTGCCCGATGCAGGCGCGTTCGCGTTGTGACGTCAGGTTTGGTGGGGCAAGGTGGTTCGCCCATGAAAACACATAGAGGGGGCCTTTCTCGAGACATCTTCGTACACACCACTTCTCACAAGCTCTATTCTACAGGTATGTTTGATGCGTGAGAGAGGGTTTGATGGGGCGTTGGCTAATTGACGAACAGACTACTAAGAAACCTACAAACCTGTACGTTGTACCTGAGCTGGTGATGGGAGAAGGAGCTGGCGATGCGAGCTTCACGGCAGCGAGCGAGCACTCACCCAGCCATCGCACCACCTCCCTCCCTACCCATCCACTCCCCCAACATCCTCCCGCTCCTCACTAACACACCCACCAGACTCCCAACCAACCCCACACACAACCCCCCAAACCACAACCATGTCCGCCCCCAACGCCGGCCGTCAGTCCCCCGAGCCCGAGCGCCAATCCGGAGCGCAAGCCGGCCAGACCTCCGACAACGTCAACAGCCAAGGCGCAGGACCCAAGGAGGGCGCTGAGAAGGCGAGCGACAACACCAAGGACAGCCTGAGCAGCAACCCCCAGCACACTCTTGAGAAGCATGCTGAGGAGACTACGAGCAAGAAGGTTTAGATGAGGATGGGGATGATGATGATGGTATGAGAGGATGAATGGATGGATGACTGATGGGGATGAACGGATGTAAGACCTATGAAATACTGAGGCAGTCTGGGGATGGAATGAAATGAGATGAATACATGAATGATTATTGTCATGACATGAAGTGTTTGGATGTATCTGTGACCATGTCTCCACTCTGATGCGTGAGTGATGTCTGTCAAATGGACTCTTCGTAGCAAAGATGTAGATTCGCTGCATTTCTCAAAGCCCGCTTGCTTCTCAAACGCGCTGTTTCTTGTGTTCATTTCCGAATAGGTTGCAGAACCTCGGAGTCGACATCTCCATCATTTTGTTCATACAACGTATTCATCTTTGGAGTTGCTGACTTCACGTACTCTTCTAAAGAACTCTTGTGATGATTATCGTGAGTGAAGCCTCCACGTTCCGCAGCCATTCGTCGCCAAATGCCCCGCCATACTAGCCTCACCAACCGCCGTTCTCGTGATGCGACCCCGCCGACGAATCACGACATCCTACATTCCACGCTTCAAGCCGTCTCGCCGATACCATCACGCTTCTGCATCACCTTCCGCCGCAATACCCAAGATCTGATATCATAAATTCCAACATTTCGCCATCAGCACACAAACTCGGGCGCTTGGGTAAGCTTCACCGCACAACCATTCCGCCTCTACAGTTTAAACTAACAACCCTCAGTCTAGGGGTATGATTTGTAAGACAACACCAACAAACATCAAGATGTTTGGGATGTGAGACTAACATCATCAAAGTCGCTTCGCATTATCAAATGTGCGTACTTGTGAAAGGTCGTGGGTTCAATTCCCACAGCGTCCAGTACCTTCTTTTTTGCACTTTTTTTGAGGCTCAAGGGATAGGGTGTGGAGAGGAAGAGAAGCAAGAAGAGAAATAGTAAGTAGGAAGGTGCACAATGAGAGATGTCGCTGTTCACGCTTCGACTTCTTGGTTCATTTTTGCTGTTCCGCAACGACTTTAGCAACGTTGCCTTTAGAAAAGCAAGTACTCTTGCACATCGCACTAGCCAGACTTTTTCTAATTCGCGCTCACATACATTCTAATATCGTGATAGCTCTCTCACATACAAGGAGACGCCAGCCTCAAAATAGGTAATCTTCTTTCAACCCCAGGCACCGAAGAAAACATTCCACCCGCGAGAAACCCACTCTTCGGAAGTAACACCCATGGAATCCCAACTGGATACACCCCAAGATCCCGACGGCGACGGCGAGCGGTCGCGCAATGTGTTGTTACACGGCGAGGCATGGTTTGGCATGCTAACAGATGGAGAATCCAAACGCAGTGTCTCTACAAGGTGGGGAAAACGACTTTGCAACCAAGAATCAAGTTCCGTATAGAGAGATTGGCCGAGAGAGTTCTGCAACTCGCGTACCACCAGGTTTACCCACAGAAAGATACCTTCAGCGCGTTTCGCAATGACCGTGCCAATTTGTTCCATGAGATGAGTTGACTTCTGGCGAACAAGGAACAATAGACCATCATTGCGGCTGGAATGATCGAGCAAGCTGTCGGTCATCGAAGTGTTCGCTGGCGGCGAGAGTACTTGTATGTCCTCAGGAAGACTGTGCTTAAGGCCTCGTGGAAGTCAGCCGAATGTCTTAGTATTCGTCAATGATCATACCTCCGTGTTCACGATAGCCACTCCTCGCAAACTCCCGATCGAGTTTCTCCTTCGACTGCTCAACACCGTTGATCAAGACAATACTTTCCTTTCCCTGGCGACGCCTCTCTTCTACCACACGATTGATGAGATGCCATTCGTCTCTTGTGCGGTTCTTCCGTATTCCCCATGTCTTCAGTTGGCGCTCGTATTGCGATTCGCTCGAGGCGCATTAGCTTAGTTTTGTATAGTGCAGTGCGTAATACTTCAGCTACTAACCTTGCATAGAGGCCATATATTTTCATGATCTCAGCGACCTTGCTCAGGGTTTTGCCTTGGTCTACGAACAACATCTTGATCCTGCATCGGTGTTGCTCCCACGTACTGGGAGACATCCGGGGCGCATAGGATTTGGCGTCTCTAGGCATTGTAAGAAGACGACCAGGACAGGATTGGAATGAACAGCTCAAAAGGATTTGACCGAAACACTGAAGGGAGAAGGCTACATCTGGGAGGCTATATACATTTCAGCGTTCCTTCGCACCAACCAATCAAACAAAACCTTGAATGCATCACGACGCAGACGATACCGCTTCGAGAGCCTGCATATCATCCACCAATCAGCAAAACCTGGAATTCGCAGTGGACTCGCGAGATTATGCAGGGGTCAGCAGCACACCCATCGCCGGTGAAGACTCGACGAGGCGGTGCAAGCAACCCGCGGCACAACCACCAATCGGACAAAACCTGGAGTTAAAAGCCCCATCAACTGGGCGATTGACAGGCGCATTGTAAAGTGGTGTCAGTGTGCAGAGCCAGATTCGGAGTTGGCTTTGCATGCGCGATCGTTCCAAGTTGTTAGAAAGCGTTCACGTGGGGTAACGACGTAGCAGCCGAGACGAGCAGCCGCCTGGCAAGGCTGCCCGCCTCATGCATGATCACGTGGGCTTATGGAAAGCGTTCTCATCCGGACAGATTCATTACACCGTCACCTGACTTTATTTTGCATGTACGCCAAAAGATACAAGTATAGACGGTCACGTGTAGTCCCATCGTAAGGAAGGACGAACCCACAATGTGTGGCTATCCTACTAGGGTAGGGATGTCAACATTAGCTAGCGCGACGCGGGGCCTAGGTAGTCTGCAGGGGCCAAGCCTCCATGAACTCTTCCGACCGCATGATTGGGAGTTACATGCTCGCTCAAGCCAATAGATAGAGATATCCTCACCGATTGTCACCTTCGCGCACCAGCGGCTGTGCCAGAGCGGATGCATATGCACAATCATATGGCGCTACAGTTCACAACCCTCGAGCCTCTTGACTGGTTCTTTCCCGCTTCGTCCCTCCTTCGTAGTACTTGTCACAACACTGCTCTCTCACTACTGGTTCGCTAAACGATCCTCCTCCGACCGCCTGCCACGATTCCCCCACCCCACGCGAACGGTACCCATCAACGCTCTTTCGAGCCCGCCAACCCTTCGCATGGTGGCCAATGACAGGTGGTTACTCGTGCGAAACTCGTGTAGAGTTACCCAAGAAATAAGCGTAGCTCTTTGCGGAATGATCGTAAGCTGATACTAGCAGCCTCCACCTCCACCACCTGGGTAGGCTGTACACGCCGACGCACCAGAAATCAATATATGGTGCCTAGGTAGAGACGTAAAACATGGAACTTTCATCTCGAGATCTCCTCGATCACACTTGATCAGTATCTCTTCAAAATACCAAGATCCATACACAATTACTTCCATTCTTTGTAACACACGACTAGAAGTACTCGCCGGTGTCTATTGTGCAGAGCAAACGGAGACCGACATGTCTGCCATATCCAACGAATCTATCATCGCTATCGTCAGTCTGGTCGCAACATGTCCGCCTTCCGTAGTTCTCATCTGGCACCTGCTTCGGCGTAAGAATCGTGTTCAAAGAAACTTCAACGGTTCGTTGATATGTGTCAAAAACCACAACACATCGCTGACATCTGACTAGATGATGAGCTCTTCCTTTCAGCCATCGATCGTAAGATCATAAAGCACGTCGACGATAGTTTACTCAAACCTACCCCTACCTACCTCTCTCGAGGACAACAACCAATCACCTCGCCGACTCAAGAACGATCACACATATCTCTTCCACAACCTAAAGGCAAAGCCGATTTCTCTTTCGCAACGTGCTAGAGACCATCAAAAGCCTGGCGAACAGTAGGGAGAGCATCTTGAAGAATAAAGCGCAGTCGGAGGGGTCTTAGCTAAGAAAAAGATATTGTTGACGATGAGAGATAGGAAGAGTGACTTATGATAGAGAAACATAATGACGATGCCATCAGGCTACCCACAACATGTTCTTCTCTCCATGAGCCTTTTGATCCAGAGTATGATGCTTGTAGACCATGATCAGGCGAATTTTGCGATGATGACTGGTCAATCCTCAGATGGGAAGTGCTGAGGACCATGCGATTCCGTCACACGCGTGCGCCGGACGCAATGACCCATTGCGTTGCGCATGTCAATCCATGATCGAACTGCACGTAATCAGCGTTAAGCAAAGTGCATGAGACTATTGACGATGGAAAGCCGTCCAGGGTTGTCGCGATGGGATCGTAGAGTTGAGAGGATAGGTGTCGCGGTCGTGGCGTGCCCGTCGACAAGCAACTGGCGCCGGGCGGGCCGCTTCGGTGCTCATTGCCCCACTTAGCGACCAGCTCGATCTCTCATTCATACTGCTGCTCGATCAACCTTCGAGTGCCCGTTCGACTGATATAATTTCCCGCTACCAACGCCATAACTGGAGTGTTGAGTCCCACCATTATAGCCTTACGATATGCGCGAAGCGAAGTGCTCGCGCGCCTGAACGGCTGCATGTGGTCTGTCACACGCTGGACGCTACCCCACCGTCAGTGGCGTGCGCTAATCCTGCCACAACATTCTTTTCCACGATCGCGAGATTTATCCAAAAGCGAGTCACACTGGTCATTGGTACTTGCACACGTGGGTATTAACAAGCGGTATTGCGTCTGATAATCAACGGTGGGGTGGCGGGCGACGCTTCTTCCCGGGGCGCTGATGGGGGCGTAAGCTGCTAACGCCTCTGGCCCGCGCACGTCCACACACACCTCGTCTTGCGTAGTGATTCGAGTTGGAAGGCTGCATAAATTTCGAGACGCACTGGTATTTCGGTTTGAAGTTGCAAGCATGGTCGCATGGAATTACTAACTTTATGGGTTGGATCGAAATCAGTTGCATAGACGAACCTGCGTCGCTCACCGCGATACATCTGTCTCAGATAACAGGAATACAGATCATAATTGACGTGATGATACATGTCCAAAAACATAGGCTTCACATCTGCGCCGGCCTGCTTTGGGAAGGCAAGTCTACGTAAACGGGCCAGGCATGCAATTTTGCAGCTCATCAACGCCCTTATGGATCTATGCTGTGACGCTGTCTTCAGAGAGGATAAAGTGCGCCTTTGACTCAGGCTGCGGTCTGGTTCTAGGTTGGGCTTGGATCCACTGATATTTGCGTCGAAGAATTCGACTCTTTTGGATGCGACATGCAATGACGCAGGGCAGTGCAAACCCCCATACTCGCTTTCTCGGACACTAAATGTCCATTCTGCCGGGATGAAGGAAAGTGGACTGTACGAGAAGCAAAGCTTGGCTGGGCTCTGGTGGCGTCAACGAAGAGTAGATATTGGTCAGGTAACGACGGGTAATTTCTTGGCCACGCATAGCGCCTTGGTCTACTTGGAATGGCGTCAAAAGGTAAACGTTTGTCCTTGCATGGAAGGGAACATCTATGAAGCGGACCACTAACATAAAAACTTTAGGAATCATGGCTCGAGAGCTGACACACGCCATAGCCCGACCGGCCTACATCTATAACATGCTCTCTCACCGTCTTCCACAAGCTCTTTCACAGACTACACCAAGCAAACCCAACTGCATACAGACAGGCATTATTTCCGCGTGTCAACTGTATTGATCCAAGACCTCTTAGTACAACGTATACTCGACTCCCCACGTCCTCTCGCAAAGTTTAACGTACACCTACCTACACTCACACAATCATTCCCTATTCAACATCCAATCTGCAATCACCGCCGGTAGCTAGTCGGACCAATCAAGTACCATGACTTCCCTGTCCAATGAGACCATAGTCGGTATTCTCACCCTTGTCGCTACTGGTCCGGCTTCTGTTCTGTACATGTGGCAGTGGCTTGTGGGCCGCTCTAGGTCTCCGTCCAACGATATTGGTATGTCTGTCTTGTCTGTGAATACATGGTATTCTTTCCACTAATCGTTTTTTTAGACATCGAGCTTGCCAATCGTCTGACTGAGCTATCTATAAGCGATCTCGTCGACGATCATGTCGCCGTTCTGGTGCCTCAGCCTGATTCAGTCTTCCCACACAATGTTCATAACCCATCGATGGAGCAAGACCAAGAAGGAAGGGTTGGTGAGTGCTTGTTCCAAATCTCTCTGCTTTGGTCTAACGCATGCGTGCAGGGCCCATCGCAAAGCATGACAGGACTTCAATAGTAGTCGACTATCGCCATGCTGTTCAGCAGGCTGAATCGCATACAGCGGACAATGATAGACGGGCAGAAATGGCTGAGTAGTTTGCCTCTCTTCTGTCAGATACCCTGACGCGACGATGCATACTTATTATAGAGCGATTGGAACGTGCATCGCGGGCTTGTACTTTTACCGGGCCGGCTCAAAACCTTTTTGATCTCTGTGCTGGTGGATGGTCTCTTCACGCTTCGAGGGCCTCATGGGTGCGTTCAAGGCCTTCTTCTTTCGACGGCCTCTCTGTATATTGGACCTGTTGCAACGCTATTGAGTGACAGTTCATGTGCTAGACTAGAGTTACCTGATCTTAAATTTACATTAGATACAACCTCTTGTTGATTCACCCATTGGAACCGCTTAGGACAGTGCGATCATGTCACATGCGGCGGCGGCGGCAGTGCATGTCGCATGCCGTACATCAGTCCGTAACAAGGGTGCACATGTTAACAGCGAGTTAATTTATATAACGAAGTCGCGATTTGGAAGCCGTTCAGCGTTTTCGTGATGGTAGGGTACGCATCTCAATACTTCAGGCAAGATGGGCTGGGAGCTTATACACGCGTTAGACTGCTCAGCAAACGTCTATAACATGCCAGCCCGCCGTCTTCTGTGATTTTCTCCAGCCGGCAGGCCGTATCTCAAGCAGCTTATACAAAGGCGGCAATCTCGTGCGTCAATCCTATCTATCCACGTCTTCCGACCACAACTTCTATCTCGATCCTCACATCCTCACTCGTGTAACAGAACATGTCGTGCCTGTCCAACGGGGACATAATCGCTATTGTTACCCTCGTTACAACATGTCCCCCTTCGGTCGCACTGCTATGTTATTAGATCAAGCGATTTCGTCTTGACGATAAAGGCGGTCAAATTGGTATGTATATTTGACTGCAGCCCTGCAGTAAATATTCCCAGCTGAGCCACTCTAGATGCCGAGCTTGCCAATAGTCCAGCTCGGCCAAGCATCGGTGATCTCGTCGAGGGCCAGGTCGACCTCCTTGTACCTCGACCTTGTCTTGCTCATGTACCTGAGCGTTATTCTCTGACCTCAGTTGGGTTTCCAGAAAGAAGCATGACTTAGTGAGGATCCTGGTCAAAGTTGGTTGTGTCTGTCTAATGATCGTGAATAGAGCACAACACTACGCGGGACTATGATCCACGGCGGTCGGCTACCCTTACTCGCGACGCAACATAACACGACGGATCGATCGTGTGCAAAAAAAGTTAGATATCTGTGGTGTCTTCATTGCGGCTGCTGGCTTCCAGTCTTCGGGTCACTCATTGCGAGCCAAGGGGTGTTGGGACGCAAGAGGTATACCCGAATGGAAAAGGCGGGTGGCCATACCATGGTATCTAGGGATAAACGCACAAGGGGAATAGTCGAAAGGGACGTACGCATTCTAGTTTCGCCGAGAAGAATACATGTAAATCGAGGTTGGCTGGTAGGCAATGGCGTGCCGGACGCAGAAGTCGATGCAACTTGAGATCGCTGGATGAGGAGACATGCTTCATCACGGATCAACGACAGCAGCGAAGCAGCACATACTGTTTCTACCTCTCATATTTTCGCGACAGAGCAGAAAGAATAGAGTGCGCCTTTGACTCAGACTGCGGTCTGGTCCTAGGTTGGGCAATTGTTTTACTTGAGACTAAAGACGAGAATGCACGTCGCACCGAGCATAGCTGTACCTACGTAGCCATATTATGGGTCTTCAAGGCCAGCCAAAAAGCGAAAGATGATTTTACATATAGAAATCATGCTGAGATACTGCGATGGATTCTCGGGGTCGTGAGGGAACCTTAAGGGGTGCGGTGACGCCGTGGGCGGCTCGCTGACGTGGCAGTGGCGGCTCGCTTCGGCGCAGGGCAGTGGCTGCTCTACAACTTTGCGCGTACCTCATGGCAACCAGGCTGCATATGTTTGCAGACCATTCTTTCCCTGCTTTCAAACGTTGGAAGCGTTGATGAGGCCGTCCAGATAGGTCAGTACTTGGGTCAACATCATCTGATAAGAGATGCAGGTGGCGAGTCGACTATCCATAGTCCGGGCCCTCTGCTCAATAGCACATCGATGTGAGAGCATTGTAGGTAGATGATCACCCAGGCAGCAAGACTCAACGGCGCACAAAAGCATACCTAGTACTTCTCGCCTTATGTGCCCCAAGGAATACTATAACTTTCTGGAGATCAATGTTTGCATTCTATGTGTACTATTACCGAATGACGGATTCCATTGGTGCGCTAGACTTCTTGCTCACACTGCAGCAAACGAGGAGGAAGTGAGAGTCGCCGCTGGTATGCGTTAAGTAAGCAAGGCTGGGTAAGTTTTGACACACACTCGCGCCCTCCAGTTCCATCTCCATCTCCACTATCACCGAGGCTGATGCAACGACCAAGGCTGAGACAACGACCTACGATGATACACCGACTTAGGCTGACACAACGACCTAGGAATGCATTCCTCGGCTGCTGAGGCGGAACCTTCTGCGAGCTTATTGGCCGCGTACTTTGATCTGTGAGCTTATTGGCTGCGTAACATACCGGTCAACATGTTCGAGAGGGAACCGGTAAAGTGGCGGTTCACCTAATTTGGGAATCTCTGGGCATCTACCATCATACTCACCAACGCAAGCTCTAATCACAATGTATAATAATCCGACTCCCGTTGAGATTTTCATGGCATCTCGCACGCAGACAGACACAGCATCAGCTCCAATCTGGATTCCCATCTGCCGCTCTGAGGAAACTCCAACCCGGTGTACCTTCCTCCGCAAGTCGCCACCGCCCAATCAGACACTATGATATCCAACGAATCAATCATCGCCATCGTCACGCTTGTCGCAACGTGTCCACCATCAATCATCCTTATATGGCATCTTCTCAAAAGGAAACACTTCAACGTTCACTGCGAAGGGCAGGGTATGTCCGAAGACCATCTCAATGATCGGGGTACATTACTGACATCACAGTAGATGCCGAGCGCACTCCTCGCCCTAACATAAACCTCGAGGTCATCAAGCACGTCAAGAATATAGTTCTCCGACCTGTTACGGCATACTGTCCCAGGAGATGATGTACACCAACTTCTTTCAGCACCGAACTTCAACACGAAGGTTAGAACATCGCTCTTATTCCAAGACAATAGTCTAACGTATCTCACAGTCCGCGGCACGCATCACAAGACCTGATCGATACCCACGGAGCGCTTTAGAGAATTTCTTGACGTAATATAGTTTAATTCATACCCAAAATACCAATGCTTTCTAACAAATCAACACCGAACGTTCATGTAGTTATGACAATACACCACACCCCAACATCCTAAAAACGTTCTTCCACCTAACACTCCACCACGGCCTCTCTTCACTGTACTGACTCCTTTCTGGTATACCATCGTCACTCTCCACACTCTCCTCACCTTCCGAATCGACAACAACCAACTCCTCCCCAATACCAAACTCATCACCTCCAACACACATCCACCTCTCCTCCACCCCGACTTTCCGCCCATTCCCATGCCAAAACGGCTTCTCTTTCTTCCCACTCCCTTTGCCTTCCTCTCCAGTCCCCTTAATCCCATCAGCATCCACATCTTTAACCTCACTTCCGCTGTTTGGGCGAATCCAAGGCCCAGTCACACCGAACATATGCGCTGCTTGACGGATCCCTTCATCTCTGTAGCCGTACCACTCCCGTCCCTCTTCGATGATCGTGCACGTGGGAGGTTTCGGCTCTGTTGATGGACCACTTGCCGTACTGCCCCCTGACTCTCTAGACAGTTTTCGTTGGCGTTGTTCTAGGACGAATTCGGGAAGTGGTGTAGCGAAGATGGAGATGTCGTTACGTCTTTTGGGGGTTGAGGTCGGTGAGGTTGAGGACGACGTTGTGCTGGTGAATGGATATGTAGGCGATGAATATTCTGGGTTGCAGACTACACCCCCCCTCCCCGCTCCACACACCTCCTTACGCGGTAGCCTGTCTAACACCGTCATACTCTCCGTTGAAGATATATTCAATGGATAGTGTTGGTCGCCAAATACAAAGTCGAACATATCTTCAGATGACTCCGCATGGGGCAGGTTGGCGGAGATGGAGGTGCTGCGGCCGCGCCAGCAGTGGGATGTTGCTGTTGAGCCCATGGTTACGTTGTAGTGGGTGGTGGTGGGATATGTGGTGTGGTGGCTTTGTATACCCCAGGGGTTCTGGATTTCGGTATTGGTATGTGGAAGAAGCTTTTGGTGTGAATGTGAATGTGGATGTGGATGTGATTTGGGATGGATGGTGTGAACTCATGCATTCTTCCGCTGTCTTTTATATGAATCTGAAATCGATGGGAATTGTCGCTCACGAGATACCATGGTTCTGCGACGAAAGAGGGTGGATACAAAGTAACACCAAGACCACTCACAGCGTATACAAACACCACCCACACAAGAAGATACTTGCAGTTCCATCAAGTCAGCGTCCTTGTAATTCTCGATTCCAGCTCGTACCACAGCCCACCATACCCGCACCCAACATCACCGACCATGAACACGAAGATGCAGTCAAAAAAATAGTATTCCACTTTCACATCCTACTCTTCTTCCTATCCACCTCTTACCATGAAACATAAAACGCGACTGATATCTCGCTTTTGATTTGCCAGACCTTTTCCACGCATGGGCGCGCAATCAACCAAATGCGCGAGGAAAATATGCTAGATTAAGAAAACGCCGGTACCGACCCGACCCAAGAATATACACAACGAATGAAGTTACACGGGAATCAAACAACTCTGACAAAGGGCGAACAAGTCTTAACGACCCGATCGCTCCTTCGTTTGCTTTCTGCGGTCCTTGATAGTTTCTGCGATTACGTTAGCATTAGTCATCTTAGCATTTGATGTATGAAACTCACTCTCGTCGTAAATCATAAACTCGTGCAGCGCACTTCCGGCCGGCACCATAGGCAACACAGGTACCTTCTGGTCAGTAACAACCTCCAGTAGAGCCGGGCCATCACTCTCCAACAGCCACTTGAGGCTGTCCTCGAGCTCCTCAGGCTTAATGCAGCGCTTAGCCTGGACACCCATAGCATCACCGAGCTTAACGAAATCGGCGTTGCGCTGATGGGTATGCGCGAAGCGGTCGGTGTAGAAGAGGGTCTGCCATTGTGTGACCATGCCCTGCTCCTCGTTGTTGAGAATGATGATCTTGACGCCAATGTTGAACTCGGCGGCGGTGGAGAGTTCGGTGAGGGTCATGCTGAAGGAGGAGTCGCCGTCAATGTCGATGACGGTGCATTCTGGGCGGGCGACCTTGGCGCCGATGGCGGCGGGGAGACCGTAGCCCATGGTTCCTAGACCGCCGGATGTGATCATGGTGCGGGGGTATCGCCAGCGGTAGTGCTGGGCGCACCACATTTGATGTTGGCCGACACCGGTGGTGAGAATGGTCTCCTCCTTGCGGTGGGCTGTGAGATCGGAGAGCTTCTCCATGACGGTCTGTGGCTTGATGAGGCCGTTCTCGCCCTCCTTCTCGTAGGCCCATGGGAAACGCTCCTTCCAGGCGGCGATCTGTCCGAGCCATTCTGGTCTCTCGGAAACCTCGTTGACAAGAGGTAGAAGCTGCTTCAGGTTCGTGCCGAGATCACCCTCGACAGCCTCGGTCGCCTGCACGACCTTGTTGATGTTCTTGGGCATGATCTCGAAGTGGATGATACCACCACGACCCTCAGCCGCTGCTGCCTTTGCCGCGGGCGCGAACTTGGAGATGGCACCAGTGATACGGTCATCGAAGCGAGCACCGAGAGCGAGAATCAAATCGGCTTCCTGCATGGCCATGTTGGCGTAGGCCGAGCCGTGCATACCGAGCATGTGCAGAGACTTGGGCTCAAGCTCGTCGTATCCTCCGAGACCCTGCAGGGTGGTGGTTACAGGAATGTTGACCTTGTCCGAGAGCTCCTTCAGAAGCTGGGGTCCGTTCTCGGTCTGGAGAATACCCTGTCCAGCGTAGATAACAGGCTTCTTCGCCATGTTGATCAGGTCGGCGGAGCGGCGGATGGAGTGGTCCAGCTGCTGCTTGCTAAGCTCGCGCGCGGCGATGGTCGCAGCGCTGACGGTGGTGGGGAGGGTGCTGCTCATGGGAATAGCTCTCTGGAGAACACTGGCAGTAACATCCTTGGGCAAGTCAACGAGAACGGGTCCTGGGCGTCCGCTAGTCGCAATTTCGAAAGCCTCGTTGATTCTCCGCGGGAGTTCCGCAACGTTCTTGACGAGGACATTCCACTTTGTGCACGGCCTTGTAATGCCGACCATGTCAGCTTCCTGGAACGCATCGGAGCCAATTGCGCTGGTAACGACCTGACCGCAGAAGACAACCAGGGGTGTTCCGTCCATCAGCGCATCCTGCATGGGTGTGACGACGTTGGTGGCACCGGGTCCCGAGGTAACGAGCACAACACCGGGCTTTCCACTCGCGCGGGCGTAACCCTCTGCCATGTGGCCGGCGCCCTGTTCATGGCGTGGCAGAATGAAGTCGAAGTGTTTTGATTGGTAGATCGCATCGAAGACGGGGAGAATCGCACCACCGGGGTAGCCGACTGGGAGGTGTTAGTATTCGGTACTTGAAGTTTGGTGCACGCAGTTCATGTAAGCATGTAAGATGTGTCATACAGATGTGCTTGACGCCCTGGCGGAGCATCATCTCGTGGAAGATCTCTCCACCGGTCATGCCAACGAACGAGTGGTCCATTGCAGGTGAGCGGTACGGCTTCAGCGGCTGGACATCCTTGTGGTCCTCACGGTTGAAGGCGGGCGACGGCCTTGAGCGCGGTTGTGTTTGGGGGGCCGCCGCCTGGGTGCTTTGAGGTCGTTTCGCATCTTCCTGGGTGATTTTACTCGAGACGGCCTGCGCGGGTCTGCGGAAAGGTGAGACGGCGAGTCGCTGTGTGGAGGTGGAAAAGTTGCGGTTGCCCTTGAGAGCATTTACAGCTCGTGTGCGTGACTGCTGCATGGCGATTATGACGTCCACTCAGGACGAAGTATTAATAGCGCACAGAGGGGAGATTCAGCAAAAGCAAGAGCGACGTGGGAGAGAGAGTGGGAGGAAAGACGAAGCTGACGGACGGTTTTGAGTCAATTGGCCGTTCGCCTTTGAGTCTTCGTCGGGCCCAGGTTCGTGGCGCATATGAAAAGTTAGTGGAGTCGTTTGGCCCCGGTGGCAGGGGTCTTGATTGGGCGATCCCCGCAATTCGAAAGAGTGCTGCCGAACATCGGAGCGCTGTGACAGCCGTCTTAGTCGGTGGGAACACCATAGACACGATGCAAGTTCCCCCTGGACGAGGCCATGGCCGCGCTGCCTCTGGCGACGAGCGACGGCGAAGTGTGTTGATTGCTCCTCACGTGTGCTCTGGCATGACTAATCGAGAGAACAGCCGCCCTGACGCGCCGTACGACCAAGGGTCCACTCGACGCCGATGACATCGTTATAGACGAGTATGCGCCCAGTTATTCAGCCGGCAGATAATACGGATACAAGACACGCGCTTACACAATGATGCAGCCCTCTCGCTGAGAGTACCGCCACCCTGCCTGCGCGCGTTCGGTCGCCAGCACGGCCTCAACCTTCCCCGCAGCCGTCGTATGAGGGCCCAACACGCGGCATCGACGACATCCCCCATAAGGACTTCAGCTTCCTCCAGGACCCGCAGGCGTATCACGTCCTACCAGTCACCAATGTTCCGCCGCCGTTCCTCAATGCGCCGCATGCCCCGCCGATATCCTCGCCGATAGACACACTTCTCCTATCAGGCCACTACCGTCTCGCCGCCATCGCCGCAGCGCGCAATCTCATCTCGGCAGCCCCGGGCGATCACGACACTCTCCTACACCTCATCCACGTACGCCTAGCATGCCTCTGCCTACTCCAGGAACACGCCCTCGCGGCGCAGGAATCCAAAGTCCTGGGTGACCTCAACAGCGCCTTCTACCGCCACCCCCTCACAAACGCCCATCTCGTACCCTGGGATCTACGTCTCCTCGTCGTACGACTAGCAGCACTAGGATACGGAGAATGGCGCAAGGGCATAATGGGATACTATGAACTCGCACGCGAATGCAGGGAGAGTATCCTCAAGGCAGGCTCAGACGAGGATAAAGCAATTTGGCGCACGCGGCTACGAGACTGCGGTATCCGTGTTGCGAATGTACTGGTGGAAATGGGCGATTTCGAGGGCGCAGGGAGACATCTAGCAACACTCGCTGCGGACGGCGATCAGACTAGGGAGATCTCGCTAATGGAGACACTCGTCTGGCTGAGAGTCGGTGACATGGCATCGGCACGCCGTTGTCTCGCTCGCGCATCTTCTGCCTCAGCAGACGCCCTCGTAGACGGCACACTCAATGCGCTCATCCAGCTCGCCGACTCTGACTACGCCGCCGCTGCCGAATCTTTCCAAGCCCTCCACGAAGAGTTCCCTGAAGATGCAATGGTAGCGCAGAATCTGGCCGTGTGTTTGCTCTATACGGGTCGCATATCGGATGCTAGAGATATACTCAGTCAGCTGGTCGACGATAGTTCGCCGTTCCACTCGCTCGTGCTGAACTTGAGCACGGTGTATGAGTTGTGTACGGAGAGGAACAGAGAGCAGAAACTTGGCTTAGCGGAGAGGTTGGCAGGACGGAGGGACGGTGGTGGAGTGGGTTGGGAGCGGAGTAATGCTGAGTTCAAGCTGTAGAAGTAGGAAATTCAAGACGATGGCAGAGAAGTTGTAAATAAATCGGGGTATCTTGAATGTGTATGCATCTTCTCATCAACTAGCCGGTCGCCTCAAGGCCAGAATGTCGGACAACTTAACATTCCCTTTACCACCCCAACCTGCAGCTCCTTGAGCTACCTCTGGTCGAACGCGAACATACCAGCCCCAAGCCCGCTTATCCAGATCTTCTTGAGTCAGCACTTTTGCCCATGACCCATACAAGAGTTCTAGTGCGCCCAGCAAAAGCCCTAGATTCCGCTCCTTCTCTGCTGCAATGGTCGCAGCTGTCCTCTTCCCCTTGGGTTTCGGTGCAGGCGCTCCCTCGACCTTGACGTCAACATCTCCATCTTCTTGCTTGATTAACTCCGCAGCGGGTGTCTCAAATGCCCTCATCAGGTACGCCCTCGCGCTCTGCGCAGTGTAAATAGGCAGAGTGCTCGAGCCAACCTTTGAGGTCTGTGCCTTCTTCAAAGCTTCAAGGTCCACGCCCCAGAGCGCCGGTTCCCTCGCCTCCTCCCAATCCTCATCACCTTTCTCAGACTTCACAGTCTTCTGCGCCGCCTCATCTTCCCACTCGTAACCCCACCTCTTCATCACCCTCACCTCCCTCGTCATGATCCGTACCAGCGGCTGCCCCTCACCCCAGCCTTCTTCTTCGGCTGGCTTTCCCTTCTCTAGACCGATATTCACGGCTTTGGTCTTACTGTTCATAGATGTGACGGCTTGTGCTAGACTGAGACGACTGGATATGGGTTGGCTTGGCATCGTGAACTTGAGTAGCGTCACTGCGAAAGCGAGGACGAGTGGTGCGCGATTCGTATAGACAACAGATGAGCCAAGTATGTCTTCATCTAACTCCGGTTCTGGCAGCGCGAGCGAAGCCTCGAGATCCGCGCCGTTCAAAGGTTGGCCATAGGTTGCTCTAGCTTTCTTTGACGCAAGCGCAGGTGTAGCAGAGGCAGCGTCTGCGGTCCGCTTTTTAGACTGGCGTTTTGCGGCATTGAGGACAGAACGCGCGACTTTCTCGTCGGCGAAGATGGTTTTGAGGGTTTCGTGTGAGGACTTGGATATATCGGATGGACTGCATGGTTGTCAGTAGGGAAGTGACGCGGTGGTACGCTGTCACGTGCTTACGTGATGAGGTTTGCTGCTTGGAGGTCTTTAATTTTGGATAGAGCTTGGGCGAGAGGCACCTTGGCGTCTTGCGACAGGAACCGCAGGAGTGATTGAACGTCTTGTGCCGAGGTCATGGTGATTTGTCTGGTTTCCGTGGTACTGTGCCCGTGGCATGACGTTGTTGGAGATTCCCGGGGCCGTGGGGAAGCCCTGGGCGTAACGCTAGTCTGGACCCTCACGCGCAAGCTTAACTTTCTGGTTGGCACTGCGCGAAACCTCACCACCACCTCATGCCGCAATCACCTCATGAAACCTTCCAACACGGCGATTGACTGATCACACGCCACCATGGCTTTCAAATTCTCACTAGGCGCCGCGAAAGCCAACAAGGCGCAATTGAACGCCAAAGCGAAGGAGGAAGAGGAAGCGAAGGCGCGCGAGGAGAAGAATGCGCTCGACAAGGTCATGGCCGATTTCGAGGCGGAGCATGGAGCGGAAAAGAGTATACTGGGCGAGGCTGAGCAGCAGGAAGAGGAGGATGTCTTTGTTCCGACGGGAAGCAAGAGACATTTCACAGGCAGGCAGCGGACGATGAAGAGCGGACCCGGCACCCTCGAAACGGAGCCTCTCGATGGCTATAACAGACCAGGCGCACCGCCAGGACGTCTCGCACCACAGATACAGTCACGATTCGGAGGAGCAGTACCTACAGGCCCAGCCGCACTCGATGGCCCCAAGCAGACGGAGAACTTCTACACTACCGTCGTAGCGAAAGCTTCGAACCTCCCGCCCGAAATAGACTCACGACGCGTCGAAGAGCTGTTTGCCGATTTCCCCTCACTCAAGATCGCGCGGGTCGACAGAATACCACAAGGTTCGAGGGTGGAGGGCCGGCCTTCAGCGACGATGAACATCACTTTTGACAAGGACGCCAGCGCGCGGGACCTCGACGCAGCGATGAACAAACTCAGCGACAAGAAGTATCTGGGCAAAGGCTACTATCTACATCTGGACAGATATCTGGGTAGTCGCACAGCAGACACAACACAGCAGACAAAGGCATTTGGCGCACGGTGGCAGGCACCCGAGCTACCCAAGGGCTTTGCGCCGCCGCCAGATCTTGGTGGAGGGGGAGGTGGTAGAGGGCCGCGCGAGAACACGGAAGATCTCATCATCACTGCGAACCAGCCTCCCGATCTCGCGACACTCAGATTGGTACATCAGACTATCGAGGGTGTCATTCTTGGTGGTGTAGAGTTCGAAGCGGCTTTAATGAACGAGCCGCAAGTACAAGAAGAGGAGCGATTTGCGTGGCTATATGACCAGAAGCACCCCGTCAACCGGTACTACCGTTGGCGTCTCCACCAAATAGTCACCAACAGCACCGATTCCGAAATCTTCGCAGGGCAAGGCGCCTGGAAAGGCCCCGTCGATCCGCTCCGTCACGAGTTCGTCGACCACGTGGGCGCTTTCGAATCAGACGACGAAAGTCTGGATAGCGATGAAGAAGAGGAGAAGGAGAAGCCGATATTCAAGCCCCTACCAGTCGGTGACAACTATCCCGGCCGTGTAGACAATGGCCACGGCATCATGAACCCCAGATCACGAGCGATGCTCCTATGGATGATCAACGCAATCCCACCCGGCAGCATCGTGTACGACGACCTCGCCGCCATCTCAACCTTTGCCGTCGAACACGCCGCCCAGGGCATGGACGAAGTCACCAGCATCCTCGTCTCCAACATCATCAACCCCTTCCAACTCACCGACGCCAACATACGAAACCGTGCCGGCGACGCAGCCGTTAAAGACGACATCCGGCGCCCGGACCTCCGCCAAGTCACCCTAAACGCGCTCCGCATCGTCTCCGACGTCCTGCTCGTCACCGCAAAAGAATCAGGCGTCTCCTACAAATACCGACTAGCCATCGGAACGGAGCTGGTAGAACGTAAAGTCTTTGAACATCTTGAGCAGTTGCCTGCGAGGCTGGAAATGGGGCGTATGACTGAGAGGACGTATAGGGAGGATGTTAATGCGATTTTGGCGGTGTGGACGGGGGATCATTTGTTTGATGAGAAGACGTTGAAGGAGTTGGATGATAAGTTTAATCGGAGGGAGAGGGAGAGGGAGGAGGGGGAGGTGCAGAGACGGGCGGCGGAGAAGAGGAGGAGGAAGGGGGTGGTTGTTAGGAAATCTTCTAATTCTGAGGCGAAGGAGGAGGAGGAGCAGGGTATGGACGTTGATGATGATGCGAAGGATGGGGCGAGATCGCCTTCTCCTACTGCGAGTCAGATGGGGCAACCGGAACCTGAGCGACCTGTTGCTGAAGCGGAAGCTGAGACTATTGTCAAAGACGAAGTGGTCGTACACGACCCTATCGTTCCTGCAGATCCGCCAAAGGTCGTTGAAATTCCTGGAGAGACGGCTGTTGCGAGGGCGAGGCGGTTGAGGCCGAAGGCTGAGGATATGTTTGCTTTGGATGAGGAGGATTAGGAATCTGATTGTCCTGCATTGTGTCTAGAGCAGACGACATCCTCAACTTGGTCGAAAGGAACTAAAGTATGTATGATACCCTAGATAGACAGAAAGTGGAGACATCGGCGAGTAAAGAGCGGTGATGAGGAATTCGAGTGCCGACCGCTGTCTTTGAAAATCTCAGATAGCATCTAGGTTGGCCCCACATAATGATGGCTCATGGCATCGGGATGTATGGGCAACGCGTGTTGAGAAAGTTGAGTCGTTCGTACACGTTGACTCTGAACGTATATCTGCCAGGGCTCCCTTCAACTGGGAAGGCACGAACAGGCTGGTGCCATGCCGCTAGTCATGACCCCACGTTCGATCGACGACAGGCACGCCCCTTGATTCGATCCCCTGCCCAAACGCATGGTCGCAGCATATCTTTGACGTGATATTGACAGAAACATCCGTGAAAGATGGCGGCTCTTTGAAGTTCGCAGAAAACATCAGGTGCACGCGTGATTGGCTCGTGACTTGGGTCGTCGACTTGTGGACCCCAACATCGTGGAGCGCCCGCTACGGAAGCTCTCCGCCTAAACCAACAACACAGACCTTCAGAGTCGCTACCTCACACCGCCTCCTAGCCCATCTTCGCCTACTTACTCGCGCAGCTGCCCCTCCGGCGGCCGCTCTATCGCAGGGATATTTTCTCCCTCCCAACTCTGCCAAGACTACTGTGTTAGGGCTCTTCCGCTGCCATCTCCGCAGCTTCGCAGCCGTCCTCACCACGCCTAATCCAAAATGCCGACCTTTCTAGGCCTCGCCGTCAGCATCCATGCCGACAGCAACCCGCTCCCAGAATACTCGATACAGAAGCAATCTAAACATCACCGTATCACCTCGTACATCCCTGTCCCACCCGCAAAGATACCGCCGGGCGCTACCAAGCCTGAGCAGTCTTCTTTCGCGATATCGATCACTCTGCTCACCCCAGGTCTCCACGTGCCCTACTCGACGCCCAAGCCAACTGACGATGACCCCAACCCGAAAGCGAAGATTGTCGGGGGCCTCCCAGGTCAAACCGGAGAGCGGGGCAAGTACGGTCCCACGATAGCCCCGTACAAGCCCTTGACCACATCGCCGAACGAGACAATCGCTGCATACATATACTTTGACGGCCGGGCAAAGGAGGAAGTAGCGACACTGCTGCGACGCGGCGAAGAGACGTGGGTCAACTCACGGTGGGTCAGCGTGCCAGAGTCAGAAGGCGGGGGTCTCGCAGAGCGCGAGTTCCTCTTCCGCGAGGTCGGTCTCGAGAGATGGCTCAACGGTCTGGATCTCGAGGGCAAGGACAAGGACGTGGCCGCCAAGATTGAGCGGAGAAAGCAGCGCCTGGAAAAGAAGCGGGCAAAGCGGAGAGAGGCCATGGACAGCAGCGACGAGGACAAGAAGACCTCCGGCAACGGTGTACTGCGCTACAGCGAAAGCAAGGACGCGCCTGTCGAGACGCTTTCCGGCAACGACGAGTTCTTCACCACCGACTCCGATTCGGACGACGAGCCCCCCATGCCCGAGGCAGCCGGACAAATCAAGGTCGCCCTGTTCCGCGTCCTGGCGTCTGGAGAGATCAAGCGCGGCGAGTACTCACCCCAGTTCGACGCACACGATGACGACGAACAAAACGGCGGAGGAGAGGGCGAAGACGTCGACCACACAACGAGTTTCGCAAAGCCTAAGACGCTAGACCCCAAGTCTATCAGCACTCAGACTGTGACTGGAATAGATCCCCCGGACAAGCCCTACGCCGTCTTTACCTTTTTGTACCGCGGAGAGCGTAAGTTTACAGCAAGGGATACAAGATTTTCGCTAACCAATGGCAGGTCAACTGCGGAAGATGGGTATTCTGAACACCAAGGAGACGCCCAAGATCACCTCGCCGCAGACGAAGCGGAAATCCGGCGCACTCGACTTTGGCAGTCTGAAGCCTCTGAACGCGGCCGCTGGAACAAAGAACTTTGGGGGTTACCGAGAGACATCGCCCAAGTCCAAGAAGAAGACGGAAGACGCCATGGACAGCGACGCCGACGACGAGGACGATGTCAAGGTGGAGGATGCGGATGATGACAAGGAGGTTCTCGACAAGGGCTTGCTGTCGCCTGAGGATGCTCACAGGCAAGGCGAACTTGCAGAGGGCGTGCGCAAGATCAAGGTATGTGTATTGTTATCGCTCGAAATTCGTCTACTGACACATCACAGCTGAAGCGTCAACATTCCGCAGAACCTCTCGGCCGCCCCGCAGGACCTTCCCACTCCGACTCGACAGGATCTCCTCTTTCCGGTACACCAGCACCAGAAAACACGTCCACAGGAGAGGCATCATCCTCGGCCGCCGCGAACACCTCCGGAGAGCCCAGCACAAACTCGATCGCTTCACCCTACAAGAAGCAGCGCGCTTCATTACCCGGTTTCGACGACAACGTGCGCAAGAGCCTAGGCCAAGCCCTCATGGACGCCCACAACCAAGGCCGAGCCAACTCTGACGGGAACATCCCCACCATCGAAACCAAGATGGAAGAGGACGAGGAGTTGTGACACAAGAACATCCGTTTCCAACGCGCATTCGAATGAGGTAGTTTCTCATCGTGTAGCAAATCACACATTTTGTTTGCATTATAACGGTCAACGACGAGTTCGAATTCCATTACCACGATGTCACCCAAAACCTTAATACCACGCGGAGAACCACAGTCGGGCATTACCTTTCAGGCGCAAAAATTGGCAAACGGAATCCTGCGAAAACTTAAGGGTTTGGAGGGGGCTTTGGATAACAACTTGGCTCGGTGCCTTTTCTAGGCTCTGGTTGACTTGGTGGATTCTGTACATGATCATGTTTCGTATGTTTCTTTTTGCGGTGGGGCTTCGGCACGAATGGCAAGATGGGTCGGTGGTATGGATGTGGATGGGGTATGACGGTTTGGTGGACAAGATGCGGACTTTGGTGTCTTTCGTCTCTGACAGGTTGGAGGTTGGAGGTTGGATTGTCGACTGACATGGAATGAACTGCAATGAGACGTATGATACAATAGATGGTATTTGCTGATGTGATGGGTGTGCGGATGCAGAGCGAGGAAAAGTGATGTTTGGGTCTTGCAAATGATTGATGGATTTGTAACCGGCTGTTCAATTTCTTAATTTACCAAGCATCGCCATCTGGCTGCGTTGTCGACGCTTGTTCTTCTCTAACGACACATCCTCAGGGCCCTTTATATACTCGTATCGCACGGGCGATATTTCACGCCCTTCGGGTCTTCGTGGCCACGCGCACAGATCGAGCAAGGAACCAACATGTGGCACCATTCTGTTCTGACTGATTACCGCTCCTGCCTCCCCTGTCTCTACTCCCTTTTCTTCCATCTTCAAACCGTAGCCTTGGCCACCCAGGGCATCTGGATCTCTCTGTAGCAATACGCTCGACCAGCCTGCGTCTTGAGCGCCGAAAACGTCTTTCTGGAGGTCGTCGCCTACGTAGATTTTCTCAAACTCCTCTGCTCTGATATCTTGGCCACTGTCCATCGAAACGGCCTTTAACTTATGCTCGAGCATCTCCTCCGCCGCAGCAAAGATCCTTTGATCCGGTTTTTCGACTCCGACGTCGTAAGACAGGACCATGAAATCGATGTCATACTCTCTATCCTTGGGGCCGGAGGCTCTTATAACTGGGTAATGCCAGGGACCCATATTGACACCGAGGGACGACAATATCCTCGGGACGCGGTCATCTGAATTCGTTATGACGCCTACTATAGTTTTGTCCCAGGGCCAGAGTCCATGAGAAGCGCCCTGACGTCTCCGATGTGTTTTCATATGCTGTATCATGCGGAAGAAGGGGAGGACGTCGGGGTACAGTGTGTAGCCCTTACGTGACGAGTAGGTGTGAAGCAGCTCTGGAACGAGGTGCTTTGGGAAAGTTTGGTTTGGCAAGAGGAACGGTGTGAATGTTTCCTTGATCACTTTGGCCCACCATTTTTCTGCACCCATGCCTGTTGCTCGGCCATAGTTTGGGTGCTCTGATGATAGGCGCGCGAAAGCGGATTTGAAGGATGAGGATACTTGGGTGGCGGGTTCGGGCGTGTTTATGGCGATGCCGTGCTTGAGGGCGGCTTCGGCGTAAGTTATTGGGATGGGTTTCGTGGGTGTGAAGAGGGTGCCGAAGGCGTCGAGGCAGAGGAAGAGGTTTTTCTTCTGGGGTATGGGTGACATCGTGAGAGGGTATCCGGCGTATCGACCGGCATTACCCTACAAATCTGATAGCATCGACCCAATGTTCTTCTAATTCGCGCGGGAATATCGATGAATATGACATCGACGTGTAAGGCCACCCAAACTCGGCCATGTGGTTGCGGAAGGAGATGGTCCAAAGAGGCTAGTCCAGGGTCCGCCGACAGCCCCGAGCTACTTGCGGACACGATCACCTCCGCGAATCCTCAACTCCCCCAACGTCAACCCTCACCTGCAGTCGCTCATTCACCCAATTCCGCAGACACACGACTCACACACGCAATTGAAAAGATGGCGAACACCAACAAGTACTCGGTGCTCCTCCCCACCTACAACGAGCGCCGCAACCTGCCCATAATAACATGGCTGCTGGCCAAGACATTCGAGGAGAAGTACGTCGCAACACCCACCCCCTCATAACGCAATGCCACAACTGACCCTTGTTTAACAGCAAACTCGACTGGGAACTCATCATCATCGACGACGGCTCCCCCGACGGGACCCAAGAAATCGCCGCCCAGCTCCAAAAAGCCTACACCCCATCACGCATCCAAATCCGCGCGCGCGCCGGTAAACTCGGCCTCGGAACCGCCTACGTCCACGGCCTGCAATTCGCCACGGGCAACTTCGTCATCATCATGGACGCGGATTTCAGCCACCACCCCAAGTTCATCGCGCCCATGATCGCTTTGCAAAAGACCAAGAACTACGATATCGTGACCGGAACGCGGTATGCGGGCGACGGCGGCGTGTTCGGCTGGGATCTCAAGCGCAAGTTTGTGTCGAGGGGGGCGAATCTTTTTGCGGATACGGTGCTCAGGCCGGGCGTGAGTGATCTTACGGGCAGCTTTAGGTTGTATAAGAAGGAGGTGTTGCAGAAGGTTATTAGGCAGACGGAGAGTAAGGGGTATACGTTTCAGATGGAGATGATGGTTAGGGCCAAGGCGATGGGGTGTACGGTTGCGGAGGTGCCGATTTCGTTTGTGGATCGGTTGTATGGTGAGAGTAAGCTTGGTGGGGATGAGATTGTGGAGTATGCGAAGGGTGTGTTGGCGCTGTGGATGAAGGTTTAGATGGTCTGGGTGGGAGAGGGGTGGGGTGTTGGTGGCCGGAATGGATGGCTGGCTCTGATGATATCTCGGGCAGGTAAGGAGATGGTATATTTGATCTTTCTCCGCCTTGTCTGTTTAGTATGTTTAACTCTTAATCTTCTCACCAGAGTCTTCGCCTGTGCACTTGTTGCCGTTGCCTAGGTAGTCCCGACTGCCACTACCTATTCGTACGCCAAGCGGCGCTAGCGTCCACTGCTCCTGCCAGCCCTGGAGAGCTCACTTCGACCTTAAGAGTCCCTCAATCGCTGAATCGCTACATCGCGGTTCTAATCTGTCCCCGGAATTGCGCACCCACACAGCGGCGGAACGGTCTCACACTTAAGCTATGGACTCCACTGCCACGATGTCTACGCAGGATATCACCAAGCCCTTCCGCTTCATGGATCTCCCCACGGAGTTACGCCTCATGATCTACAAGCGCCTGCCCCGTCAAATCAAGCACACCGAGTTTCGCTACGTGGGTAGCTTGTTCGAGAACACAGTCGACTCAACAGTGATCTTGGTCACACGTCACCTCCCTGTGGCTATAATGAGGACAAGCCGCCAGGTGCATGACGAGGCGTACACAATTGTCACATCTCTCATTCAGAAGTTCGTGACAGAGTCGCAGCCCCGGGTCATAGGACATGACACGCATCTGTACGCGCTCCTTGTACTCAAATGGCTCATTCCAAACGAGCGGGAAGCATATCTGGTGAGTCAAGCTGTGCATGACCCCTACTTCAACGTAGGAAATACTCGAACTCTCTGAAACCTACGTTGACGTCAGGTCAACCACTTTGCGCGTTCTCGTCTTGATGTAGTCTGCAGACCTGTTCAATCCTTTTCTTGTGTGTAGTACAACATTCATCCAAGTCTAAATCTGACGTAATTATAGGCAGGTCAAGCTTACCGTGTAAGCGACGTCGTTCAGCGACTTGATCTTCAACCGTGGAGCAGCGAGCGATCCCGCGCCATCGCAATGTTCATGGGCCAGGCTACACTAGCGACAAAAGCGGGCACAAGGGGTTGGAACGGAATTATTGCCACTGTTCGCTTCGCAGACCTCAACGATCCCGCGCTCGGTTCCAGGCTTTACCCTCATTCTAGGTCGAACCAAGGCGTGCCTATTTTCACTTCTTCAGAAGCTTCTTTGCGATCTCCTCCTCCCGGTTCATTTGAAGGCAAGACGATGCCCCATATAGAGAGGGACTTCATGCTCGTGCATGCTCTCAACGGCGAGATCAAGGTTACGCCGGAGAACGTTCCCCAGAGGCCTGACTGCCCCAAGTTCTTCAAAACTGGAGAATGGAAGCTAGAGAATTGTATGAGTCAGGAAGTTTGGGCTGGAGAGTGGCTGCCTTCTTCGTGAGGAGTTTCCACATCTCGCTCAAGAGAAGGAGGAATCAAAAGCTTGCCTACAGAGGATCATGGAAGTAGAAGACCCGGAAATCTACATTGCGTTGAAAGCTCGCCATTTCTTGCGTGCAAAGCTAATGTAGACTGCAGGGTGTTTAGCTCTTTCCTTTGATAAGGTGCTCACATGCTAGTCGAAGTTTCGTTGAAAAGGACCGATCAGTACTGTTATCCGAATTCCGCTCTCACGTATCTCGCAACCATTACATGAATGTGGCGATCATCACGTGATCATCTCGCCTTCCCGTCTTCTCTACGGGCATTAGTATCCACCTTCGCAGCTTGAACTGACTAGTAGGATCTCGCTATACAACTGCTTCCGGCGATCCGACGTAAATGGCCGGTCTGTTGGTCCAGAATTCGCCAGCCATCTTACAAATTATCCGGCATCGTCCTTTCCGGCTGACCCGTGGTCTTGTTGACGGCACGGTAATGATCCGTGAACCACCCGATAGGGTTTCTGTTATCGCCATACCTATCCAGGCCTTATCACTCTTCCATTGACACCGGCATATATGATCTTGATGCTAATTCGCAATTGTTTTCATCCTTCCAGGTCATTGAAGTTTGCAGCCGCTGTCGTACTGAAAACTGTTATTCCTTTGATCTCTTCCAAAATCAGTCATTTCGTCAGATCACTTGTTTCTAAGAGCAACTCATACATCGTCTCAGCCACCGACATGTCGATCGACCAACACAATCCTTTCCCGTTCATGAATCTGCCCGTCGAACTGCGCTTAATGATCTACGAGCGGCTGCCACGCCAGATCAAACACACCGTAGTCTCCATAGACGGAGAAGTGGCTATCCTCGTCACAAGACATCTGCCGACTGCCATACTACGTACGAGTAAGCAAATCTACCTCGAAGCTCACGCCATCGTAAACAAGCTAGTCCGACATTTCGTCGAAGAGTCACCAACAAAGCTCATCGAGCTCGGCAAAGCTGGAACAAAGATGAGACAGAGGAAGATACTCGACTATCTCATGTCACAAATCCCTCGCGAACGCATGGCCGTCGAAGACGATGAGAAGTCCGACATCCAAGCCATTTCCCAGAGACTACCCAAGTCCAGTGGACTCCGATCTGCCGATCCCGCCAAGGCATCCAACATCGCTCGCTTCTTGCATCAAGCTGCTAGAGCTAGATACCGACCCGGTGACGACCGTTTCCACGACGCAGCCGGCGGGCTGTGGAACAACACTGTCGTAACCGTATTCGTCACCCGCTCACTTTACAAGAACGAAGAAGAGTTCCAATGCTTTGCCGAGACCAACCACAGACACATTCGACATATGTACCATCATGGGGAGATGCCGCACTTTCCGCACGATATATGGATCCGAGATGGTGGTATTATACAGGTCGAAGGAGATGTTTCTCTGGACAGGGCGATTGACAGGGTTCCGATGTTATGTCAGGATGGCTATGACGATTGGGGTGATAATACGGGTGTGGGGGATTCGTGGGGGCCGGCTATGAAGAGGGAGGACTGGGATGGGGAGTGGCTTCCTTCATAGGCACGTCGTGGAGAGGGATGGATGTTTGTACTGCAGTTTGTATGCAGTTTGTGATGATTACGTTCCTCCATATCATAAGTCAAGCATCCTTAATAACCCAACATGAACATCCTATTCCGACCGAATTGCATTCCTGAAGACCATGTTCCGCCTTGCTTCCAGTTTCACTTCTTCAAACCGAACGCCCCAAATTCACAACCCATCTAACCCTCCCTCACACTAACCCCCTTCTTCATAACCAACAGCTTCGTCTTCGTCGGCTCCGCAAACTTCTCCTCCTCCTCCAGCACCGGAATCGCCGCATCGCTATGCATGAACGCAATAAACTGCTGCAAATGCAACTCATCCTCAAACGCCATGGTACCCATGCAATCCCAATCCATCCCGTCATCAACCCCAATCAACACCCGCGGAATCCCGATTGGACATTCCTCGTCGTCAACATGGTAGTGTCGCGTCCACGACAACGGATGCACTTTTCCCGCGATCTTTTTGAGTAAAGGTGCGTATTTTTCCTCGTTGTGCTGGTGGAATTGCGCGCGGGAAATGCCTTCTTTGCGGGTTGCGACTGTGGTGAGGATGTAGGGGTATGCACTCGTTTTCGTCATTGTAGTTCCCGGCATTTTGGTTCTGTGGATTCTCCGGTTGTTCAGGGTATGCGCTGGGGGCTGGGGGCTGGGGGCGGAGCTATGTCGGCGGTGTAGAGATATGCGGCCGATGATTGGCATGGAATAAGTAATCGCAGGACCCGGAGGGATTGTGAAGGATTCGCAACAAAAGCAAAGAGACGGAAACGCTCTGGGGGGAATAAAGGAATTACGCAGATATGAGCAAACGGGAAGAGAACGAAACGCCAAACCGAAATTTCAGGGCCAGGAAAACAGGAGAACGGATGGCTTCCGTATGCAGGCTGGGCCCGTCAGACGGTAGTGTGCCGGTGTCAGCTAATGGGCAGTTTTGTACCCCTGTATTTTATTGGTCCCCACTTCCCGCTCGGTTACCACGAGGGCCGATCGCTGGAGACAAGTGCAGACAGTGCGCTAGCTGGGTCTGGACTACTGACGAAGCTTGCGAAGCGAAGTTGTCGAGCCTTTCCTCAATCTTTGTTCCTGGCTGCCTTTTTTGGTGATGCGGCCGATTCAGTTGCGACATGTCAATGCCGTTGTGGTGTTTGGACTTGCGCCTGTTATCTCGTTTGTACCGGGGAGGACCCACGAGCGTCATCGGATACCCAGGTATGACGTTAGGCCTCCAGACACCGCTAGTTTCATCTGCCGATGGCTGCTTTGGGGATTGGATGTCGTTGTCGGAGCGAGCTGTGTTGATCAGACGGAAGGACGCGGAAGTGGTGAGAGGTACTTCCTTAGGTCCGCGGAGTCTTTCGGTATTTTGTGTTGATCGTCGCTGCCAGGAGTGACAAAGTTGTGCAACAGCTGTCATCTAGTACTAATGCGTCACAGCGCCGTCAGCGAATCCATCTCTGGAAGTCAAACTATGGCATCGCGCGTTGTCCGTCAGCTCTTGGCCCGCTGTAGCGTCCACATAGGTACTCGTTCTGTTTCCTTGCGCTTGTGCATCGGCGCGGACCGTCACTACTTCACCCCGCATGTGCGTGGTCAAGTTCGTGGCCGTCATGACTCCACCGAGGCTTCACATCTATGTCAATGTTTGGGAAGTCTTTGGGAAAGTGTCTCATTCAAGCGCATTAATTCTAACATAACTGGAGCAAAGGTTGAGGCCAATCCGCTACCCCATATTCTGCTTGCGAGTTCTAATCTCGAGAGCCCTCCTCTCGCCCGTGGGAGTATACTCCCCCAATCCCCTACTGAGATCCCACCTTTTATCATCCCAGAGATACCGGAAGACCCCCAGTGTATGTGTCTTGATGACGGTCATAAACTCTTCAATGAGTACAGCTTCACCATCTGCACCCATCCCGCTTGGAGAAGGCCCAAACACAAACGCCGGTACACCGCGATAGCGATAAAACTTACAATCCGTACCACCCAGGCCGACGATCTGTACCGGCTCCCTCCCAGTAACGTCTCGCGCAACATCAGCCATGTACCCAGAAAGCGGGTGATTGTACTCCGACAAGCTCGCTGGGTTGCTGGCTGCTTCTTGCACGGAGTATGAGACGCCAGGGGACGACAGGAGTAAGTCGTCAATCTCAATGAGTACAGCCTCGGCCTCGAGCCCAATCGGCAGGCGGATGTCAGCTTCAAAGACGCACTTTGAAGGGATGACGTTGACTTTGACGCCGCCATTGATGATGCCGATGTTCAAAGTGGGTGAGAACATGTTCGCTGCTGCCCCAGCGCCCATGATCTCATCGGTAACGGCGTGCGCTTGTTTGGAGCGAAGGTAAGCCTTGAGTTGGTGCGGGATCTTTACGGGTATCGACTCGACCACGCGTTTCAGGGTTGTTATCAGGGAGCAAGCGTGTACGATGGCTCCGCAGCCATTGTGTGTGTACGCTCCGTTACCGCCTTGGGTGTTGACTGTGAAGGTCAATCGCAGAGTGCCTGCGATTCAAGGTTAGTATAGGTCTTCAAAGCTGTTCATGGATAGATGTCACTTACCCTTCTCGCCGAACCGGATGGACTGTAGACCACCAGGCTCGCCGTTGACAACACAATCGCCTAGCCAAGGTGAATTTTCACCACAGTGATCAAGTAGATACTTGGTCCCCCATTGCCCTCCCGTCTCTTCGTCCGAGACCACAGTCAAGGCAACACTGCCAATAAGATGCGAGGCCCGTTTCTTCAGCAACGTGAACGCAATGATGGAAGCCGCGGTACCTGCCTTCATGTCGACAGATCCAAGTCCGTGTATCGAAGTGCCATCGTTATGTCCAGAGTATGGCGGATATTGCCAACCCTCAAGGTTATTGACCGGGAAAGTATCCATATGGCCGTTGAAGACGACGAGAGGACCGTCCTGCAAGCGGCCTTCGAAATCAGAAACCACGTTGGGCATATGAGCCATCGGGGCAACGATATCTGCATAGATATTGTTGGCTGAAAGGAATTTCGTGACGACATCTGCAGCCGCTCGGGTGTCGCCTGGTGGGTTGGGGCTTGCTGCTCGGACAAGCCTTTGCAGGAAGTGTATGTACTTGTCCTTGTTTGCTTCGATTTCGCATAGTATGAGGCTCTCGTGGTATTGTCTAGCTGGAGCCATCGTGACTAGAGAAGAAGATGGTTTGCTATTTGAAGGTAGATAAAGATGATGTTGAGCTGGTCAAGAGATGGAGGCTTTATGTTAGGAGGGAGTGCAGGCTTTCCTTCGCGGCACTGGTCGACTACGGAGATGAAGAAATTTCAAGTTCGACTGTTGAACGCGCCCGTGGTAGTATTTCGGCGCATGCCATAGATGAGCACACGAAACATATGCGCGTCGCATCACTCGCTGTCCAGTGTTCGGTACCGTACAACGACACTTCAATCATCTTCAGTACGATTCGCTGATAATTTAGCGTACGCCCACGTATTTAGGCGGGAACAGTCGCGCATGGTAACTGGGCGGGCTGACTACATCAGGAGGTTGGTTGCGCATTCGCGACTTTGGTGTGGTTCGTAGTCCGCTGTTTACTCCGGACTTTCCGAATATCGGATCAACCAACATCACTCACAAATCTTTGCTTTGCAAGTTCAGTAGTCTGGTTTCATTGCGGGTATCCATGGATGCATCTCATGAGTTCGTGATGTCGTCGCTCAAGTTTGTCATCATGCTACTCAGTCATGAAGGCACTTCTCACACTGTCTCTTGATCGCTGCTCTTCTCTTTGTTCCACGACAGTAATCTAGATCGGACAAATTCGCGACCCATAGGCTTAACCTAAAGATGGCTTATGCGACCATCTTGTGACCATGTCCCAACTAGGGACCTGGTGAACCGTCCCCATCACCACCATCCGCGCCGTTTATGTCCTGCTCATCCGATAACGTCATACCCTCAACCGCCTCCTCGAAGCTTTCCAACTCCACAAGCTTGGCTTCGGACGACGTAATCTTCAGCTCCATCTCCTGCTTTAGCACCTCGACCGTCTCACTGAAGCCAGCGAGGGCCTCAAGCAAGGCCCACGCAGTTGCTAGTGTGTCGAGATGGTCCTTCGTGGCTGAAATCGCTTCATCGATGGCGGCGTAGATGAGGTCGCGGGTAGTAAGAGCTGTGGGGTTAATGAGAGGCGCGTGCGCGGCGAGGACAGTGACTATGGATGCGAGGTCGGACACTGTACTTCCTGTGCTTGAAGATGCGGAAGGCGAATCGGCAGCTGGAGAGCTAGATCCCTCCTCGGTGATCTCGGGAAGGACGTGTACGGTATGTGGCTCGGGTGTTCGTGGCGGCGACAGATCTTGCGATAGCGGCTTGGGCTCGTTTGCGGGTGACTTTGCGATGAGAGGTGATCTTTCATTCTCGTCGACTTTGGATGGGGCTGCTTCGCGCTTGAGCTTGGAATTCGGACCGTGTCTGAAGATGTGTCGCAGGAGATTTCCCCGCGTCATCGTGGCGGTTGTGGTTGATTTGACGAAGTCGGCGGGAGTCAGGTCGCCGCGGTTATACCGACGGGAGCGAGAGGTGACTCTCAGCGTAAGGTGTCGGCGTAGAAGCGGGAGATTGGTTGGGTGACGGCGTTGCCGCAGTCGCAGTAAATACTTGCTCACCTACGATATAGTCGCGCTAGCCAAGGCCACATCGACGAACGCACGATTTTATATGTACTCCCAGAACACCACGGTTCTTCTCTTCTTCTCGTAGATCTCCATCAGTTATTCCAAAATCTTCTGATGGCCTTCAACAACACCTACGACAGTGCTCGTGATCCTCGACTCAGTCGTCAGCCTAGCAATGTCGACATGCCTGATGTAGTGTCTGCTGTCCCAACACCAAATCGCCAGGCCGTTTCAAAGCCGCCTACAGAGCTGTGAGTACCCTGAGATGATCTTCCAAAGAGCTCTTGCTAAATTCATCACAGTACGGCGCCGCCTTCGATCGATGGCAGTCTGGCACCCATGAGGCGGGTTTCCGAGCTTCTTGTACGCATCGCGGACCAGGAAGCTGACAACGCAAGGCTCCAACAAGAGAAGACGGCTGCCAAAAAGATGTCCAGCGACTATCATATTCGTCTCACGCAGGCAACCAAGTCCCTGGGCGATCTGACAGTCTCATATTCGAAGCGCCTGGAAGAGAAGGACGCCTTACTCAACGAGAACGTCGCAATCGAACAGCGCGACACGTTGATAAGGAAAGATACCGCTAAGTCCGCCCGCGAGATTAGCGATATGACGAGCAAGATACAAGAGATGGAGGCCCAGATCCAAGCATACGAGGTCGAGAACAAGGATTTACAAGATCGCGTCACTACGTTGGAGACAGAAGCGCATAGCCTACAGTGTCACGTTCAAGACCTAGAGTTTGAAAGAGAGCAGGGTCGGGCTTCGGGGAGTATCGATGGATATGGAGCAAACGGTAGGAGGGACTCCACGCAACGCCCCATGTCGAACGTTGACGCCACTCCTCCGCGCCAAGGTTCAGATCGAGACCGAGAATCGAGGTACAGCGAGGCGATATACACTGAGCATCGGAGAACGTCGGGTGGATTCTACGAGCGCGGTGGCCATCAACGAGGAGCTCGCCGGGAGCGCGATCGTGGCCGAAACGTACGGAACAGGTCATCTACCAACGATCGCTTAGTCCCTGACCTGTACCCTCCTACCGGACCTCGCGCGGACAGGCGCTGATGCAGAGGGCAGGGGGAGATGTGAAGGATCGTGATGATGGTGGCGACAAGCGTCACAACATGGCGCCGTTGATGAGACTGAGAAGATCGAAGGAGGAAAGTCCGTATGGCGGGCCTGCTCTACATGGCGGGGAACGAAGCTGTGGGCATTGTCAGATGTACGCAGCGGATTCTGACTGGGTGGGTCCCGATATTTGGCATTCTTTGCCGTACATACACTACCTGGTGATAGCAGACGCCTTAGCATGATGAGAGCTAATGCCGGTTGCTTGAGTCATGTTCATCATCCCTAGTCTGATCCATCGCTAGTGAAACATGCGTAGACACTCATCAATTTGCATACTGAAGGTAGTATTGTTACCGTCGCTGTACACAGGCCCATAGTATGTGTTAAGAGAACGACGAGGTTGGTCCGAAGTCACCGAGAAGTGCGAACCTTAGGCAAGGAGAGTCTCCGCGGACGACCATATATGTGAAGAGACTAGTGCGGAGCAGGGTACGCGGAGCCTTAATATCATGCCGTGATAAATGTGGAGAGGTGACTTGGAGGGAATCTCGCGTAACAGAAACCGACAAGGGGGCAAGAACATCGGACAGACAAGCCGCCTCACGTGACGTGAACGGGACTCGTGAACGGGCCGCTAGTTCATCTCAGTCAATGACCCCGAATATGAGGTTCGCTAAAGCGGAGAGGATCTGGAGGATTGCGAGGACATGTGTCTGACTGGCTAATCGGGTCTGGACAGGAAGATAGGCGAAGCCACGATGCGACTGCGCCGCATACCGGTACGCGATCCAACCACTCATGTAGAGCCAGGCGTTGCTCGCTGCCCGTTTACCCAATGGTGGTGCTTTGATCAATAATCGCGCAACGGGCGACGTTTCTTACTGCGTTGGTGGCAGCGGAGTAGTCGACAGAACCCATGTTCGTACTGCAACGCGATAAAAGGGCCGTTTTCCGCGTCAGAAGGCGTCCTCGGAGCATCATCCGTCTTTCTCCATTCGTGCGTACCATCTTGAGAACCATGGCAGAACCAATGAACAAACGCGTCGTTGTGGTAAGTGGCCTTATATGCCATGGCTGATATGAGGCTGATGATTCCAATAGGTTGGTGGCTCGATAGCTGGGCTCATGCATGCTGTGGCGCTCAAGTCTCATGGCCACAGCGTTGTGGTTCTTGAGATGCGAACGGAACAGCAGCTACAAGCCCGAGCTGCAGGCTTGAGCCTATGGTCAAACGCACAAAAAGTGTTCACAACATACCTACCTGATGTTGAGCTCGACGATATCGTTTTCCGCAACCCCGCATTTCCAATCCTTGACAAGGATGGTAAGGTCTTGGTTGAAGTGCCGTTCACGGAAGACGTGCGCACCTCGTGCTGGGCTGGTCTTCACGGTCTGCTGTGGATGGCCTGCGAGAAAGACGTCGAGGGACATGGGCCTGTCAGCATGCGCTGTGGATACCAGGTATGCGGGCTGACTGAGCAAGCCGACCATCTCGTGGTGTCATACAAAGGCGAAGATGGCGTAGAGGAACAGATGACGGCTGACATGGTCGTGGCGGCCGACGGCGCACGATCCCGTCTTCGAAGCCTTGTCCTTCCTGATGTGAAGACCGATTACGTTGGCTATGTGGCGTGGAGATCACAATTCCCGGAAAAGGATGCGCCTGAGGAGCTACGTTGTGCCATAGAGGGAAAGATGCCTCTTTGCATGCTGGACGGGAGCTACATAGTGGTGTAAGTTCGATACAACGTTGCCATCCATCGACTGACATGTGGTAGCTATCTGTCGCCTAGCACGATCGGAGACATGCGTCCTGGTAACCGTGTCATCGAATGGTGTTGGTACGATGCTTGCGACGCTTCGACACCAGTATTCGCGGATTACATGACCGACGTTAATGGTGTCCGACACAACGTCACCGTACCCGGAAACCTATTGCGTCCAGATGTTTGGGAGGCTCAGCTTAAGCGAAGGGACAGCGTGTTGTCTCCAATGTGGAGGAAAATCTTCAACGAGTCGAACCCGCCGCTTCTCACAGCCGTTCGTTGTACGTGCCGTCCAAGTAGATACTCGGTTGAAGATTTGTGCTGACTTACGCAACCATCTAGCGTTTGACAATACAAAAGCTTCGTTCTTCGGAGGCAAGTTATTGCTGGCAGGCGAGGCATTCATTCAGCTTCGCCCACACCTTGGCGCAAGCTGCGATATCGCAGGGTTATCGGCGATTACATTGCCGCAAGTGCTAGGTGGTGAGATGAGCCTCGAAGAATGGGAAAAGAAAGTGGGTAAGCACGCCATGGAGAAAGCGGTCGGAAGCAGGGCCACTGGAATTTTTGGTATGACGGGACAATGGCCAGAAGGCTATACAGCAGAGTCTGCGGCAAATTTCTCTGAAGAGGTGATGGTGTGAAGGAGTGAAGCTTGCCGTGTGAAGGGAAGGAGACAAGGGGGTGATGACGTAGGAGATGCTCAGCAGTTGGCCCCAGCGCTAGCGAACGGCCTAATCGAATTTTGTCGGATGCCTCCTGCTGACTTGCGCAACATGTCTTTTCCATCACAATCGCTCATCGCAGCAGAAAACGGGTGCTCATCATCTCAGCGGCAGAGGGCCGTTTAGAGATCAACATGGCCCTGCTATCGTCGGCTTTCATCTTGCCGCGAGCGGACGGTCGGCCGAACGTTGACGCGAACCCCGCGCAACGCCTGCGCCTGGCACCTCTTCAGCGCAGCATGCATCCAAATATCCAACTTTTCGGATTCCGCGGACAAGCTCAACGTGTTCTTGCCCAGTCGGGGACCTAATAGTGTGTTCATAAAAGGTCCGAATGCTTGGCTTGCCCACGCTGGACCGGCTATACTCGAGTTGCCAAGTCTACATCGAGCGAACAGACATGAGGGATATCTTCGCGTACTACCCGATGTACGAAACGATGTCGAGGATGATGTACAAAATGATGAATCATATAAGTGTAGCTGAGTGTCTTCATCTATCACGCTACTACAGCTCAAGATCATGTCCGCAAGTATTTTCGCTCAACTCAAGAAGGCTTGGGACCTGTCTTTCTTGGAGACGCGCTCCTACTCCGAGCTTGGGGCCAGAATCGTTCTATTTGCTCTCGCTCTGGGCTTCCTAAGCGCAGTCTACCTACTCCACTTTCATCCACTAGCATCCTTTCCGGGTCCATACCAGGCGGCTCTATCCAATTGGTGGCAATACAAGCTAAGCAAGACTGGCCAGCAAGAAGAGACACTTGAGCAACTGCACAAAGCATATGGTAGGTCTAACGACGAATCACACGCCCAGGCACTGACAATTCCAACATGCACGCGAACACTCAGGATTGGTCCAAATGAGCTTCACATTACTGATCCCGCGCTCTACCGTACAATCTACTCACAAAACTACGCCTTCCCCAAACAAAAGTACTTTTATGATGCTTTCGCCGCACACCACTCTGTGTTCGTCGAGGGCGACAAAGAGCTGCACCGTGTACGACGTAAGCTTCTCAGCAACTTCTTCTCGAAGACGCACATAAGGTCGATGGAGAAGACTTTGCTTTCCAAAGCCACCCTTTTATGTGATAGGATATCGGAGACTAGAGGAAACGGCGCGATCAACTTTTACTATGCTTTCAGGTAGCCCTCCCCAATCCTACCGGATGCAACATGAACGCTAAAATCATCACAGGTGCCTGACGGTCGATCTCATCACGCAAATGGCTTTCGGAGAGTCTTTCAACTTGCTCACTAAATCCGACGACAATACTTTCGACGCTCCCTTCCACAGGTGCTTTGATCAAGCCGCCGAGTCACTGTGGACCATGCTATATTTCCCTCCTCTCCGGACTATCGCCTTCAAATGCCCACCCAGTATAGCCGCCAAACTCAGCACATCAGCCGCAAAATTCCAGGCTCTCATCACCGCCACCGCGAACACCGTAGCCAATTTCCGACGTCTGAAAACTTCCGGAAAGTCCTTCGACCATGAACTCGTGTTCGATTCTTTGGAACACCTGGACGATGAACTTGTCTTGGCCGAAGCCATCAGTACTTTGGTCGCAGGGTCCGACACCACGGCCTTCACACTCGCGACTGCTGTCCAGCAGATGAGCGAAGATCCTTCAATCTTCGCAAAGCTAAGGGAAGAATTGCGCGACAATGGTATCACGGCGAACCAAGATCTCAGCCTCTTGAAACTAGAGCAGCTTCCATATCTGGTATGCAACCTGATGAGATCGCGAGACGAAGCTAACGTTATCAGACTGCCTGCATCAAAGAATCGTTGCGCTATGCTATGCCCGTGCCAGGGCGACTCCCGCGTGTCGTACCGCTTGGAGCAAGGTCGCTCATCGTCGACGACAAGATCATTCCACCTGGAACCGTAGTCGGCATGTCTGCGTACAGCATGCACTTTGACGAAAGCATATGGGGCGAAGATGCCAGAAGCTTTGTCCCCGCTCGTTGGCTAACTAGAGACGCAAAAGAGTTGGAGAGATATCTCGTATCCTTTTCCAAGGGTGCAAGGCAATGTCTTGGGATCAATCTTGCATATGCGGAGATTACCCTTACGCTCGCCATGCTGGTCAACAGGTTTCGCTTCGAACCCGACGTTACCATGACGGAAGCTGATACCCGACGTCTGGACCACTTTACGTATGAGTTTGAAGGTACTGGCGTTCGTGCTATTGTCCATGAGGATTAGACGTGAGCCTTTACGGCCTGCGCATCAGATAAATGCCTTGGGTAAGGATCGGCAGGCTGGGTACGATTAGCAGGAAGTCGAGACTATGAGCGAGGGAAAGGGGATTGTATCAGTAAATTGTAATACTTAGCGTGTGAACTTTTGGCAATGCTGCGAACATAGGCGATACGATCTTTCCATCATCTCCATCTCTATGCAAATGTATGTGCGGCTAGAAGAGGCGACCGGCTTTCCTGCCGTTTGACGTGCACACATGCCGCTTGGGCTGGGGTGGTTAACACCGCGTACGCTTCGGTCAAATTCAATTTACAATGAAGAGTGCAAGACCTGAGAGCCAGGTGTCTTCGGCAAGACAAGTCAGCAGAGCATAGACTCTATGTACCGATGCAGCGAGTGCACTGGCTAGCAAATCCAAGTAGCAAGACTCGGCACATGCGCTTCACCGTACGTGAAACCGAAGTGTCATTGTAGTTGCAAAGGCCAAGTGTACTGTAGTTCCAAGAGTGAAGACGATACTAATGTATGGGAGAGCCGATTTGACAGTGCTTGCGAAGAGACCTGCATACAAAGGCGCCACCAACTCGCCCGCTTCGAACGTATTGCAATAGGCTTGAGTGTGTGACTCTTTGTCAACTATGAAGCTCTTCTTCGCTCCTTCCACAAGCGTGAATGTGAGACCAGAGCCCGGCCAACGCACCCGGTGTCGTCAGATCTGCACTAGCGCGCTTGGCGCGCACGCAAAGTCAAACCGCCCTTTGAGCCCATGAGGTTTCTGCACTGATCAAAATACCGCCAAATGTAAGACATCTTTCTAAAGGTTCTTGTGCTATACTAACAGCGCCGTAGAAATGGCGAATCTCGGTCGAAATGAACCAAACACCACCAACAACACACCAGCACCCCACCAGATAGGGTTGGACGACTTTCTGTCTGCCCTCATGACCCTTCAAGACCGAGGAACCAAGCGCCTCTCAGGCCACTGCGGGCTACCAGAACGGCATCCTCAACCAGTTCTCCGTCCCAAAGCCGACAATCGATCAGGCCCCAGTACATCCAACGCCAACCAATAGACGTAAGTCAATGCCTGGTCGCAAACAGTCCATTACTGACTTCATGAAGAATTCCCTGGAGACCAAGTTAAGGACGACGGTAATTTCAGAAACGCTGCAAAGTTCGTCTATCGGGTGGGGCTACAGCTAGAGGCCGCGGAACTAGATCCCTACGCCGATGTCCATCCGGTCGACGACGGCATTCGGAGATGGTTACACACGTATCCCCTGGTTTGGGACCTGTATGTGGCAAAGGATCTCGATCGCCGCATATGGCTTGCGGATGCCCGTCTCAAGTACCACAAAGCCCGACAGGCCGCCCCCATCTCTAGGGCTTCAGATGGCCACCAGCTACCTCATCAACGCAAGGCGTTGAGGAAGAAACCGCCCAGCCCCCTCCTGTACAGCACAAGGCAGCTGATACGGATGCTGAGGATGCTGAGAGTGGTGGGGTACAAGCTAATGACGTTTAAGAAGAAGATGTCAAAGTACAACAAGACCAAGACGACGAAGCCTCAGCGCCGGTGGAGGATGAGGAGGTCCCGTGAGGCCCTCACGGACTGAACTGAGGAAGAGTTATAGACCTTCCTCTTTCGTTTTTTTGCTTCATGCTTCGAGTGGATTCGTACACTCGTTGCTTGCTTTTCGACGAGCGATCATTGCGACGCGCGTCCGTATACATGTAACTCAAAGCTCTATCCTGATTCGAAAGACGGGGTAGTTGACCTTTCCTCGGCGCGTCGTGCGAGCATACAGGCCGCGCGATGCTTGCTGGGATGATGGCGCTGCTTTTTCTCATATAGCAAAATCGAGGTCTTCGGACATTGGCGAGTTCTATGCGTGAATGATCTTGAGTCGTCAAAGTTCCATGTGAAGTGCTCGTTCTGATGTTGCCTTCACGTCCGCGGCCCATCTTCTCTATGTTCATAAATGTGGAGGTATGTTTTATCAAATTCATGACGCCGTGAAACAGCGCGCTCGCTAGCCCAGACCTTCCCGCACGGTTCAAAAGTTTCTGACTTGTCCATAACGTAGCTCTTGTGTCCTCTCGTCGCCAGCCTTTCATGCGGCTTGCACAAAACACATGCGCCTTCCTTCCGACCCATTTGTTGTATCCTTGACACAGAATGCTACGACAATGGCTTCTCATACGTTGAATCCGGCGCTACTTATAGAGAAGGCGCCCGCCCCGCGATCCGCGACCGGAGACAAGCCATACGAAGAGTACGACTGTGAGTAACTCCCCACTCTGAAGGGACTCGTAGCCAGGCACCGACTCTGGGATTAGGGTAGCTCTAGACTGAGCAACGCTAATTACGATACCTACAGCGACTGTCAACGACATAGACGCGGCGCCTGTCTTAGCAAGTGTCCTGCCGACTACAGGTACCGCATCGGTCGATCTCCCACTTCGCATCAGTGCAAAGCCGCATACGCCGACCCGACCTCACATCAAGCAAGAGCATGAAGAGGTGTTCCAACCACTACAAGAGACTGCGACAGAGAGGAATGGGGCGGAGAAACAGACGTTGCCGCTTATGACGGTAAAGCAGCTGCGTGCGGTGATTGCGGAAAAGGATACGAAGGTGGCAGAGCTAGAACAAAGGCTAGCAGATCAGGGCAAAGAGCTTGAAGAGTTGAACTCCGTGATCCGTGAATTGGAGGACGCGATCGAGCTCGCAAGGTCAGCTCTGGAAAAGGTACGGAACAAGCACGCGAGGAGTTGATGCATACATCAAGAGGCGCGAGTACGAGACTGAGATACAACGGAAGTTTGAAGCATACGTTGGCAGATACAAGGGTCGGCCTTGATACCCGAAGAGGCATGTAGGAGGAAAAACGGCGTATGGTTCAGCGGAATGTGTCCTCTACACAGATGAATGATGCCAGGCATACACGAAAAAGTCATTGAACAACACAAAACCATTATGAAGTGGAGCTCGATGTAAGCGGCGAAAAGAGCGAAAAGATTACAGCTGCGGTGAGTAATAATTCCTGTCCATCCCGTGTTGACTGTACATACCACCCGCCTGGTGAGTGACACTTTTGGTAAAGCGTGTAGAATTGCTGCGCCCAAATATCGTGATGAAAGGTGATTAAGCGCAAGGTTTTAGGATGGAGAAGAATGATGAAGATGCGTCCTCGAAAGATCGGGATAATGGCATGATCTGCGCGCCCACGTGACTGGTTCCTTGCCGGGCATAGCGTCGGCGCTTCCAAGGCTCTGATCCCGAACCTTCGATGCCATGCAGGTCTGAGACCATCCCTCCAGCAAGCTGCAACAACTGCATTCTGTCACGAGCCATCGCCGTCATCCGGACTGGACACTGCGCATTTTCCCATTTAAGCCTCAAGATCGCTGCAAGTGTAGCAAGATGCCCGAAGCCAGGTGCGCGATCGGACATCTCGCGACAGCCCTTTCATCTACGGGACTTTTATTGCGGCCCCGCATGGCTTCAAAACACCGTGACGGGCGTTTCCCAGCTTTTGTTACCATTCACTCAGAGGAAGAAAAGATGCGCTATTCCACCACCAGGAAAAGATAGAAACATTCGCGAGCGCATATCATTGCACAATGAATCGGCACCCTTGGTAAGTCTCACGTACCGGGGATATTGACAACACTGTGTTTCACAGTTGTTCGTGAACAAATGTAGCTCGTCACAGCGTCCGCTTGGTATACAATCGCTCCAGTATGCCAGTTCTACTCATCACACCCGAGCGCCACCTTATTTCCATCCCGACATGTTCCACAGACTCCTTCAAAAGATGACGTCAAATCCTCAAACTCGTCCGGTGGAAGATCTGAGCCCAGCTCCAGCCGCGCATCCAAACTTATCACCGTTTGAGGAGCTTGCGGTGTCGCTAAAAGTAGACACGGGTAGCTCGAACGATGCGCAGCAAGTTGATTGGTGGCGCGTCAGCCAAAAGTTCGAGAGGCTGGTTGTAAAAGGCGCCCGGCTATCTAAACTGATGATCGCAGAACCATCAGAATCGACTGAAAGTGTATTCACAGCTGTGCAAGATCTCCAGAAATGGGGATACGAAGAGGACGAATTTACGTACCCAGATACCGCAAAGGAATGGTTCTGCGACATTCTGTGGCTCATTGGACTAAATGGGGAGTTTGATGAGAATGAAGGACCCAATTTTTGCGTCGGCCACCAACGCGAGGACCCGAAAGCGGTGGGTGGTCAAGGCTGTGCAGCAACTGAAGCGTTGTTTTGCCAAGTCATCAACCCCTCGGATGGAATTATAGTGGCGTATGACAACTACACAGCCCGAGCCATGATTGAAGAGTGCGCACGATGCTACTCAGTTATCCCGAAATTGAAACACTGGTCGGATGTAGCGTATCTCCAATGGCTGTCGAAAGCCAACGAGAAGTCAAACCTACGTTACGTACTTCGACACAACGTCCTCAACGATGTCACGCGCTTTGGCGTTACCTATCTATCGTTACAGGGCAGACTTGCTGTAAAAGAATGGCCGGGGACAACATACAGCGCAGGCTCAGTGGAATTCAATGCATTATTAGGCTCACCGAATGGTTCCGGGGTCGCCTACCTCCTCATACAGCATAGGAAGGGACTAGGTCACAAGACTGTTGATAAGGTTACTATCTTCAAGGAGAAGTGGGATATCATGTTGCTGTTCCACATCACAGATGTTGGCGGTGACGATGCCGAACGCGTGTGAAGATCGGAATGATATATTCGTGTGGCGCTGGCAGGCATCGTGTACGACTCATGGGTTAGATAGTACGATGCGACCGAAGACAAGGGAAGAAGGAAGAGAATGCACGAGGTGTGGTACTGCTACTGGTGTACTTTATATGCTGTGATGATCTTGACCATTCTAGTCGTACACCCTCACCTCTTTCCCTCATCAACTAATGCGTCTACAATCAAGCTATGCGAGCACAGCAGATCGACTTGACACTGAAGTAGAGCGCTAGGCCGATTGGTATCAGGCAACGGATTCGTCTACAGGTGAAAAAGCGCAAGACCGATGCGTATCAGGCAATGGCTCATGGTTGGTGCATCGCACGATCACGGCAACTATCAGATCTCAAAAGCGATCAAAACAGCACCAGATCCCACGATGTCGACTTCCACACACCCAAGGACCATAGCTAAGTGCAAAGATCCAACGGGCGTGGAATGAGCTACATCCGTTGCGGAAGTGAGGCTTCAGAGCAGCGAGTGTGCAAGAAGCGGATAGTATGGCAGGTGCTAGAGACCACTGCCAGAGGCGGTCAGGATGGAAAAGGTCTCGCATGGTCAGAAAGGCTTTGAGTTCCGGCGCTTCGGCGCGAAAAGGTTTCATGTCCCATGTCGGCAAGTGCGGCGTTCAGCAAGCGAAAAGTGCTTGGGTGCGCTGCTTGCCAGCCAGGCCGATGATCGTATGTAATGAAAGAAAGAGCTTTGCGCTGCATTCTGATTGAGTTTGTTATGGCCTCTCATTCAACGCGCTATCAGTCGCTCAGTCTCTCGAAGAGAGCGTGAGAGTCCCGGACGGGGAACAGATACGGATATGTGTATCTAAGTATAGCTGGCGCCTCAAGGTACTGCAGACGGTCGATTATCGCGTTCATGCGGTTCCAAGCGTCAGAGTCATCAGACATCGACGCAGATGACTGCCAATTCGCGATCATAATACGAGCGCGTCGGAGGGTGAGTCGACCGCTGGTGATAAGGAAGCTCAGCTCGTCCCAGAGAATCTCGTGTCTCCAGCGACAGCCTGAACCGAGCGGACAAGTATAGGGTAACCGGAAGGTGATGTCGCACAAGCTCAGATCGCAGGTGTGATCGCAAAGGTAGAGCCAAGGCGAGAGTCGGCCGTGCCGTGGGAAGCCTCCGGGTGTGAGACCGTACTCATGCCACGGTCTCTTCGCAGGGAGATTTGTAGTCCATGGTGGTGACTGGAGCGATACTATGTTGCAGCTGCCTTTTGCTTGTTCTTTCCCTTCGATCCATGACGCCGAATGACGAATGTCAAGCGTCTCGATCTCACTCTCCAGCTTTCCTTGAATTACTTCTGCTGCGGTTTCGGTCGAGAGAACACCCTGGGTCTTTGTGGGTACGAGAGAGGCATCGGGATCTGTAGTCTTAGAGCTTGGCATAACGGCTTCGTAACGATAGCAGTCGCCGTTGCTATCGTACAAGCAGGTATCGTAGTCTTCAAGATAGATACTATCGATGTCTTCTGGTCGGTATCGGCCATCGTCGGAATCGTCGTCATTCTCTATTGAATTCCCTGCATCCGGTCAGATTTTAGCCTATCTCTTGAAGCTGGTGGTGCAAGTTTCTGACCTCGCTGTCTGACGTGATTGGGGTGTCGTTCTGGGTTGTTGTGGTTGATTTTGATATCGCAATCTGCGTCCTCGATGCTGTTTGAGCGGTCGCGGTTCTTCTTGTTCATATTGAATTCGTGTCTTCTTTTATGGGTCATTGTGTATTTTGTATTCTTGTGTGTGAGTAAAGAAAAAAAGGCTGAGCTCGACGGGCGTTTACAGACTGTGCGAGAACCGTGCGCTTAGCGTGGCGCGTCACCATGCCCGTTTGGTCCATCCCATGATGGTGAGCCCAATACCCAGAAGCTAGCTAAGTCGAGTCATCATCAGTTCATACCGCATCGCGAAAAGTGCGTATCGTGATAGCGCTGTGTTCTCGATAGATATACGTAGCATCAAGTGCTAGGGCAGCCACTCATCAAACTATGATGGCCTGTCAACGCGGCGATTGAGTTCACACTCGAGATAACCTCATACTTATCCATATATATATAAACATATACCGTTGCTTGCAACACCGACTAGATGAGCTCAAATACGATGTATTGAATGAGAAAAGAGCTCTGAACAATAGTTTCTGAAGTCTTAGTAGTGCTTTGAGGATGAACACAGGATAAAATCGTGCAGTAAGAGCCAGTGAGACCTTGATTGAACTGCGGGGAACTGCAGCGGAGTGAACATATGCTCCGGCGAATGCACGCCCACCTAGCGGCAATGCTACCACGTAACGAAGTCAAACCGACATCAAACAGAACAGGAGCCATCTTTCCAAGCCTCTTGCTGTCACAAAAAGTGTGATTCAACTTCAATCACCCGTTCGCATGGCAGTCGATGGCAAAAGCGCGGAGATGTCGCACGCCGTCAGGATATCAAACAAACACTATGCGTTATTGCATAGCCAGGAGAATGGAAGATCAAGCAACACCATACCTTGAGGTATAGCCAGGGTCAAAGAACAGTAAAAGCACGAGCAATACCATACCCAAGTTACAGCCGAATGGCAAGTCACGGTAAGTAGCGTTGCTTACCAGAGACCTAAAAAGCTATACGCGATTATGTATAGCCCAAGAACATCATCAGACCGAATCTGACCACAGATGAGAATATGAAATACCGTACTGGAAGCAGTACGGCCATCAGAAAATGCAAGACGCATGGAAAAGCGCATATTGAAGACGCGAGAAAAAAAACATGACGAGACAGGGGTTTAACAGTCTAGCGAAATGGCGAGACGAGGTCAGCATGAAGAGAAAAGGAGGACCTTGTTGCACGAGAGTAATGCTCAGCGGGTATCGTCCCATGACCGTGAGTTTGCACGTTGGCTGGGTAGTACCTTTGGTTCAAGGCGCTCACCAAGACCTAATGTAATCGCTTCCATGCGGGATATGACCACTGGATGTAGATCTGAATGTTCATTTGTGTTCCAATTTGCCATGAATTGGCGAGCAAGCTGCACAGAGATTCGCCCGCTGGTGATGAGGAATTCGAGAGTTGTCCATGGTAAACTGTGGTCCCATCGGCAGGAGGCACCAAGGGGGCAGCTACTCGGGGTGCCGAATGTATACCAACAAAGCCCCAACTGATTGGACTTGCTACAAAGGTACCGCGCGGCCCAAAGCAATCCGGAATTGCGCGATCCGTCTCTGTTTTTGGGGTAAACGTGATGTGGCATCACTGGCCGATGTGACGTTCTCCAAGGAACTGTATCAAAGTACTCATCTCGGGGAGGAGGCAGCGTGCCGAGTTTACCAGTTGAGCTGATTCTCGCTTGGGCGACCTTCTTTGCTCGCGCTTGAGCGGCCATCGATGCCTCCCATTGTAGAACTCCCAGAGGAATTTGATCCTTGTTTAGAAGACTTCCGGAAGAGACTTCTGAAACATATGGACAGCAACTGTCATCCTCGTTCAACGCCAAATATTCTGAATTTGTCTTTGGCGTGGATGTCCTCGATGCGTCGACTGTACTCATAGGCGCATTACCGGCACGAGTCTGTTCGGGTGCGATACGAACTGGCAGTATTGGTGGGCTGCTGCATATCTCTCCCCGTTGGACCTCGGTAGCGATCTGATCGTTCGAGCTCATGTCCAAATTGGAAGCCTGCGATACAATCGATTGGTACTCGGCTGCCGACGATCTTGATATTACCAGAGCATTTGGAGTTCGCGGCTGTGGTGGATGATCCGCGTATCCATTTGAGACTGCCGGTGCGCCAGAGATTTGTTGAGAGAACCGCGGTTGTGAAAACGATGCTGGCGGGCCTTGTTGCGATTGCAAGCCGCGTTCTGTTTGACAAGTTGGCGCAAATGGTGTAAGTGGCGGCTTCGCGATGTCATAGAGTGGCGCAGCCTGAGGTGGCACGTATCCTGGTCCGACATGCGGCACATTGTGATGAAGCTGCGATTGTTGCGGGTAGGCCGGCTGAGGTGGTGGGACCCATTGCTGTTGTGGTTGATAGTGTGATTGCTGGGGTGCATAGTGCTGCTGTTGTGGGCCAGAGTTGTACGGTTGCGGTGGATCGCACTGAGGTGGAGGCGCAGCACGTTGCACTGGTGGGATATAAAGATGGTGTGGTAGCTGCGCGTGTTGTTCAGGTGGTAGATTGCTCTGCGCTGGCGGTAGGAACTGCGGTTGGTGCGAATAATACTGTGTCGATGGCGCATGGAAAATTGTTGGTGGCGTAAAGCTCTCCAGTAGTGGCGCAGGATAGTGCGGCTGCGACACATAGTGTTGTTGAAGTGCTGGAGCATGTTGAGGTGCCGCGAGACACTGTCGCAGTGGTGTGTATTGTGGTTGTTGAGGTAGACGTTGCTGCGGATGCAGCGGATACTGCCGAAGCGGTATATTCTGTCGAGGTTGTGGGACTGTGTAGTTCGCAAGTGGGTGTTGAGGCAGTGGTCCAATGGGATATTGGTACTGGAATTGAGGATCATCATGTCTTTGTAGATACATCTGCTATGTGTCAGTAGAATGCCGCAACAATAGGACTTCTTCACTCACTTGTTGATGACTGGAGAGAAATCCGAGCAGATCTGTCATCGCGGGGCAGAAGAGTAGGAAGGCGCGGACTGTGCGCTTAGCGTCCCGCGGAATCACGTGATCATTGTGTTCATGGCAACGGATGGGAAAACTTGAACAACTCTGTTTGCGCGCCAAGAGCGCTAGTCGATGTTAAATTTTTGGATGAGAACAATGAAATACTGTTCAACGCCACCATCAAGCTCCCGCTCTGCGTCAGACATGATGGCTTTCGCGCGATCTCCTCTCAAGGAGCAAAGCTTGGCATTCAATGACTTCGTGTCCGGGTTGGATGCGCTATACGGTCCTCTCGAAGCTGCACTCGATGCGTCAGATGCCGAGCTTTTGCCTTTCATCAAGGCGGAGACCGAAGATACTGACATCGAAGCCGCACTTGATGTTTCAAATGCCGAGCTTATGCCCTTCATCAAGACAGAGACCGCAGACACTGACATGAAAGCGACCATCGCTCCTCAAGCCGACCAGGCTCACTAATACGAGTACAGTGACGACTACCCCGATTCACGCGAACGAAGCCTTCCAACGCATCATACTCAAGACAAAGCACTCCTTGCGCGCTTCGAACATTTCCTCCCAATAGCCATGTCCAAAGCCGCAGAAGCTACAGGCATCGACTACACCGGATGGGACGAGCAGAAGACCCTTGCGGCGATTGCCAAAGCCGTTGCGGTCTGGCCACGCCATGACTTAAGCTTCGTCGAGACTGATTACGAGCACGCCAAGCGCAGTTGGAAAAACAGGACTGACAAGGGGTACGATAGGAGGGTCCTGGCGGCATTTGACGACGATGACATCGCGGCTTTGGCTATCTACAATCGGATGAAACCGAGATACAGAAGACGTGTACTTACCAGGATTCGCCAAGGGGAGCGCCGCGGGAAGGTGTCGACTGGTGGTGATCATTATGAGCCGGGCATGTGAAGGGGGAAGACGAGAGAGCAAGGTCTTTGTCAAAGCGTTGGTTTGAAACGAGACCTGCTCTTTGCCTGCTGAGTGGAGTTTGAAGGAAGGATGTTATGGGACTGTGGATACATAGCGTCAAGCTGAAGCAAGCATGTAGCTCCTGGGATGACAGGAAGTGGGAGGAACAGGACGGATCTGACATGTGGTATTGGCGGCCATTGAGTTTGACTACTTGGTGTGGAGCATGTATGCTAGCTCCTTTCTTGCTATTCTTGCACACGAAGTCGTTCCGGCAGCGCATCCTTTTTCTCATCGTGATATCGCATCTCATGTCCTCCAACGTGTATCTCTCGCTGAGCCATCTAGTCATACGACATTCCAAACGCAGCTTCAGCGCTACGTCATGCGTGTCATCCAGATAGCCAAACATCGATCCAATGCGCGCTCTCAAGCCTAGGCAAGAGTAAACATCTCACCTGTCCACCCATACTCCCTCTCGAGTCTCCTGCCGTACCGCCTCGCCCATGTCAAAGGTAGTTTGCTGAGCGCGCCGTGTGGAGCATGGAACTGGATCGCCCGCTCTGCACCCAAAGTCGTTGGTGTGAAGCGCCATGACGAACCGTGGAGCTTCTCAGCTTCAAAGCCACGCTGGACCATAGCGTGAACGAAGTCCTTCCATGAGACTTCGCCTGGTACGTCTCTTGCGGAAGGAGAGAAGAACAGGGTCTTGAAGACCAGATGAGAGCGCTTGTCGACAGTCACGCCTATTGGAAGAGTTGTTTGGTCTGTAGGATCCGGAGCATCGTTGCCTTCAGCTCTCGCCAAGTCGACGGTGCCGCGAGTCTTGACCTTTCTTTTGACCGACGTCAGCGCCTCCGCCCCCCGGTAGGACTCGGAGAGAAGCGGTTTGTAAGTGTACTGGTGGAAAGACTCGCTGTGACTCTCGTGGAGTCTTGTGACTTCCTTTCGGGCGGACGGCTCAGTCCACAGTGCAGTGCGCCGTAGAGACCGACCGTGGCTGATATCCCGCTCTAGTAAATCCGGGAAGCTTGATCCCGTCAACTTCCTGCAGAACGAGTCGGCAGTCTTCCAGAAGTCATCAAGATTCTCTTCCGCTAGGCGTAGAGCATATGTCGTGGCGCAGCTACGTCTCTCAGTGATCGGATAGTGGAATTTCCCGTTTGAAGGATCTGCCATACGCTTCAAAGCAACATCCTCAAAACTTCGCATGGTGCATACAGGTCTCCATCTCCCTGTAAAAATGGCAAATTCCAACCCCAATTCTAGCTTACGATATATCATCTCATACTCGAGCTGCATTGACCATGGCTGGTAGAACCGGATCCGTTGAATGCATTCGGATGAGACAGACATTTGGGAGAAATCAGCCCACACAAACGGTGACAGAAGACCTTTCGCGGCAGGATCCTTGATGATAAGTCTCTCAATGTCGTCCAACTCTGCTACGAACCCATGCCTGGGTGGGTCGGGTGGGACGATGATTCGAGATAGTACTTCGAGGAAACGGATGGTGACTGGATCCCCCTTTGCTTGCGACATCTCAAACTCGAATGCATAGTTCCGACTATCCGGGTCTTCTGCTGTCTTGGAAATGTAGGTTCTCATTGTTGGTGTGGCTAGAACGTGTTGTCTGAAACACTCGTGGAGATCGGTTTGGATTGCATTGAGAACCGTCCAAAGTCTCAAAAGGTCTTCGCGATAATCTACTGGCAGTTCTTCGTGCGAGTCGAACTTGAAGCTGTGTCGTAGTGCAGTAGACTCCAGGCGATCCAGAAGGTGTAAACATCTATGCCAGTAGAACAAGGCACAATAGGGATCAGTTATGAGATTGCGAAGAATAAGACCGGGGACGGCATCAGGCTGCTCCTTCAGTGCAGCGTTTCCATTACCATCGATGAAGACACTGTACTCAACAATGTGCCTCTCGTAGTCATGAAAGACTTCACTGAAATAGCCAGGGTCTTCTCGCAAAGCCCAGATATGGTCCTCAAGCTCGCCAACCTTAGAGCTGATCAAGCTGCGTAAGCGGCCGAAGTCCAATTGCCCCGGAATACCATATGGAGTCATCAGTGAAACCTCTGCCCGATTAGTGTAGTTGAGTGTGTCATCTACTACGGGGACTGTCGGCGGTATGTTGGGATGCTGTGCCTGTTGTCCTTTCCCATCAGCTAAGAGATCACCGACTAAGAGATGACAGCATCGCTGCAAGAATGTGTAGATGATCTCCTGTATACAAAGGATCTGAAGCCCATTGCCTGGATGAACTGCTTGGCCTTTGTAGATAGACCTCCAAGCGTCATTGGAGTCTCTCCAGCGCTGAATACGACCGTAGGTGTTTCGTGTGTTACGTCCAGCGAAGACCATCGTGAATCTCTGTAAATATGGGAGGAGGGCCGAATCTGGCCACCACGCGCTTGGACAGTGGTGTAGTTCCGTGTGACTGAAGGTCTCGATTGGGTTGCGACCGCGAGAGTTGAGCAATGTAAGAAAGCTCCCTGGATGGAGAAGGTCTTCTAGATTGAGGAACGGCACCAGGCAGGCTTCGCTGTTTCTTGCTGTACAGACAGAAACGAAAAAAAGCTCATCTTCAAGGTCAGAGATTGTGGTCATTGTGGTCGCTGCAAGCTCCGCCGCAATATCAGGTCGATGCTCGCTTGCCATGCCCGGCTTTGCCGTGAGGAGAAGTTTCTTCTTCTTCGTGGTACTCTTCTTGCACCACCTCTTGCGAATAGTATCTTCGTGTCGCTCAAGAATGTAACGCACATCCTCAAAAGCCCCAAATATCTCGTTGACCTTGTGTTGAGCGAGACGCTCTACTTCGCGAAACGAAGGAAAGTAGTCAATCGCGGGATAGGATTGGAAGAATTTGTACAACTTCGTGCCTCCGCCAGGACTGTCCGCAAATTGGTCGAGAAAGACCTCGTCATTCGATCGCTCCGGTTTGAGGGCCGCCGCTGGCCCGTGAGGTCCGTCTGGCTGGTTGCGCGGCGCCATATCCAACGTCCAAAAGTCGGCTTGACGTGTTGATGAGGATGGCTAAGGCGAAGAGACAGAAAGTGAAGGCAGCGGTTAAAGGGTCCAGGCAGAAACCGCGCAGTCGGTCTAGCCCGATCTCGATAGCGTCAGTGCGTCATTTGCCAGTGACTTAGGATACGTACTCAGAACGGGAACGAAGCCAATACGCAGTGTGGGTGCGGACATTGGCTAGAACAATGCTGAGAAATAGTTGTGCGGTCCAGTCTCTTGCTGACCCTAGCACATGAGCCATGTTTCGAGAGAAGCGTAGGTGTTCATGTGATGTCGAGGCCCCAACTGGAAGTCTGTATGATGGTGATAGGCGAGCCGTCATTGTGCGCGTCCTCGCAGTCGCAATACCGAGATCCATTCGAAAGATCATATGTCGGCATTGCTGTATTCGCCGACAGTGATCACGAAGCTTTTCGATATACATCGAAATAATGACTTACGCAACCCCGTCTTGATGTGGATGTCGGGACACCCGCCGCAATACGATCTCCTTGCTGTGACCTTTGTCCGGCTTTCGTCGCGACCCTATCTTGGTGACGGAGGTGCGGCGGCTTCGTTCGATTGCTCGACCAGTGTGCTGACCCGCATCGTCTCGAAGTTGATCAGATAGTGAAAGAGACAAGTCGAAAGTTTCTGCGCGTGACGCTAATTCGTGATATGAAAGTCTCGCGCCATAGTCGCACGTTGCCCAACACCTCCCACCCATCCTCTACCGGACCGTCCGCATCGAACACCACCCACACTTCGTCTTTCCACGCTCAAGCCGCGACCTCTTTCGTCCAGTATTGACGCGATGTCGGAACAGCGCGACATCACTTCCGTGTATGGCCGCCGCGATAGCGATCCTGACCCGCGACGGAACGCACCCTCGGAGACAGCAAGGCGGACAGATGGTGGAGTTGAGTGTGAGTATAAGTCTACATCGTACTTTCATGTGACCGACCTCGACGTCATGAGCAAGCGCGATACCCTTCAAGCATCCTGCGGTGGCTGCATGACGGGGTGCGACGACCTCGTATGCGCCAGGGTCACACGCCTTCCCTCTCTTGATCAGGTTAGCTGACATTGTATTCGAAGACGACCTTCCAACCGAACGCGAATTACAGCTGTGCAGCGTGCGAGTAGAGACGGAGCCCAATGTCTTCAAGCCCATTGGTCCGGTGAAGGGTCTGAAGGCACCAATAGAAAACTGCCTGCCGCCATCTGGACCGTACTACGACGAGTATACCCTCGGGAGCCATTTCGGCGAAGCCATGTTCGATGTGCACGCCAACGGCGAGATAAGCGTGTGCATTGTTTGTTGGGGGGCCAAACATGAAGATACCCACAAGAAGTGTAGGAAGAAGTGTCAGGTTTGCAAGAAAAATGACCATCCCGGACAGACTTGTGGTCAAATATACGCGACGATGGCTTGGTGGAGGGCTCGGGGCTACAATGTGATCAAGACAATGCGCGTACGTCCCAGCGTAAGGGAGTTGGTATATCTTGTCGCCGCCAGCGTCGTGCACAGCTTCAAGAAGCTTACGGACCCTGTTGTCCTGAAGGACAATCATCCGCTCGTGCGAGAGCTTTACCGAAAAACCTCGATGCCGCAATATTCGCCGGCGAGAATTGTCTGGCCTAAGCCAAAAGGGCTTCAGAAGCGGTCAAGGTCAGGCGTTCCCAAGCGGCATTCCAGTCAAGCCGCAGAAGGTGTTGGGCCTTCGAATTCGGAGTCCACCCACAGCGTAGACCCCACTCGCGATCCCCGCCTTTTGGCTCGACGCGTGGCGGTGGAAGAGGAGGAGGTACTTGGTGGTGAAATCGCTTCCATCGCCGACCAACCAGTCACACATGAGTCTGGCGATGGCACTGCAGAAGCGAGCACCTCTGTTCAGGAGTTCGCGCATGAGTCTGAGCAGATCCGCTTCTTACAAGCCGAGAATAGGCGCCTAGCTGAAGCTCTCGAGCAAGCTCGTATTGAGCTGATTGCGAAAGATGCTCGCATTGCGGAGTTGATTGGTGGCGGCGGTTCCACGGGCGCGAAGCGGCCCAGGACATGAGGAGTGGTCGATTGCGGCGATGAATTGGAGGGATGAGTGGTACTTGAGGCGATGTGCCATCGCTTTCGTGAGTTAGATACCTGCAGCGTTGATTCTCGCTACAATACCTTTAGAGCAGAATCAAACATCTACTGTAGCTCTACCATACATACACGCCACATGCACACTGATTAAGGTATACGAGTATGATACCTCTGCTGGAACTGCTCTACTCTGAAACTATTATCTGCGTGTCGTAGCAATTGATACAGTACAAAAGTAATTACCGCGTATAGCGCGGGGAAGTTGCGAGACTACTTGACGACGAAGAGAGAGGCTCCAAAGTTGTAAGCCTGCACGCGTGAACATGATGTGCAAAAGATCGCGGTGAAGGTGACTGCGCTAAGAAAAGCAAAAAAGAAAGGGCAAAAAGAAGAAATCGTGCGCTGATAGATGCTCGCCCACGTGAGCGACCTCGTTAATGGTCACTCACCCGGCTACGAATCCGTTGGAGCAAGCTGGTAAAGCCCCGAGGGGCCAGTCCCAGAAGGTGTTACATGTCCTGTGTCACACGATGGAAAACTCTAGAAATGTAAGCAATATAATGTGGGGTACAGTGAGTTACAGGGATTGTTGCCCTTGAGAAGTTCAGGCAACGATCGATATCTGCGCGCAACGTGAAGCTGCCTGCGCACAATCCGTGATTGCGACAGTCGGAACGGGCTACCGGCCACCTGCACATTCGTAGTTCATGTGATCATTCTCGTCGATGTAAAGTCTGGTGCTGCGACGGTATGGTGGAATGTCATTGACGTGCGTGGTTGTGATGGTGCGTGGCTGCTGCGATGCATTGCGATGTACGGCTGGACGAGCGTGTGGAAAGAGTGATGAAGACGCGTCGTCGGAAGATCGGGGATGGAAGTTTGCCGCTAGATTAGTCATCCCACCTCCACTTTCGCAATTCGCTGCACCGGCGCGCCTCACGACATCACGTCCCATGTCCATAAATATCATCCAGAAGTCTACATCGCTTTAGAATGTTACAAACTCTCATTTTGATACTCATGTAGTCTCAAATGACTGGGCACATTTGCCTTCCTATACATACACGCACATCCTTCCACGATCATCGCCGACCCAGCCGCACATAGTAGCCTGCGAGCCAGGCTACTTGCTAATGCTCTAGTATGCGCCACCAGTGTCAGCAGCTTGAGCACGCAGCTGCTCGAGCTCTGCCCTGAGCTTCCGAATCTCACGATCCTTCACAACTGCCTGCATTCTCAAGTTCAGATTCTCGACCTCCTGATCCTGAAGCTTCTTTTCGATGTCTTCTGGGTCAGTCGGGGTTTCGCTGCTGTTGCTGGCGGTATCGGGCTGCGGAAGCGCCAGTTGGCCGGGCGCACCATATGACGTGCGACCCTGGAGACGCGGGTCGAGGCTGTTGTCCACGGATCTTATCGGTATGGTGTATGAGCCCATCGGCGGCGGGAGGGGTTGCTGCTGAGGGGCGTTCGCCACGAGCGTTGGCCCACGGCGCGATGGAATGGACGCCGAGTGATGCCTCGGTTCCGCTTCGAATATCTTCCGCATCAGTGCCTTCGACCTTGGCTTGTCCTTGTAGAAGTTTTGAACGATCGGATGCCTTGGGTTCACAAGAACAGTGTTGTTTGGACCGCGTGCAAGATACATGACACCGATATAAGAGAGGACGGCGAGCTCTTGTTTGTCCGGACGGATTTGTCGATCTCGAAGGGTGTTGGGACCGCATGGAATCTCCTGCTGGCGATACCAGTCTCTATTACAGTAGAATAGGGAACAGCTCTAGCGTCTATGTCAGCAGTGCTACTGCGCATTCACAATAGTACTTACCTCGTCAGGGTGGCGGCGGGTTCCGCAGACCTTGCATACCTTCCCGCAAGACGTGGTCGAATAACCTGCGGCGGGGTGGCAGGTCCAACAGATCATACAGGGTTTGTACTTGAAGAACATCGGGCCAAAGACGGGAAGGAGAGCATTCTGGTCGTAGTATGGTCCCGCAGGTGGTAGGTATCGCTCAATTGGGTACGTGAGGCCGTCAGGCAGTGTCATAGACGAGGGTGAAGAAGGCGTGACAGCGATGTTGCCAGGAAAAGACGGGAGCGATTCCAAGAATCTGTCCGCAGCGTCGGAGCTCGGGAGCTCGCTCTTGATGCCGACTGACTGAACATTGGCACCAGTCGGTTTCCAGCGCGCAGTGGCCTCCGAGTCGGGTTCAGGTGGTTCTGCTATGGGTCAGTAGGGTGGAAAACAGCTTTTTTGGGTTCCTACCTTCAACTTCCATCATTCTGAGGCGCTCACCATGTATGGCTTGCTCGGGGGTTGCAGACTGCGTCTGTTGTCGCTGCATGCCGTCGAGCGCAGAAACAGCAGGACTAGGGGTAGAATGAGGCGGCTTCGGGGCGTACAAGGCTTGCATCAGGTAAAGATTGGCCATCGCGAAGTGTTTGGGTGGGTGATGTCTGTGTGCATGGGTAAGTCGAGTGTTTGGCTGTTTGTTGACGGCGACGCGTCTCGGCTTGGCGTGTTGCTCTCACCTAGTTATCCAGATAGGAAGGCACGGCTGTGACCCGGGAGCACGTGGCCGTGACATTACCTAAGCCACTTAAGACAACCACGAAGAAAGCTTGACAGGCCTGCAGCCCACATTAACATAAAAGCCTGCAAGATAGATGACCTAGCGTTAATGTAGGCTCTAGAATTTATTCTTGCATGAGGTGCACTCTTCTACCATGGGCACTAATGTATCTTCTCTAAACATGTCTCGATCACGTTTGAACCTAAAGAGCAGACTCAATCCCAAGCACAATATGTACAGTACCAAATTGTGCGTAGGATTACCTGGTAGTGCGAAAGTATCTTGTGTTTAGCCCGTGAATCCGAAGACACCAAACCTCTGCTGTTTCTCATCATGCTTTTACATGAAGCTCAGTAAACCATCAAGTGTCGTGTCGCTCCACGCCTCACCGGCCTACCAGTATCTAATCCAAACATTCCATCAATGCGGCAACGTATTCATCATCTCCGATCATTGCGTCTACTCCAACGACCATCCAAGCTTGGCCTTAAGCGTCCTGATCATCCTGTCCTTGTCCTTACTCTCAGCGATGTATTGAAGCTCTCGCTGGTCGGGCTCATGCAGCAGCTTCTCGTAGTGCAGTTGTAGGCTAGCCGTAGGGGACAGAGCAGGATAGCGGAGACTCTCCGATGTAGATGAAGAAGGTATGGTGATAGCGTTGGCAGAAGCGATGATCTGGAGCTGCATGTTGTTGTCTGGCGGAGCTCGTGGCTGGAGCCAAAGACCCGGGATTGACATTAGCGGATGGGACGAAGGCTCTTCGGTGACTTGGCGGATGGCTTGTGCGAGCTGAGGATCGATGAAAGGTAGATCGTGGACCTGAGAGTCTGGAACACAGATTATGACACCGTTGGAGGGACCTACTACCGCCTCATTGGGGTTGACTTTGACTGTCATAGCGGCGCTCCTCTTTCCGTTCTCGTTGACCCATGTGATGGGCGTGCGGGTACGGATGCGATGACTGCGTTGTATGGTATGGCCGGCGTAGTATTCCTTGACATCAGCATTGTCCATGTTCGGCAAGACGTCCATAGAGACATGAGACATGGTCTGTATGATCCCGAGGCCATGAAGATCTGCAACCTGGTTCATTCCGGGCCGTAGCGCGATCATATCGTCTGGGTCTGGAGTACATCCGTGGTCTTTGCGCCACCTGTACGAGCAGTACGCCATAGCGCAGAGCTGGGACAAGTTAGTGATGGAATCGCTGACACAGTGGGAAGAACTTACCGCCTTCGCGTGCTGGTCTTTACAGCCGCACATACCACACGCGTTCGTGCACCCGGTGGGATCTCTGACGCATCTGCATCCAGGCTGTAGACAGTGACTACAAAGACCCTTCCTAGGTATGTCTGGGCCGAAGAGTTCAATGATGTCGAATTGATCGTAGTAGGCACCAGCGGGGGGTAGAAACTGGGTGGGCGGACGACCTCCGAGACCGTTGGGCGACATTACCGCGAGAACACTAGGAGATACCATTAGTACACGAAATTCATAACATGAGCACGGCGGGGAGACACAACGTACCAATTGGAGGATGCTGATTGAAGATGGACGACTTGGAGTACAACACGGGCCGGCAAGCTGGTCATTACTACGCTGCGTGACTGCGCTCATGGCCCGTGCGTCAATACACGGTCACGTAGACTTGCTACTCCCACCTAACAGAAGCTCCACTTCATCCACAATAAACCAGCTTGATACCTCTGGATTGATCTTGGCTAACCTGACATACCATCTACACTGACTCTCGCAGACATGTCACGGCAACCCAACATGTTCGACCGGCCAGCAGCACAACCAGGTCCGTACGGTCCAAACAACCCTCCACCGCCTCCGTCCGAGCCCCCACCGCGTGGACCCAGGGAACGCGAGAACGTGGGTCGAAGTTCCGACGATGTGGACAGCGAGAGAATGCAAGGTCGACGCCGTCCGCAGCTAGCTGTGCGAAAACGAGATTACGCACGGGCGGAAGAAGAACTACGAGTGAGACAGCGAGATCGTAACCGTAGTCGTTCGCCTGCCCGGCGTCAAGATCCGCGAGATGAGCAAGATTGGCGTGGTGAGCGGGCACGGTATCGAGAGCGGTCACCGCTGCGTCGGGAGCCAGTCGACGTGGAGCCGCAGCGAGAGGACCGGAAGCCGGAGAAGGCAGAGTACCAGCGGTGCTTTGCTTGTAACAAGAAAGGTTGGTTGTATACATGTAGATTCCCAAATCTTCCTTGCTAAGACTATCAAGGGCATAGGGTTGCTGATTGTCCAGCCGCCTTCACCGATAAGAAGGGCTGCTTTCGATGTGGAGAGCAAGGGCACATCGCTCGTGCTTGCAAGATTCAAGTTGGCCAGATCAAGACTGATGCTGAGGTTGCTGCGGATGAGGCGAAGGCTATGGCTGGCCGATACGGTGACCGCGATGACGGCAGGCATTGGTCGCCCAGGCAAGATGCTGCTTTCCGAATCAGTCGCACGAGAGATACCAGCCGACTGGAAGCTCACATCCAGCAAGCGTACGGCCAAGCTCAAGATGCGCAGCAACATCATCAAGCGCCTTCGCGTCCAGAGTACTTCGTCGAGGACGAAGTGGACTGGGACGACGACGCTCTAGAGACGGCCCACGTTGCTCCCGCGGTGAGAATGAGTACCGGTCGGAAGATGCCACAGCCTGAGTATCCGAGGCATGAGGAGCCGTATCGCCATCAGGAAGTTCCAAAATCCCCTTCTGCAACCACTCAGCATGGGCCAGTTCAGTCAACGCACCGCAGATCCAGCCAAACGCCCAGCACAGCAAAGTCAGCCAAGGAGCCCAAGTTAGGACTACCACACCTCCAAAATCCAGAGAACGGTGAGTTCCCGCCGACAGTGCATGATCTCCGCGGCTACGACTACCGCATCTTCGCCACGTATGCCGCCAAGCCCAAGTCCCAGCGCTTCGTCAACGGTGCCAACGGCAAGATCGCCCCCGGAATGTACGGTTCCGAGCAGCGCCACGACCTGGGGCTTTGCTTCACCACATACCTTACGAAGAAACGCTGTGAGATGGGCGTCAAGTGTCCCTGGCGCCATCACCCGCTTTCGAAGTCTGAGGAGGCCTGGATCATTGAGTACGGCAAGCAGAAGGGCAAGGAGTTCATCGAAAACGTGGATCGGTGGTGGAACTTCCCCGAGGTAAGTCGTTATACATTGTGCTTTTGGTAGGCTTCGCTGACTCCGATAAGACGCCGGTTCCGGGGACCAGTATGGAGGGCCTGGGTGACGGCGAGAACTAGGTAGCTTTGCTCATTTGGAGTTGTCTGACATCGGGAGCTTGGCTTGTATGGGCCCTTGGTTGATATTGGACGACATTGAGATGAGTCAGTTCAGGCGCTTACCCTGGTTGGAGTAGGCTATGTGAGAGCCCCGCCTCGTGTATGATACCAGCCCCGTATTTCATCGATGCCTTGAAGACCAATGAGCATCATATTAGCGAACGTATCAAGGTCTTCAGGCTGCGCACCCCTCAAGACATCCGTAAAGTCCAGCTCCTTGATGACAAAGTGACTCTTGCTATTCCACGCCATGGCAAAGTCAAAAGCGCTCGTTGCCTTCCACAAGTGCGCAGAAAGCGTGACGCGGTTCTTCAAAGAAAGCTCTTTCGCGCAAGACCTCATCTGCCCGCTCAGCAGGGTGTATATGACGGTTACGTGGAAAGCTACCAAGGCCGTACGTCTGGCTGACTCACGGAAGATGTACGACTGCCAGGCTGAGCGAGCGGCTGTACTGGGATAAAGCGGAAGAGTTGCTGGAAGCTCGGGGTCTTCTGCTGCGATGGGTAGGAGGACGACACCCACATCTTCCAGATGCGGTATCAGGGCGTCAGCTCGAGCGTATAGTCGTATGTCACCGCCAAAGATGAGCATGATCTCATACAACATCAGAGCCTGTGTGCGAGCTAGGACCTCGATGGGCGTAGTGGGTATAGAAGTGGTTATGAGCTCTTCTGCGCGACTTGTGATGAATCGTGCGACGTGCTCAGCATTGTTATCGTTCATGGTCACATAAAGGGCACATGCCGCGTGTGCGTCTTGTAATGATCGTGGCATGTGGTCTTCGTAAAGTAAAGGGTGGGCCCATGGTGTGCAACATTGCTCTACCATCATCTTTGGCGCGAGTTTGACGAGCTCGATTGAGTACTCCACTCTGGACTTTGCGAAGGGTGACAGGTGTCTTGCTGAGAAGGGTTGGCTCACTGGGGTATAAGATTTTTGTAAAGTCAACTGATCTTCCTGATGAGCTGGTGTGTTGAACATGTCCGTAAGCGCGTCGAGGGAGTCAGTTGCGGTGCAGAAGTCGAAGTCTAAGATATCGGTGGTGGAGTCGGCTGGCATGCCAGGTAGGTCGAAGTCGAAAGCAAGACCGCCATCATCAATCTCTGGCATCTCCATTGGCGCATTGGATGGACTCAAGCCAGTATGTGTTGCAGATCTGTCGTTCTGCGGAATCGCAGCCTTCGACCTAGGCTGCGGAGGGTAGACACATGGTAAGTGCTGCCTGGCGCATCGTGCGCAGTGAGGCTGTTCGAGACCACATTTCCGCTTTGCCTTTGCGCACTCTGAGCATGACTTCTGCCTACCTTGTGAGTTGGTGGCGCGTGAACGATCTGGTGGCATGATGGACGCGTCTGTTGCTGGCGAGGAAGGAGGTGAGGCTTGCCACGACGCCGCTGATCTTGGCCTGCATCATCGTTAGTCAGCGCTAGTGGGTCGCCCTATCCCGGCTCGGACGACTCCTGAACTCCTCACGACCACCGCCACAAACTGGGCAAGCCGCTCATCACATTCTCATCGTAACTGCGTGCTTCATAGGCCTCCTTTCCTTCGTTTCAAGCTCAAGGAATGGCCGCATCGGCCATTTCTTTCACCAACGGGGCTTCGACCCTGCGAGAGACCGGCTCGCGATCATTGACACGCATGCAACAGGATGCAGAGCTGCTATGGTGTCGCAATGCCTGAGCTAAATAACCGTAGAGATTGGGATGTGTATACAGATCAAGAGAAGAGCTGGCGTGTCCTCCTGCGAGCTTCGCACAGTGCTTGATGCAGCACAGCGAATCTCCTGCGTGTCAAGGCCTCTTGGAACCTAAATTGTTTCCAGTATCGACGCAAGATGACCCTGGACCGAGCTACCATCAAATTTTATCACTCAATGTCCGCTTTCTACCTTGAAGTCGCTTTTAACACGTTTTTTGGTCTTTTTCCGCCTCCATCTCTGCTCCTTTATCAACAGCTTCCGGATATCCAGCAACCTGTGGTATATGGCAAATGCGGAACGCCACGTAGAAGGGCTCGATCTGTCCCAAGTCACTCATCATCCTCTTCGGCACCCTCTCCGCGTCTTTGGTACCAGCTCTTAAACCGATATACCGCGTAGGCTACGGCGACCATGCTCCAGAAGACGGCATCGGATGCAGCTTGCCTCGCGATCTCGGATGCAGACATTGACGTAGCCGAATTCCGGGATACCAGAGCGCGTTCATGGTGACTCTTCCAACACTTGCGCATGGCCGCTACTAAGCCTACCAACGCAATCGATATGGCCCAGACACCTCCGAATATAATTGCTGCGCCGTATCCACCCATCATCGCACTGGTGCACGTTGCGAAGACCGAACCTGCAACAACGCTGCCAATACCCGCATGCATGGCCGCGGCTGCGCTGCCTAGAAGAAGTCAGTATTCAATGTTCACGATATACTCTCCGAAATCACATACCTGCGACGATTCCAGCTGGTCCAAAGCCTGTGACCGAGAGCGCTATCGCCGTACATGCAAGTGCAACGAGAGGCACCACGATCAACGCCGTCTTCCACGGATTCATTCTCATCCAGTGGCCGATTGCCCTTGCTGTGCCTATAAATCCAAGCTCCCTCACCTTCGCGATAGCATCGAGTGCAGCGTCTCTAGCTTGCGCGGCCAGAATGGTGGCGTTGTCGGCGGCGCGTCTCCAGAGGATGTTGATGCTAGCAGTCCATGTCGCGCGGAGGTCGCGGTCTTCCGAGGGAGTTCGCAGCGGATCGGCGTTGCCTCTAGCATCTTCCACTGCTGGCACCCGCTCAGTACCTTCATCAACTTCGTCTTCGGAATCTTCGTGCGCTTGTGTCTTCGCGTCCTCCTCTTCATCTTCGTTGGATGCCTCGTACTCAGTCTCTGGCTGATATCGCGGGACAGGTCTCGCTCCTGTAGCGGCGCGTGCAGCTCCCAGGTTCGCGAACAACATTGTCTTCAAGAAAAGTCCCGCCATGTCGTATATGCGGCCAATGGTAATGGACTTGAGGAGATGCGTAGTAATAGGTCACCAGCACTGTCCTTTTTACGACGGCGCTACAACGCGGTGAAAGGGCAAGTCGTTCCACCGTGAGTCCGAATCGGGAAGCAGGCAGCAAATCTTTACATCACTCCTCATATCAACAAACCACGATTAATCGTTGAGCTACAGCCTGCATGTGGTTGCCGCAAATATTTGGGGACAGGAGCGATCTACGGCTGGCCATCTGGCATATACACGTCGATAACATAACTCATAGGTACTTCGCGGATGCCAACCACAATACATCAACTTCGAGCGTAATCGCCATCCCCTTACTCATCCATAGGCAGACGGCCTGTCTCTTCGGCGATGAGCTTGTCAACCTCGTCTTGGATGAAAGCACGATGTATCGCTCTGGCCTCCTCCAACTCGCGCATCAACCTTTCTCGCTCCCACAAAGTCCAAGCCGCCAGATCGGAGCATGTCTTTTCCGCCTTCGCGCGAGCCTTGTTTGCCGTTTCCAGCTCCTGCCTCAATCTTGTATTCTGCTCCAAGATAAGCTCAAACGCCTCCTTGGTGATGCGTTCGCAACCGGGTGCGGGAGTTGAAGAATCTGGTTGGAACATGGAGGGTATAGCAGAGTATTGTGGAACAGGGAAAGTCTCGGCTGTTAAGTATGGATCGTTGCTGGCGCTGCTGATCGAATTCAACCAGTCATTCACCTGATTCACGCCATCCTCGTGATATGCGGGACGAAATGCGAGACTGATGGTGCGCTCGGGATCCTGGAGGCTCGCATGACTGGAGAATGTGGTTTGGTAGTGTTGCTGTTGCTGCTATCTTTTGGTCAGTGTTGTTGTTGTTGTGGTACGACGAGGTGTCAGTGAAAGACTTTCATGGACAGCAGCCTCTTCCCCATCGTCCTCCATCCTATCGGTATCAACACGATTTGGCTCCATGCCTACACATTGGCGTCCTCCAAGATGGTTGCGGTGTCTTTAGGGGCTCGGATAACGCGACTACGTCAGAAAAGGCGCAGTGAAGACGGAGACGCGTCGGTGACTGAGGACTACACTCACGTGCCTGCTGAGTGAGCGCCTGCGCTAGCGTCTACTAGCGCATTTCTCTGTCTATTTCAGCCCCGTCCCCCTCCTCCACCTTTCCTCTCGCTACCTGTGTTGACTTGATTTGACTCTACGCGCAAAGCATCAGCTTACCGCACGAGCGGACGAGGACTGCACGGCCACGGTTCAAGGCAGATTCGAAACCAAGCCCTTAACGATCGGGAACCTAGACGTCGCAAGCCTCCACCCGGTGAGCTGTGGCTATAGGTATCTCCTCTGCAAGTGCGAGGGCATCCCGCCACGAACCAAGAAAGCAAGCCTTTGCACGCAGCGTAGTAGCGAGGGTCTGTTGTTATGTTGTGACGTCAGGCTCATTACATTATGGTTTTTGTATCACGTATAAGCTATGCTTTAATACCGCTAGAGCCAACTGGTGTGGATATGTACTGCGAAGCGCTGGAAGGGGTGACACGACCGACCTTTTCGCATCAGGCAGGTACATGCATTGCAGGACCTAAGCTTCACCCAAGCTATGGCTAGAAACATACTAGAGAGTTAGAGAGACACTGAACCTCATTCTGCAATCTACGCTGATATCCCAGTCGTTTCCTGCATTCTTGACAAACGTACAGGGGCCTACAATGTATTCCGTCTGTGGATATTGGTCATCGTTGCTTGTCGCAGCACCTTCTCGGTCACTGGTCACTCCTTTGATGATAGCTGGTAATCATTACGAGGGAATCTGCAGAGTAGATAGCGATGTCGTTGGGAGGTACTTCACGTAATGTCGGACTCTAGTAATTGTAAGAAAAGGCATCTGCATTGAAATAGCTGCAATTGAAGTAATGTGGGGAGTAAGTCAACGTAAGGAAGTTGGCGGGTATCAAAGACGAACTCAGATTCTCGGTCAAACTAAGGCCATCTCTAAGTGTGTGTGGACGCTAGGAAGAGGATATGAGAGCGCTGTGGATACACATTCTTGTGGATTATGTTGGCACCAATTGTGGCGATATCTATGTGACACCACGCACTGTCTGTCGAGTATAAACTATAACGAAATATCATTTAACATCTCAGAATCACCATTCCAAACCCGACGCGAGTATAGTAAAGTATCAGAAATGGCGAGGCGATGGCGGATGTGTTCAGCATCGATCTGTGTCCAGGGGCGTTCTGGCAATTGGCGTGTGGTCAAGAATTAATACCCTGGATCCCGAAACGCTACACAGCACTGAACAGTTGATCCTTGGTGACAAGTTCGTAGACATAGAAATAATATGATTGCATTACTTAACGGAAGGGGATATCTGAAAAGCATTCCGCAAAAAGTCGTAAATCGTGATAACAGAGGTAGACAAACAGCCGCCCTGCCTTACGGACACCATACTCTCAAAAACATTACTACGCGTGTACGTCCAAAGAAACACCAAAGTGTGACATATTCGTCAATTACCGTGGCCCATACACCGGGTAGGGCGGGTTGGCATACTGCTGTTGCCCGGGCGCCCGCGCATAATCTTGTGGATTGTATGCATATGCCTGTTGGCCCTGCTGGCCGCTTGGCCGCCTCTGGTGAGCGCTGTGCTCTTCCTTTGTCTCTTCCATCGCTGGAAGCTCGGCCGCGAATGCCTTTTGCTCTAGCCCTGGCGACTTCATGCCCTCTGATGGCGCATACGAGCTGGGGCGTGAGCTGGCGGTGCTGTGGGATGCGGTCGACCAGCGCGCATCTTGCGGGTTTGGCGAGTATTGCGATGGCTCGGAGGCGGAGGAGGCGCGGTTATCGTGAGGGGAGAGGTGGGATGGGGAGGGCTGAGGGTGGTAGAAGTCGCCTGGCAACTCCATCACCACGTCGTTGGTGCCCAGGAGCTGCTTTGGTGGGACAGGAGGGCCGGGCTGCTGTGCGGGCTGCGCCCATTGTTGGCTTTGCCTGTGCGGTGACATGGGCATCTGGTAGGGTTGGGTTGGCGATGGTTGTGGTGGCGTGTGGCCGTAAGTCGAGCGATCAGCTGGGTTGACCGTCTTCATGCGCCCGTTCTCCATCATCGCTTGGAGTGCGCCCGAGTCGAGCAGCTCCGCCTTCTTGACTAATCGCTCGATCATGATCGTGCAAGCTGCCTTCATTTCCTTCTTGACAAAGTTCATCATGGCGACGTTGCACTTGATCTCTACATCCTGGCGAATGTAGAGTCCCTCCGGTGGCGCAGACGAGCCCAGCTCTTTCGGCTCAGGTGGCTCGCCAATCTGGTTGCCGCCAATGTGCCACTTCTGGCGCAGGTCGACGTTCGCAGGCGCGTAGGTGTGTGTCTGAAGACCGAACGGCAGGTCGTGGAAGACACCGCGGAACTTGATTGCGCCGCTCCCCATCTTGCCAATGCCGGGTATGTACTGTATGCGCTGCGATATTTCGTACCATGTCGAGTAGTATTCGTCTGCGGGAGCGTCGCGCGGGGCTTTGATGGGCTCGTGGCCGGTGACGAGGGGGTTCAGCTCGATGATCTCGCCGTGGCTGTGGAGGAAGTCGATTGCGAGCTGGCGTGGTATGAACGACGGTATTGGTGTGATTTGCACATACTGCGTCTTCTTGCGCATCATATTCATGGCGGGCGATCAGTGTCGGGTAGGGCCGATGTAAGTGTGAGGTTTCTGCGTCAATTGCTTGAGGATGCGATTTGAGAGAAGAGGCTGCGCCACGACGGCAAAGGTGGGTAGTAATAAGGACGTTGCTGACGGTACCCCTGCTTGTGTAAGTAGGTTTGCAGGCGCTGAGCCGTGGCCGGGTCGTCAGCCCAAGATCGCCGTGACGAAACGCGTCATGCACGTGCATGTGATGTCAGAAACACCCAAGATGCACGAGTAATCTTCTTTTTCTGCTACCCTGCTGCCGTTGATGCGATCAATGACTTGCGAGCGCGGTTTGCTTGACAATGCGGTCTGCTTTCGATCGCTTTCATCATTGCGGCCCTGTAGGGCGGTTGGCGCCCGCTGTGGATCAGCCTAATTATAGGCTTGCAGCTTGGTCGCCGGCAACTGTCAGCTCCATGCAGGTGCTGGTGGGGGCAGGAAATCTGAACTTCATCAGCTTCTCACCGTCGCAAGCCGCACATGGCTTCGAATCACCAAGCCAGAGCTCGACACATGCCGCGACGCCAGTGCTGGTGTCCTTGGTGCCTTTCTTTGCTTTTGCCTAACGCCGGAATCGTGGCCATCCGAAGGCGTAGCGTGACTGCGCCAAGTTGTACTCCTGGGCGGACGCGACGACTGGCATCCAAGTGGCTGAGCCTAGCACGAATTGTCCTATTGTCGTTCCTCTAGTTCGATGCCACGTTCGCAGCGGCGATGGACCTTTCGAAGATGCGATGGGAGAGATTGAGATCCTCGACGTGACGGCATAATCATGTTTCGAAAACAACAAGACCTGAGGCATCAAATCTCCTCGACCCCGCGGAGCCCCTGGATGCCGGCAAGTATGGGAGCGTAGCCAAGGGTTCAACAGTCGCGAGTTGTCGTTCTCGTGAAAGCGCAGCTGGCTCGCATTGATAAAGAGTCAAGAGTGTACTTCCTTTTGACGATCGTAGTAGCTCGTTCGGTGGTACTTGTAGCAGCTAAGAACAGATCCCTTATCGACATGCGACCGAAGGTCGATGAAAGCAGAACGGTGCATGAATGCGACTGGTACCATTCTGCCAGTAAACCAAGGGACCGTGTTCTAGTGCCATTCGAGACGTTCTGAGGTGTCCACTCGAACGATCTGGCTACAAAAAAGAAGATGGAAACAATGCGAGTGGGTGAGAACGAAGATGGAAACAATGCGAGTGGGTGAGAACGAAGATGGTGAGCGTGGGAAGTGAAACATCTCGGAGCGAGTTGCAGAGTTTTGTTCCTGCCTTTGTCGAGACCCTGATGACCCTGACGCTTGTTTGGCTCCAAGGCAGGAGCTACCGCAACCTCGACCGTGGTTCATGCCATGCGCCTCAAGCACGACAACACAACAACACAACCTTGGAACGCTTCATCGAAGCCATGCTCGCCTATGCGCAAAGACTGTCACGCTGCACTTATCTCACCGGACACGGCTCTCTGTGGACGAGACGCAGCATTCGCACCAGCTTTCGCCCAGGGATTGGTATCACGTGGCTCGTAATTCGTCTACAACCCATCGTGAACCATAGAATGGCTACCCAACTCCAATATAACGGGTACACCCACACGACGTCTGTATGAGTCAAAGGCGAGTATAAATTCCACCATCCACGCACCTTCACAATTCAACCACACACACACACACACACAAACATGAACACAACCCCCAACCCCAGAGGCCCCTTCCGTGAAATAGGCCGAGGATGCTGCGGCAGTATCTGGATCCGCGGATTCGACCCCTGGGTCATCAAACGCGAACACATGCATACAAACCGCTCCGTCTTGAACGACCACAACATGCATCGACGAGTTATCGCAGCAGACGAAACACACACGCTACCTGTGCGCATACCGAAATCTTACGAGGTCTTGGAGGCTGATAGTTTCTGGTGGGATAACAATTTCACTTGTTTTCCTGAGGGTGAAGAGGTGAGTAGGAGCTACACGCAGGAGAGGATACCTGCTGTAGGACTGCCTATTCGCGAGATGCTTGTTGATAAGTACTGTCGTGAGACGCTGAAAGATACTACGAGGAAGAGCAAGAAGAATGAAGATTGCCTTATTCGAGTGTACACGGGGAAGCGGAGACCAGAAGGACGCCCGCCTGGCATGTTCTTTAACCTGCGCAACTACGGTCTATGCGTTGATCAAATGGAAGAGCTGGGTATGAATGCTGTTGTCATCGCCAAGACTCTGGCCGAGGCGCTCGCGCATTGTTACTGGAAGGCTGAAGTCGATGCGAATGATGTTGAGTTTGTGCTGGCCCCGGCTACATCATCTATCAGCGGCGACACGCCAACACAAATGTTCAAGCTGCTAGACCAAGACCTCGTCATCTGGATGCTAGACTACGACTGCGTCCGTCCTATGGCTCAAGACGCAACTGGCATCGCGCAAGCAGTCCATGCGTTCTGGCGCAACGATCCGTACTTTCCCCGACCTTTTGCGTACGGCCATACAGATGCTGATACCGAATTATGGCACTCGTTCAAGGCGCACTTCCTCCATGTTAGCAGGCGCATGTTGACAGAGAAAGGGAAAAATCGTCCCGTCAAGAGCACATTGGACCTCCCGCAAGAGTGGATAACACAAGTCGAGGCTGAAGGTCGTCGGCGCGCAGCAAGGCAAGAAGAGCGACGTGAGTGAAAGGGCGGGGTAAGGTGTAGCGACACGTTATTCCTTCACCTGCGGACCAAGTCCAAAAGTCCAAAAAAAAACCGGCAAAAAAAATGAGGAACGACCAGAGTTTCGAACTCGGCTGTTTTCTTAACGGGGGGCCCAGTGAAGGGGAGATAACTGCGGGGGGCCCAATGAAGGGGAGACGGCGGGGGGACCAAACTGCTCTGCGGCCGCAGTCGCGTTTGATGGGTAATTCTGGAGATTAGAAAATATATATACATGAGCAAGGGCTGATGAATAGACGTGGGTGGAGCTGGGTGTGAGGGTGTGGGTGCGGGTATGGGGTGGCGCTGTTGCGGACGATGGTGAAGTGAGGGCGCAGGCGTGAGGTTGCAGAAGTGAAGGGGACGGGGCGGGTTTGTGTGAGCGGTATTCACTGAGAAGGTGTCTCACAACTTTTGAACAGGGTGGCGAGCAGAATATATCACAAGACAGGCTCAGCCATGCGTTATTCAAGTCATCCATTAGTCGTCTATACATCATGAGAATCCCCTCTCAATCGCAACAACACCACCCTAAACAACAACAACATCCAACACCGCCTTCCCACTTCCTTCCCTCACCCTCCTAACCTCAACCCACCCATCCATTTCCAACCTTACAATTTTCCCATCAATACATATCCGTCTCCACCTCCCATCCTCCTCCTTGCCCTCAAACTCAATCCTCAACCCATCAATACACGCATACCTCACATCCCCATCCTCCACATGTCTACCCCCATCATACGCCTTATTCATAATGCCCATGACCTCATCGCCACTCCTTGGGGTGAAGTGAACAAGGTGCATACTCCCATCTAGCGGTTTAGTAGCAGGAGAGATGCAGAATGGTTTCTCGAGGTGCGAGACCATGGTTGCGAGGATGTACATGTGTTCGTCCTCTGGTAGAGAGGTCCAACGATCTTTTTCCTGGAGGATAGAGACTTTGCCTTTGTACGGATGTGGAGGTGAGCCGTCGGCGGGATACAAAGCTTCTTTCGCAGCCATCTTAAAGCGCTCGACGCCGTGCTTGCGGTACTCGGTTGTGTCGCTGTCGCCGACGAGCGTGGCGTGCATGCCCCAGGAGGCTACGACGGCGCCGTGAAGAATGCCGTTGCCCTGCGCGTCTTTTGGGAGTTCTTGCCCTTGTCGGCCTTCATCGACGAGGAGGCGGGCGCCGGGGGAGAAGGTCGCTGTGAATGTGGGAAGGGGCTTTGTTTTCCATGATGTCAGGGTGGGGAGACCCCATGCATCGTATCTTCCTGCGTTGATGGAGTGGTAGAGCGCGTTTGCTGTGCCGAGAGGGAGGATGACGACTTGTGGGGGGATGTAGGTCTGTGGGTTTGGTGTTTTGGAGGAGAGACCATTTACTAGGTCTACGATGCCGCCGTCGCCTGAGAGGAGGATGATGCGGATTGGTTTTCCTTGATTGGCGGCTGGAAACAGGACAGCGTCGGTGAGTTCCAAGATGCTTGTTGGTGATTCTGTGGTGTGTACCTTCAACTCTTCGATGCCTTTGTTTCCATATATGCTTTCGAGGATCGGGCGAACAGCGCTGGAGAAGAACTCATCTGCGAGTCCATGACCGGAGCCACTGGAGATGATAACATGGGTTTCGCGCTTTTCTGGTGGGGAGAATGGCAGTTGTTGATCGCGAGGTCGTGTTGATACATTGATCAACCAAGGCGGCCTCGTGGGATCTTTGTGCTCTTGTAACGTAACAACAGCCTCTGACTCGCCGTCAACGCTTTGAGTCGTGAACACGATCTTGCGATGCTGATCGTCCCCGCCAGATCTGTTCATGATGGCAGCCTAGTGTAAACAATGACTCGGCCGGACTTTTTACTGTAGTGCGTGCGATCGCGAATGAGTAAGATGTTGATCAGTTCACAGACGGTCAGAAGTCGAACCGAGCGATGAACGTCCGGTTCCTGCCACATGCAATGTCACCCACGCCATGGAGTGGAGATAGGCGTGATAGGCTGGCTGCCCAATCGCGCAATCCCACCTGCCCCATTTTTCGTCACGGTAGGCGCTAGTCCGCGTGCGTCATGTTCAATAACGGCCTCGTCGTGAGACGAAAAGCACGCATCAATCTGAAACTTTTCTGTCGGAACAGACTTTAATGATAGGGGTTGAACATCACTTCCTGCCATTGTTAACATCGCAAGGGATTTCTCCGTCAAATTTAACAGTTGTTAGATTCGGGCAGCGGCGTCAGCAAGGGTTACGTCATCACTTGGCGATACTACGCAGCCGCCTGGGCTGGAGGAACTCAGCCGCGCCTGCCAGCTACACCAACAAATTGACATTGCGGCGCAGCCAGCCGACGTCGCATTCCACGCCTGTCGGGACACCATCACGCCCATCGCCTCCTGTCCACGGAGACACAACCGTCCGCATCAGCGACAGCAAACCCATCGGATCCGCGCAATCGCGCCCACCACACGCAAACCGCACATGCGACCCTAAGCCCTCCCCCCAACAACCCACACGACCACCGCCACCATGAACGGCTGGCTCGTCTTCATCATCATCCTGCTCCTCCTCCTCTCCCTCTCCTACTTCGGCTGGTACTTCTACGCCCGGTGGAACGCCTCCCGCAATGGCCTACCTCCACCCTCCATGAACCCAATGGTAGCCTTCAGCCGCTCCTCTGACGCCGGCGCAACCTCAAACTACCCTGGTCCCGCGCCCACCGGCATCAAAGGCTGGTTCGACACCCAGGTGCGCAAGTTCAAGAACAGAAACAACCGGTACACAACGGGTAGCGGCTACGAAGACGCCGGCTACAGCGGCGGGCGCGGCGTCGGCGGGGGCCGCGGCGCAGGAAGTCGTCTTGATCCTGATGAGGCGTGGAGTTCACGCGTAGGCGACGAGGCATACTATGAAGAGCAGGAACTTGGGCTTCATGAACCGGCGTCTACCCATGGTGGACAGACTGCGAATCCGTATGCCAACCCCACGCCGTATAACAATGTCGAGCCAAGTCGCGGACGCAGCCGCACACGCGACTCCTACGACGAACATCTCGATGCGCAGAGTGGGAGGAATCCGTTTGGCGACGATAATGCGGCGAGTCTGAGGGGTGTGAGCCCTAGGCCGGTGCTCGATGCGGATACGAGTTATCGGGGCGGTGCCACGGCGACTATGCCGAGCGTGAGCAAGCATAAGAAAGCGGGCAGTGTAGACAGTGTGGAGAACAGCCCGACGGAGAGTCGGAGGAGTGTGTTCAGGGAGGGGTTGTAAGGTGATGGAGTGTTTGGACGAGGATTTTCTGATACTATACCTATGGCAGGATTGGACTGGTGTTTTTGAACTGGCGGGATCTTACCCGACGGATTGGACTTGAATGATATTTTGTTGTATTTCATGCTGAGCGGACAGTGCTAGATGCTACGTTGACGGTGTTAGTGCCGATGCCGACATCATTGCCGTGTCGATGAAGTCTTTACACAAAAGTCCTGGGCTACATGACAAGAAAGTCATTGGACGCTTCATCTTCAGCGGTGTTGTCTGCACGCATGCCAAGCGAAGAGCTCAGTGGCTACGCAATCAAAGCTGAACTCTAAACCGGAAGCTGAGAATCCTGGCCGCAGCTACATGCGGCTCTATTGCAACATCAGAGCGAATGAGTGCGAATCTAACACATGGCCGATGCTGACTGTCAGTCGTAGGCACCTATGTCTTTGGTAGCCTTCAAAAGCTGGGTCAAGCCTTCTGCGCTTGCTCTTCTCAACACGTAAGAGCATTTACATTGGGCAAAGGCCTCGTTGTAGCCCTGCCTGTCTTCCAAAATTGCTTTTTTTGTTCTTTCTCGCTGGAAAGCCAATACATCTACAAAATGGAGATTTTTGGTGTGGCCAACGTCCCCCCGCCCCCCAAAGGATATCCAAAGCTTGCAATTTTGATGGGAGAAGACCCGGACGTCGCCATATTTCGACGCTTTGGGGCTCTGAACGCGCTTGTTTTGATGCGTCTCCAAGCTGAGCTCATTGAAATCGAAAAGGAGCTGCGAACTAAGCAAGGGGAAGATGACATGGCTGGTCCGCCAAGAGGAGATTACTCTACAAACTTATTCGAATTGAATCTGGAACATGCGAGCACAGAGGGTGATGATGACCACCCAAATCAAATGGCATTGCTGAAACTGGCACAAGCAAAGTTGGAAAGATACCGTTCGTAGCCTATCACCATCATCTTGTCTTAGACTGCTAATGCTCTGTTACAGACAGATTGCTTCTCACTACAGCAGAAGTCACGAAGTTGCAACAGCCCAGTGACAGGAGATTCAAGTTCGTGCGGAGATGGCTGCGTACGAATGGACGTGGAAAAGACTTCCAGGAAGATGACGACCTTCTGCGAATGTGGAGCGATGACGCCAAACACGACATGGTGGCGTTGACGCGTGAAGACCACGACGACAACGTGCCATCAGCGTGGTTCGTCCCAAAACTCGTCAAAGCATACGACTACTTCTTCAAACTGGTACGTGTCATGGCATAGCAAACGGAATTGGAACTGACGAATTACAGTTACGCCCGCTTTTCCCTACTACCAAAATCCAAGATCCCGAGGACTACGATTACACCACGCTGATCGCCGTCGTGACGTGGACCTTGACCCTTCTATCGACTGTCGCCATCTCGCTGCTTCCGAGCCTCATCATCCTCTGGCTGTTCCATGTGAAGAGAACTATTACCAGGATTTGGATCACCATAGTGGCTACGATTTGTATGGGAGTTCTACTCAGAGTCCTCGATACTGCGACTATCAAAGAGATTTTCGGCGGCACAGCGGCGTATGTTCTCCTTAATATTGACTTGGCATCTTGAAGCTCACTTTTGCAACAGATTCGCGGCCGTCGAGGTGGTCTTCATAGGTAGTGCCAATGGTACCTATGCTGGTTCATGATCAATGGTACTGCTCACACACGTTGGATTCGCAGTTCCAGGCTGTAGTGTAGTACGCCTTCAATTAGTTCCAAGCGTAGATGGTTAAAGGGCTTTGAGGACTGTGGCGCTATCTTCTAAGCCAGGCGTTGGCGTTCGATGCGAACAAGGAAATGAATTGTATTTGTGGATACCGCTATGTGCTTGTGCATACTCTACAACGCATCAAATTCGCTGCTTGCACGACCTACGAAGACCTAGGGTGCGTCTCATCAAATGACGCATCTTCCCCCACCACTACTCGATACACTGTACGCGCATATCGATCCGCTTGTTCCATCTTGGTCAACAACCCCAACTGCTCAAACACTGATCGCGCATGCAGGAAGACTTCTACCAGACGATCTTCCACATGACCCCATCTTGTAATCACCAAAGGCGCAGACGTGCGGTCAAGCCCGGTAAAGGTGAAGCCCATAACTTGAAGAGACATACCCATGGCCCCCAATGCTTTGCCAATAAAGAGGCGCTTCCTTTTGGCCTCAACGAGGCGCTCCATGTAGATCCGTGTCAGTACGTGGTACGGACTCCACAGCATGAGCCTAGGCACTTCTTCCGCCGGACGAGCGTACGTCTCGTTCAGCGCCTCGGCTAAGCGTTCGACCTCGTTCGTATACTGGATTCCTGTCACCGGAGATTTAAAGAGTTTTTCTAGTTGGCCCAACAAGTCCTGCCTCTTCGTGAGGTCCGCAGATTCGGTTGTTTTGATATCTTCGCAGAGCGGGCACTTGCAGGTGAAGCCCCAATGGTCTAGCTCTTCAACCATCTTCGAATTGTATTTCCCTTCCGGAAAAACATACGGGAATGTGACTTCTGTGCCCGCATCCAGATCCTTGGTCGCGCGGATGATCATCATGTCTCCAATGAAAGTTCGACAGACGTTGCCAAGACAGCTGTGGTTGATATATGAGGCCTTAATCCAGACGCCACAGTTATGAAGGTCTTCTTTGGGCGTAATTCTCCCTGCTATTCGGTCTTTGTATATGTTCAAACTCGTGAGGGGACAGGAGAAGTTGTTGAAAGCCTCGATTCGTTCGATGAGGAAGCTGGAGGGGCGTCGCATTAGTCTGCCAGGTCAATCGACTTGAGTGGTAGGGCGGTACTTACGTGTCCACTACCGGCTGATCATCTACGCGCTGTGTGGCGACCGCTTGGTAATTGCCATGATACAGTGTAGTGAAATCTGGAGCCAGGGAGGGGTTCTTTAATAGCTTCTGCGCGATCATTCGGATAAGGTCAGCCCTGACGCCTGTGGCGTCCAAACCCGACTCGGCATTGACCAAGCGGGTGATGCTTGCGTTACCTTTTTGTCCATGGTCAAGATGAGCGTGGCTGAAGGCCTTCTCACACAGCACCAAATCGCCGACCTTGAGGGGCCTGGTTGTGAAAAGACCGCGACCCTTACCTTGCACTGGGCGATCCTCTACAGGCGCAATGTACGACCCGTGATCTAGATGAGGTGGTCGAATTTTTGTTGCTTCGCTTCGGAGGTGTTTGAAGTCGAATCGTCCACTCTTACACTCATCGCAACGACGCTGAGCACGAGCAAGCGCATCGGCTGCGTCTTGATCGGTCGGAGATAATTTGCAGAGCTCTTTCAGCAGATCGCAGCACTCGTCGTAATGGCGGAGGTGGTACAGTGCCTGTGATGCAAGAAGCATTGCCATCTCTGATCCTTCTTCACCGAAGCTTGGGTAACCAGTATCCCAGAGCGCGGCCTCATACTGCTTGGTACTGAGGTAAGCCAATGATCGATTCAGCTTGATCACTTTGATCTCGTCGGGAGTAGGCGATTGCAGCAAGGCGGCTGAATACCTGTCCTACATGTTAGCGCACTCACTCGCTCGTTATGTGCAATACTTACTTGTGGATCGCTTGCCAGGACTTTTTGCCGTCTATGAGAGCATTCCCCTCTAGCTTCAAAGTGTCTGCTGTTTTAACCTCAGCGTGTCGCGGTCGTTGGAACAGATCAGGTACTATCGTATCATTGTCTGAGAGAAACACGACATCAGAAAGGTGGTCCACTCGCAGACTGTAGTCTCCAGCTGCCGTAAACTTGAAGAACGGCTCCTTGATGAGAACAACCGAATGCTTATCGATGATATCTGTGGTTGGGCGGGTTGCTTCATCGTCCTGCTGGTACAACCGCAATGGTATGACATCCCCGTGCTCGTCTTCCGCCAGAACCTCAATCGCTGCCATGCGTTTTGGAGACGTGATGGACCGCAGTACAATATAGCGACCGCTATGGTGTCGTTCAAGCCGAAGGTCTTTGATCGCGATAGGCTGCAAGTTCTTGAGAGGGGCGACGGAAGGCGGATATGCCCGTGGTAAGAACGATGTGTTGATCAGAAGCCTCTCCTCGCTATCAGAACTCACTGTTCCAAGCCCCTGCGCCGGTAGGAAGGCTGCTAGCAATGCATTCTTGTTCTTGCGGTCTCCGGGAATCTTTCTTTTCATCTGTCTAGCCTCTTGTAGCATGGCTTGATACTGTTCCATGGCTTGCTCGGGTTCTTTGAGGCTTGCGCGCACATCCATTGTTCCGCAATCTCTGATGGCAAAAGATGTGAAAATAGAGAGATGCCTTTCGTGGCGAGTCAAGGGCTTTTCACCCCAGACGGCTGATTGTCAAAAGCGCTCGCCTTGTGTGTTAAGCAATCATTTTCAGAGGGAAGCACATGTGTTTGTGCCATACCTCGCGTGCACATGAGCAAGCCAGGCTGGATGTGGCATCTGTTAGAAGGATACACCCACTATCTTTGATACACGCTTGGCGCGGTCACCATGACAGGGTTTCCACTGAAGCACGCGTTCGCATCAATCAAGCCTTCCGCGGAGACACGTAGAGATATCGACAATACTCCAGTTCCTAGTTGTCGTCCGGCCAGCTGATGAACAAGCTATCATCCAACTCTTCCAGCAGCCTTCGTCTCAGTTCTTCATCTGAAGATACCAGCTCATCATCAGGATCATCTACAGTCTCGACCGGCGCTGTCTGCGGCGCTGGCTTCTGTCGCGACTTCGATATGCGAACCAGATTGCCTCTCTTGCCGTACTTGAATCCCTCCGCCGGCGGCGGTGTCGCAGGTCGTGGCAGCGGCTCAGGGCTCTCCATCTCTCGTGGCGGACATGTGCGGTTGATGCCATAGAACGTAAGATGTCTTCTCCATTCCTTCTTTCCGGCAATGTATATGCCCGGTATCCGCATCTTCAGGTAGCCGTTTCCTAGAAAGGATATACCGAGTCGAACCTCTGGGTTTCCAGCACCTTCATAGTTTTGGCGGATGCCTTGAAGTGGTTGCATCTCCACAGACGGGGCTTTGGGAAGGTTGAGGGGCAGGTGCCATTCGTTCTTGAGGCCGTAGAGGGAAAGCTTTGCGGTGGCTTCCATCGAAGAGAGCGCTGTGTCGTTACTGTGGTCTCCAATGATGAGTTTCCCTGTCTTCCACTGATGGAAGTTGAACCGTCCAGTGTATATCAACGCTCGGTTGTCGACTTCGTGTAGGTCAAGATAGTTGGGAGAGTAGAGATCCCATTCACCTCGTACGTCACCGACTTCCACTTCCTCTTCTCGATGAAGTCTTATCGCTAGATGTCTGTGCGCTCTCTCGACGCGCTTCTCGTGCTCTTCTTCCATTTTGATGGCCGCGTCATAGCCATCGCCGTCAACCTCGAAATCGGCGAGCTCGGATTCGCCTGAATCTGACTCATCGGAGACCGGTTGGCCGGCATTCGGTAGAAGAGAAGATTCGAGCGCATTCTTTATTCCTTTCCTGGCCTCAATCGGCCACTCTCTTGGAGTACCGAAGTTCGCGTTCTCCTGCGCGACTCTCTTGGCGGTGTTGGCATTGCGACTGACTGTTGCGTCATCGGTAGCCTTGCGTTTGGGAGCTGATCACGTCAATCCAGCCCGTCTCAAGGCTCTTGATGATATACGCACCTCTCTTGGGCGGCATCACGATTCGTGAGCATCTTGACGCGTGTTGGAAGCGTGGGGTCGCGTCCAGCCACGCGCGTGTGATCGGCGGTGATTACGTCATCTCATATCATCTTATCCCTCTTCGGGTGGGCAATACAAAAACGCCTCTTCTCCTGCATTCTTTACGCTCATCGCAATACAGGACACGTTCATCTAACACCAGTCACCTTTTACTTAACGTTATTATCACTTTCCGCATGAGTCGTGACTGCGATGACGAAACGATTGCATCCGTCAAATCTACGCACTACCAAAAGACAGACGACATGTAGTCAAAAAGACTCCCGTTAATGCACAAGAAACGATCGCTTGACATCCCTATACTCCATTCCAAGATCCAGACAAATTTGTTCCTGGCTGTAGTCCGGATAATTGATAGGAATGAGCTTCTCCAAAAACTCCTCACGCGCCTTATCGGCGGCTCTCTGCTCCAATGTCAAAAGCGCCGTAGTAGAGACGTGGTAGTCATACGCTCCCTTCCCAGCAACGATATCCCACTTATTCTCCCAGTCTTCAGGGACCTCTGGCGAGTTTGGGCCGCCAAAGACTGCAGCAGTAGGAAGAAACTGCCCTTCGTATGCCGGGTTGCGAGGCTGAAGGTTCACGGTACCGCGATGGGCCTCTGCGCGCAAGTAACACATATTGCCGACGCGACTAATGATGTGATCGAGGACGTCCCAGATTTCCGGCTTCTTGTTTGCCGAGGACAACATCGCAGATGCCATTGCGATGTCTCGGATACATTTCAGACTGACTTTGGATCCAGGAACCGAGCCAGCTTTCAAGTCTCCAAAGTCTCGCAACCAGGCTTTGATCACATGGATCATTTTGTTGGCGATGAGATCCAGCGTCATGATGTCAAAATTGAGAAGGAACTCATCCTCCTTCATGGCGTCTCGATAAGTCTCAAGCGTCTGGAGAGGACTGAGTTCCTGCTTACGACGCTTACCTTGCTTCGACGTCTTCGACCCCTTTTCCAGCCGATGTCGGACTACGCGCTCCAGAAGCCAGATCGGCTCGTTTTTATTCTTGCCATTCTCGTCCGTCTTCAGCATCACCCGCTTGAGGCCGTCAAAAGCGGAAGCCTGTCTAACGAAAGCGGAGAAGATTTCCAGTTTGCGGCCGCCTAAGTTCTTCTTCGTGTCCATCGTCTCGAACAACTCATACATTGGCCTGCCGGCGCGCTTGTGTTTGGCAAGCACACTGGGACTGAATCCTCGCATTAGAAGTAGACGCTTGTCGCACTCTTCGTAACCGACCGGACGGGTTCCTAGGAACAGGTGCGTCTCGGTTTGCTTGGCAATCAGATATTCCATGTCAGGCCACCGTCGCAGCAGCCCGTTCTTGAGTCCAGCATTGTAGATGTGGCAGGCGAACAAGAGTTGCTCGGAATGTCTTGCAGCCTCAACACCGAACAGGTGCACACCTTCCTTATGACGCTCTAGTGTGCATCCAGCATAGGTTGGTTGGTTCTCGAGGTAGAACGGGCCATCCACCAAGGTTCCTCCCCCGAGCCACGAATTGTGCATCTTGAACGTGTCGCTGACATGGTCAACCCTTTCAAGAGTCTCAAGAAGGCGATGCCATGAGTCGGCTAGTTGTGTGTACAAGTATCGGCCCCATTCGCCGTCGTGATTTTGTGCAAAGTCGATGTACCGTCTCAATGCGCCACTCATTCTTGCGTTACCATCCAGGAGATCCCTATGCGCACGAGGCACTTCCGCACCAAGCTCACGGTGCATGTCGACGAACATCTGGAGTGCGAATATGATCCAAGTGCTTGCTTTTTGCTCCTCATCGATTGTGTGAATTGCGCGAGCTAGGATATCATGGTCTCGTGTGAATGCGCCCACATCGGCTGACCTAGAGAGGCTCAAGAAGACGCTAAGGCACCTTCTCATGTGAGTCTGCTCGGTTCTGGCAGTTTTCCTGCCAGAGTGATAATCTACCATCACTTCCTTCTTGCCGTCGTGATCGAAGAGGTGGTCTCGAAAATATACGTTATAAGTGTCTTTGCAGACGAAGGTTTGCGGTGACAGTTTGAAGTCATCGAGATCGTACCAGCCCATCTCGTCTTTCCGGGTGATGCCGCTGGTACCTTGTTCTTCGAAGCTCTCAAGGAAATTGATCACTTTGTGGTGGCTTTCGAATTCTGGAAAGTCTTTGAGGAAGGCCTCGTTCACCCGTCGCAAGATGTCAACTGCGACATTGGCGGTCGTCGCTGCTGTGGTGAGCGCCAGGCTACGTTCCTTGTATCCGCGCCAGGTTTTGTGGACAAATAAACGAATTGCTGTCATATCTTTGAGGAAACAGAAAAGCGCAAATGCCTTTTCACTCTTTCGGTTGGAGGACTCCTTGATACGGTAGCTTCGGCTCTGCATGTCTGTCGATACCGAAGGCACGTAGCCCGATGGCTCAGCATGCTCTTGAACCAGACTGAGGTGTTCGAAGAAGTTGGATGTGCGACTATTCGCAGATGCTCCTTTCTCGCGTTCTTCTTTGGTCTTGCCTGCTGTCGGCGCTTTAAGCGTGTGGTAATAGTAATCGAGGATGTCGATGAAGAACTGATGGCCTTCATCATCAAGGTCATCACCAGCTTCTCGCTCTGGTTTCGCTCGGTAGAACCCTGCACATTCTTTGCGAGCGGTGATGACACTCCACAAGATAGCTTCGATATCGGTCGGCAAAGTGATCTTGGCCTTCGCAAGGATGTCGACCAAGGTCTTGAATGCGTTTAGAGGTACTTCGCTCACTCCGTTTTGGCGGGCTGCAGCGCGAGCTTGTCCCTTGAGACGTGCGTTCTTGATCAACAAGTGGTCAATGGACTGCATTTTGGCGGCTGATGTTGCCAGCCAAGTAGCTACAATTTGCGTACCACTTTTGTATCTGAGATGAAAGGAAGTGGTTAGCCAACCTGGGTAGACGATCTAGGTGGCGAACTCATACCGTTTGTAGGTATCCACTAGAAGAGATGGTAGATGATCCATGATGAGCGCCGGCACTCAAACGCGCGTCTTTTCTAGAAATAAGAAGAGATAGTAGGCGCAAGTATTGGACGAAATGACAGAGTATGGAGAAAAGAGAGCTACTGACGCGGAGTCTGTGCGCGCTTAACCTATTCGATACCCTGAAACAGATACAGTCTCAACGACTATTTCCACGAGACGTCTTCTTTTGAACTGCGGAGTCTCAGTTCGACGTTCGCAAATGGTCTATCGATAAATGACTTGGGACGAAAGGAACTTGTACGTATCGCGATTGCGCTGGCAGTGGTAGACTTTCGCCGCAGCTTTCAATCCAAAACAAGGGACAAAGACGTGTTCGCTCAGCCTGTAAGACGACTTGTATACAATACTGAAGCATCTACTTCACAGTCTTGAACGAAACAAACAGCATGGGACACGCCCCGGTGGTCCTTTCCGCTGGGGTCACAGGTCGTCGTCGCTAGCGGGATCTGCTTGGTCCAGCAAAAGCAGAGAACGTAGATCGCGCGTAAAGATGGTACCTGCGACTGTGCGATCAATCGATAAAGCAATGAGAGGAAGCCAGCCACTCAGTCCAAGAAGAGGACGATACAATGTACCCCAGAAAACGATTTGGCAAGGAATGATGGACGCATCGAGCTCGACCCGACCGATGAGTAATGATAATGACAGAAGCTTCAGCGGGACGTGACAGTTGAGATGCAGCGATGTCCCAATGTTCGGGGGGTGGTCGAGGAGGAGAGGATGCCTTAGATGAAGTTTGAGGCTCCTGCGCTAATCCGATTAGCGCGTTACCCCGCCACGAGGACCACCTCGGTCTCCACCGAATGGCTGAGCAGAGCACTGGCTTCGTACTAGAATCTCCACGCCTCCTCCACCTTACATTCTCGACTATGTTTTTTATATCATGGGTCATGGAATTTGAAGTGCGGCATATTGGAAGCCCGAACGCCGTCTTCGGCCTGCTGATCACGCGACCACCGACCTAGAGCCAGGAGATCCATGCCGTACATTCTACCGCCACAACCTAATCGCAATACTGGTCAAGCCATAATCTCAATATGCGACGTTGTACGAAGACCATGTCATGTGTCCGCACACATCAACCGTAGCGCATGATGGTACGAAAGGTACGCAGAGGCATTTGCTACTCTTTCGGCCGAACGCTTGAGTACAAGTAGAACGAGCACGTACTTGGTGAACATGTACGACTATACACGATCAACTCGAACTTTTTAATATTGTTCTGTCAAGCCAGCGTTACCACTATTGAATTAACACATTACATTTCCTTCATCATGACTTCCCTCACCACCCACCCCCAAGCAGACACCCTAATCCGCGCCGGCACAATCGAAACACTGCACTCCGGCATGCCACCACAGCGATCTATAGCCCTCCTCTCCGGACGCATCATCGCTCTCTCCGAGGATCCAGCAGGCTTAGATGACTTTATCGGCAGCCAGACCCAGATCATCAACGTACCAGACTCCACCGTCCTCCCCGCATTTACAGATACGCATACACATCTGATTCTCGCCGGTCTGACCAATTTTGACGTCCCAGTTAACGACGTCAAGAACCTGGATGAACTATTCGCAAGATTGAAGAAACGGGCGAGTGAGACGAAAGAGGGTGAATGGATTTGTACGGCGACGGATTGGCTGGAGTACAACATCAAAGAGCAGAGATTGCCAACGTTGAAGGAACTCGATGCAGTGTCTACCAAACATCCCATCATGGTAATGCGCGGTGGTCACAACGTAGTAGTCAACTCAGTCATTACAGGACTACTAAACATAACCTCCTCCACGCCCTCACCACCGGGCGGCCTCATCGGAAAAGAAGAAGACGGAAGTCTATCCGGTCTATTCCAAGACTCAGCCACCATCCCCGTCCTCAAATTGAAGCCATCCACAACCCTCGCGGAACGAGTTTCTGGACTAGAAGCCGCAAGCCGTGCGTACGCCGCAACGGGAACAGCCTGCGTCCGCGACTGCTACGTCCCGCTCGCTGATCTAGACGCCCTCGTCGCTACCCACGCAGCCGGCAAACTTCACGTGCGCGTACATGCCCTCATACCCGCCGTGGGCATGACGTCCGCAGAGCAGGTCGAGGGTTTACTTGACAAGATGGAGTCTTACCGGCATATGCAAACGGACCCCTACCTCTCCGTCTGGGGCGTGAAATTCATGGTCGACGGCGGCATGGAAGCAGGCGCCGTCTTCGAACCTTTCCTCGAGATACCGCCCGGTCGCGAAAAAGACGCGGATTGCAATTGTTGCGGCTTACCCAGATACCACGGGATGCTCACATGGGAGAAACCGGCTCTCGTGGAAGCCATGACCGCGGTCGTACGTCGAGGCTGGAAGATAGGCACACACGCATATGGCGATCGGGCTGTCAAGTTGGTATTGGATGTATACGAGGAACTCATGCAGCGGTTTCCGTACTTACAGCCCGGAACACTGGTCATGGAACACGGAGGCCTAATCTCACCCAGCGAACAAATCCGAGCGGTAAACCTCGGAATCGCGACGACTATCCAGCACCCGCTTCTCCACAACGCAGCGGGGGTACAAGAGGTATACTGGGGCCACGATCGCGTATCCCGCACCTTCCCCGCTCGTACCTGGCTGGATGCTGGTGCGCTGATAGCGGGTGGGAGCGATTATCCTGTTGGTAGTTTTGCGGCTATGCGGTCGGTTTGGGGGATGGCGAGCCGCGAGACTGTGATTGGGGTGAGGGGGGTTGAGCATGCTATTACTGTGGAGGAAGCGGTTGCGTTGCATACTACCAAGGCGGCGGAACTGCTGAGGGAGGAGGGGGAGAGGGGACGGCTTCTACCGGGGTTTGTGGCGGATATGGCGGTTTGGGGGGTTAATCCGCTGAAGGTGGATGTGGGGATGTTGAAGGATATGATGCCTAGTCACATTTCCGTTGATGGCAAGTTTGTGAAGACTTAGTGTGCACGAGGTCTTTGGGATAGAAATCGGCATTCCGAACAATACATTCAAGTTGCCTTGCTCTACTTTGCGTCCGTATTCTACTGTGATAGACTCCCTAACAGCCGCATAAAAGTAGGTGATCAACAGTTCTTGCTCTACAGCTCCTCCAGCGCTTACAGATGTGTCTACACATACTTAATCCTTATCATTCTATGTCGTAATAACGTCTTGGTATAAGTAGAACTAACAATAACCTATCGAATGAACCGGCCTTACAATAATTCCTCTAAATCTATCGAGCCTAGCGTGCGCCATGAAAACGTACGAAGATCAACCCAGCGCACCCCGTTCGCCATAAGCCTTTGCACCTCCTACCCACAAGTCGATACGCTACTTCAAGTCCAGACATCAGTCACTCGTGCTCAGCATGATTAGGATCCTCCACCTCCCCACCACCTCCCCTCCGCCCCCCCCACCCACCCATATGATGCCTAGTCATATCTCTGTTGGGAGCAAGTTTGTGAAGAATTAGTGGGTTTGTGTGTTGGAGAATCGGGTAACGTAGCTGTCGAAGACTCCAATACTCTTGAATTTGATAAGCTTCTGGTATCTAAACCCACAAACGCCCATCAAAATGCCGCTCTTAGACAGCAATTATATGATATCAAACACAAGGAAATTCGTCATCCACACACACACATATCCCCATGCCCCTCTTACTACCTCGCAAAATAATCCCTCGCCCCATCCCTACTAGGACTATACGGCGTATACTGCTGCTGCCCACCTCCCAGCCCACTCCCCACCCCCATCGGCGCAGCCCCACTAACCAACCTCCCCTGATCCCCTCCTCCAATCTCATACGGACTCTCTCTACTATCCACGCCCCTCAAATCAAGACTAGGACTAGGACTGTATTCGCGCAACGCACTAGGTGTCTGGTGGTAGCCAGCAGGGTACAACACGCCCGGATCCTCGCGCATCGTACGTTCCGAGTCGCGACTCGTACTCCTCCCACGATCACTGTTGTTGCCTGTCGAGTTATCGCGACCCCAATGACTCCCCGGTGTATCAGGCCTCCCCACCGTACTACCGCCGTACAAACTGCCCTCGCCCCCGTGTTCATCGCTAAACTCAGGTCTGTTTTTATAATTCTCGTAATCCATATTCGATTCCGACACGAATTCAAAGGGGCCGGTTCCGCCCCCTCCACTGGTGATGTTGGAGGAAGCGGCAGTTTTACCAGGATGTTCTTTGGACATGCGTTTCATGGTGTAGACGTCGGAGAAGGCGGCGGTGTCGCCAATGTCGCCGTCGAGGCGGCCGCGGTAGACTTCGGCGAGGAGGTGTTTGGATTTTTCGTGCACCATGGGGACGGTGAGCTTTTGGTAGAGGGCTGGGTGGCTGGAGGGGAGAAACATGTCAGTATATCGTTCTTTTGTCGTTGCAAAGTGTAGATGAACTTACCCGAATCGCACGGCGACGCGATCCCTACGACGCGATTCCTTGTCGATTGGGGTTGGGGCTTCGGTGCCCTTGGCACGGGTGCCTTGCGTGTAGTACTTGAGCGAGTGGTCGAAGGCGTTCTTGCAGTAGAATTTGAAGGCGATTAGGCCGAGAGGAAGGGGTGCCATGGCGGCCAGCATAGTCCACTTGTGTTCGTAACCACGGGCTACGACCAGCAGTGCGACGATGCAGTTGGAGAAGAAAGTGCCAACGAGCATGCGGTTGAAGAGCACACGCCAGAAGGCGCCACCAGATTCGTTCTTGGTGCAGAAGACGTACCTAAAAAGCCATTAGTTAAGGCACATGAGTACGTTAGGATTGAAACTTACATCAGAAGATACTTCTTCATCCAGCTATCGAGCGTAAAGTAAATCGCCACAATAACCAGCGTAATCGGCTGCAACGGCGCAAAACACAACGCAACCGTCGAGTAAAACAAAAAGTAATTGTAGTAACTCGCATAGTCAAACGGCGGCGGCGCAGTCCGACTAATCAGCTCCCTAGGCGTCGGGTTCAAGAACTTGCGCGAGAAACTGCCCCATGCCAGGTTGACAGCCTGGGCCAGATCAATAGCGGCGCCCAAGTTACGCTGGACGAGCCAGGTAACCCAAAAGGGCGAGACTTCGCACAGCGTACGCATGGTGGTGTCAAAGAACTTGATTTGGCGTAGGATATCCATGAAGGGAACATGTTCCTGGGTCGCGAGATTGACAATCATGACAATCATACCGAAGACGGCGCTGAAGAGCGAGAAGACGAAGAGATTGTTGAAGACGAAGAAGGCGTATAATTGTGCTGTGACATGGCGCTCTCGGGATGTCTTGGTTGTGTCCCCCGCCTTGATGGACAAGCGGCGAAAGATGATGGGGAGAAAGTAGTAAAAGAGCGAGGTAAGTGCCGGAGCTGCGAGACCTTGAACGACGGCCCAGAAATCGGCGTGTGCGGCTAGTTCGGTCTGGAAGGTAGGCCATACAAAACCCAGGTTGGAGAGCTTGGACAGGAATACGGCGATCAAGGCGTTGGGGATGAAGTACAGGAGCGTGAGCAGGGTGATCCAGAAGTTGTTCACGGTCCTCCTCCAGCGTCGCGTCTTGGGGTCGAGGGTAAGGTTTTTCCAGATGATGTCTTTTGGCTTGGGTGCAAGTCGGACGGTGGTGCCTTTGACGTGCTTGCTGCGCGCTGCGAAGGCGACCATGTGCGCAGAGTCGATACTCTCGTAACTAGCGAATCCGTACGATAGAGCATCGCGCTTGTCAATTGTCTCCCGCACCTCCTTAATCTTGCCTTCTAATCGCTGAATGCGCGCTGTGAGGTAGTCGATTGCATCCACCTTTTGCGCCTTGTCGGTGAACTCTGGGTCTTTCTTGGAGGGAGTACATAGCGGTCGCTCGGCAGGTAGTTTGTTCGGGTTCTTCAAATATTTTGCCAATATCTTCTCCAGCTCAATGACCGCCTCTTCGTGTGCCTCGATAAGATCTGGGATGTCCTTCACGTTGCGTCCGATGGACGCGCGGGGCACCTCCGGCGTAGTCTTCAAGCTGTCCGTAACCTCCACAATGCCCTGGTCGCTGCGAAAGCTGCGGTCGATGTCCGTAACCATCAACGTCCGCGCGTGCAGACTGTTCTGGTAGTCTGGGTGCTCGAGGTACTGGCGCCTCATCCGGTGTACAGCGCGGTACATCCACCACAAGAAGCCGCAAACGATGATGTCGATAAGGTATGCCAGCACGACGAAAGCCCAGAAAACCTGCCCGAATAGATCTCTAGGTGTCATCAGGAAGATGATCTTGCCGCTCATATCTCCATCGAAATTCTTCTGGAATTCCACCGACTTGATGACGTTGACAGGAACAATCACCGCACACCCAACAATGGCGAGTACGACAAACATGTTCCTGCACATGCGCGCAAAACGCAGGAAGATGGTCGCATCCAGTCCAATCTTCTCAACATATTCGGGTTCGTTCGTCTTGAACACGGGCTTGTACCACGCGAACAGCGATTTGTCGAGAGGCGGCGGTCGGTGTTTCTCGTCGGTGTGTCGGAGACGGGGCGCGTAAACGATAGTATTAAAAGGACGTAGTAGGAGGAAAAGTATGAAAATAGCGGCGGTGATGCCGAAGGAGGTGCCGATAGCGACGAGGACGGAGTCTTGGGATACCTGGACGTGTTAGAGTCGTATGCGACAGATGGGGGGCTGCGTGTACCGAAGCGCCCAGGGCATTTTCTGTCATCAACTGCTCGAACTTCTGCTCTATGCTCAGGTCCCGCCGGAGCAGCACGTTCGGTACTGTGGAAGCCATAGCGAGTGACGGGTGTAACGTGTAGCGAAGGTGTGGTAGCGATTGTGGTAGCACGTGTGATGGCTACACGTGGTATTGGGGGTCGATCTCGGGTCCGAGAGCTCAGCGCATGTCTTCCTCGTGTTCCCCTCTCTCTCAATGAGATCTTAGTAAGATCTGCTGTATGTATCGTAAAGATCGCCGCTGGTCGTATTCGGGGTTATTCGGGTTGCTGCGCTTCACAAGGAAAAATGACAAGTGGGTATACGCGCAAAGCAGAAAGAGAGTACAAAGCAGAGTGTAAGGAAAGCCAAGAGTGAAGCAAGCAACGGCAGCAGTAAGCAGTAACGGCAGTGAGAGAGAGTTCAGAGCTACGAGCAGTGCCTCGTGTCCCTTGCCCGTGAGAGCGGATGGAAAAGGACCGTCGATCCCTGTCGTGCCCTGTCAAGATGTCGGCGCTAGAGGGAGCTGTGACGCCTCGCTAGAGCCAGACCCTAGCCGCCTTGCACCAGGCACGCCCAGCCATTGGCTGTCCCAACGCGCCGTTTTAACGCCGGGTACGCGGCTCTGCCATGGCATCTCTGGCGGGTGGTTTTTATTTTTGGCCTGAAGGGCCTGGCCAGCTGCCCTAAGATTTTCCAGAGAGATCGCCCCTTAGTGAGCTCGGAGTAGTTTGCGGAGAGCGGAAGAATGAAGCTGCGCTATGCTTTTGCACTGCCACCCGCTCACGCAAGTTCAATGAAGTTTCCAAGGTTATGTATCGTGACGTTGATGCACAACTCGACGAGTGAGGGATGGAAATGTGGCGGTGCGTTGCGCAGGCGGCTCTTCGGATTTGATGAGGCTTGTCCAGTCCACTCTCGTTTCAAATATGCATGTTTCGGACGATATGAAATGGGCCACGTTTATGCTTGGAGATGGATCGTGGGTTGTGAGGAGTTTGATTGGGTTGCCGATGATCCGTGAACTCGGTGCTGCCGAGATCCTAGTCAGCGGTGAAATGCGATGTGTGTCGGAAGTGGGGAAGAGGGAGAAAGAATACCGAGCCATCTTGGGGATATTCCTGATCTCGAGATTCATGGCTGAGTCGCACGGAAGTGATTGAATTGTCATTGAAGAGACTGATTAAGTAAGAACGCTGAAGTTGCATCGGACTCAATCAGACGTGCAACTACCAAGGTACATCTAAGAGCTGTAAATATTATTTGGTATTTTCTCAGTCTGCAAGTTCATGTCAAACAGGACCATCATCGCTATGTCATGAATGGTTTCCGGGTGGTGGATCTCGCTGGTGTCGATTTGAGAAGACTTTCCACTTTCGTGAGGCCCTGTGGTAACAAACCAGGCACCTGCGACTGCAATCGACAGCTTTCCATAAGTTACCCGATTCGGACATGCCCGCGAAACCAAATACAGCACAACACCACCGACAAAGCTCAATTCGAAGTATACAGATGCTTCAGAAACACGCTCGTTACATCCTGAACTGTAAGTTAATTCTGCTGTTATGTCTAAACGGAAACTCTGTATGCATCTTTCTCTGGAACAAAATGGATGTAGGGTATGAAATTTCCATCACGCGGCACTCATCGAATCAGGCAAAAAGTTAATCAGCACCCACCTTCAAACAATCATACCCCAGAAATTGAACAAATGCAATGATATTTCGCTTTTACCCATCTACTCTACCCCCATCAGCAATCGTCCTGTTCACTCATCCATCCATCCATCCCAATAATAAAACTCGTCTCCATCCTCTGAAAGATGCATGCCGAGCTCGATGGAGGCGTACAAGCGATGCAAGAGCATGAGAATCTGTGTGCCCAGGATTATTATCATCAACAGCTCTATTCCCACGAACAACTCCTAGTTGGCACCCGCAGCCTTCACAAGCTCACTAACCTTCCTCGCAAGGTCATCAGCCTCAGCCCTCGTCTCGGCTTCCGCATACACACGGACAGCATCTTCCGTACCAGAAGCCCTCGCAAACGAGCGGCCCTGGCGCACTTTCTGTACTTCCTTGTCGATCTGCGCCTGGAGGCCCTCTGGGCTGGTGAGTTTGCGCTCGGCATCTGTAGTCTTGAAGATGGTGCGGTCGTTCACCAGCACCTTGAGAAGACGGTTGGGCAGGTCGCTGTATGTTGAGAGCCATTCCTGGCAGCCCCAGTGCTTGTGCGCGAGGACGACTTCGACGAGGAGGAAGTCGGAGAGGGCGTCGCCGACGGACTGATTGATCAGGTTGATGCAGGCGCGCAGCACGTCGAGGGCTTCCTTCTCGCCGGGGTTGCGGGGCTCGTGCTTTTCGATGGTGTCGAGGGTGTCGTGCGAGAAGATGACGGTGCCGTGGCCGTTGGCTTCGAAGTAGACGCCAATGTCGAGCTTTTCGGCTGCGTGGTGCAGGTACTTGACGCCGGTGGGTGTGCAGTCGACCTTGAGCTTGAGGTTGTCTTCGACGTACTTCGTGGCGGCGCCGTTGGCGTAGGCGGTTTGCACAACTCCGATCTTGAGCTTGTCTGCCAATCCGCTTTGACGGACGGTGTCGCCGAGGAAGGAAGCTACGAGAGTCGCGATGCGGTCACCGTCGAGTAGTCGGAAGACGTTCTTCTCATCTTTGAAGTAGTATACTACACGATCAGCGTCACCGTCGAGCGAGCAGCACCGGTCGCCGGGTCCAGCCTTGGACGAAGGAGGCGCGCGCTGGTTGGTCTTGACGTAGTCTGCACCGCACTGTTCACGAATTAGCAAGCTTCCGGTACTTGTAGATATGTTTGCTTACGTCGACGTTCAGGCTCTCGGGCTTGATGACGTTGTCGTTGATTACGGAAATCTCAAGACCGCCTTCTTCCTTGGTGGGGAGGTACTTGATGAGCTCGTTCAGCTTCGGGCCACCAACGCCGTTGGCACCGTCGACTGTAAGACTGCCAGACGGCTTCTTTCCACGGAGCGCGGTCTTGAATGCCGCACCGAACTTCTCGTAGTAGCCCTTCTCGGTAGGTGTACCGTAAGCGTCCTTAGTACCTTCGGTGTTCAAGCACCTGACCATGTAGTGTAGTTGTGGCGTGGTAAGGAAGCCGTAGTCCTTGACTTCAGCACCGGCGCCGTTCAAACCATCGACGAGGCATCCGAGAAGCCTTGAACCTGAAGCTCTTGTGTCACGGGCTACGACAACGCGTGCGGGCGTGCTGAGGTCGATCTTATTCTGGGCAGCGATTTCGCGGTAGTATTTCGAGACGTCTTCGGGGGTGGCCTTGTTCGCCATCTCGGTGCTGATGACCTCCCACTCCTCTTGCAGCATGTTGCCCTAGAAATTTATTAGCTGATATCCACCCTCACATTGGAATGAAAGGTGTGTACCATTGGCTCAACGAGCTTTACGCCATTGTCTTGAGGAGGGTTGTGCGAAGCGGTGATCATGACACCAATCCATTTTCCCTTGAGCGCCCGCGACCGGAGCGCCGCAATGAGACCAACGCGAGTAAGGACGGAGTCGAGGACATCACTGATATGGTAAGCGTAGTTCTGGAGCTTTGTGCGTGACGAGGGTTGGTGGGAGGGTCGGTGGTGGGAGGATCGCCAGCTACGGCGCGCGGAGGTACTCGATAGCTGGCACCGTAGCCACCTATCGTATGAATGCGGGGCATGGCTTACGCTTTTGTTCGGAACTAGGATCTCTGTTAGCTTCCGAATGCTTCAATCTCTCAAATCATCCTCTCATGAACCTACACCAGCAGTTCCGTATGTATACTTGAGGCCCTCTGGCGCAGGGTGCTTTTGCGCAGCGTCGGCGATGGGGTCAGACATGATGTATGGTGTATGCAAGCGAAGGGTACGGAGATATGAATGGTACAAAGAAAACGGGTGGTGTAAAGTAGATGATTCACTTGGAGTAAGAAAAGACGTAGAATGTTCGGCGTTGTAGCAAGCTCAGCTATGAGGCTCTCACGACCCCGCCGGGCGACACGCGCTAGCAGGGATACTGAATGCAGGGATGACGATGCAGGATGCGTGCCTGGCTAACCACGTTTTTACCAGCTTCATCCTATTAATAGAGTGAGAAGATACCGTCATCCTTCCTCTGCTCGACCAGTTCATGAGGCTACCCAAATTCAACCGTCTGGCAGAACATACAATGTAGCGTCATCGAGGTGGTCTAGCCAAATGCTTCTGCTGAGGTAGTGAAATGTCGCAATTGCGGGGTTGTGCGAGAATGGTACGAGGCGGCGAGCTTGACCGCTCCTCTTACAACGTTGCCACAACGTGCTGTGTTCCGGTGTCCTGGGTGGGGATCGTCCGACACTACCCGTCAACGTCGAACTACGTCGAACGTTATCCTCAATTTCTGAACCATGTTGTCACTTATGTCAATATTTTGAGGTTACGCTGTTATTTCAAACATGATGGATTGGTCGAAACCGGGGGGTTCAATGCATATTGTAGTTAATAGTGATTCTGTAATTAGTTAATAGTATCACATCACATCACAAATCTCAAGCACAACAAAATCCCATCATGGCACATCTCTCAGCGACTAGATTACCTCCCCTTGGCATCCATCAACCACAAGAGGAAGAAACTAGACTAGACCGACAACCCATCTCTCATCTACTAAAGAAACAAGTATGAGGGAACAGAGACTCAGCACGACTGATTGCCAAAAGAAAAGAATGGGACAGTCCAAGAGAACAGAATTCGACCAACATCTCAGAACCCCTGCGGTCCCAATCCAGGGAACCTGCCTCCAAATCCACCAGCGAGAACGCTGTGACCAGGAACCGGGCTACCAATCTCGCCCAAGCTAGAAGGAGGAGCCTGTATCGCGCCATCACTAAACTTGATATACGACAACCTGCCATTGGCGTCCTCTTTGTACTCCAGGCTCCCACCACCATTCGTATGCGTAACATCAAGGATATCGCACGCCTCCTTGATCTCATCGACGCTCACAGCAGGATCCATGGCACCGCGCGAAGCCTCGACTTGGCGATGTACTTCCGAGGCGTCGACGTAGCCGTCTGCGTCGGAGGCGCGGGGAGCGAGCGTCTTGCATGCAGCGCAGATGGTACGGCGGAGCCAGACTATGCGCTGCTCGTTTGCGTTGCGTTCGAGGGTGCGTGTGGTGTTCATGGAAAAGGGGCTGTTGAAGATGTTGGAGGTGGGCGAGTTGCCCCAGTTGGCACCAGAGTGGAAGCCCTGTAGGGGTGGTGTGCCCCAGATGCTGCCGCCGCCTGGTGCTCCGAACGAGCCGTATTGCGACCCGGGTATGTCTGCGAAGCCGAATGATGGCGCTCTCACGGAGCCGTGTTGTTGCATGCTTGGGCGTCGATCGGGTAGTTCGGGGATGTCGTCATCGTCGTCTAGCAGCGCTTTACTGCCCAAGTGATTTGCCAGTTCGTCTACATCAGACCCCTGCTGTCCATTTTCATCGCCCGCCTTCACGCTTGAAGGGCGCTTGATAGGCGTTGGCCGTTGAATGGGCTGTGCTTGAGGACCAGTGATGGGGCTCTCGTTGGAGAGTCGTTCAAAAGACCCCGAGCCCTGCCGCGAGTGCGTCGGCATGCCCATCGGAAAGGCGGATGGCATTGGCGCAGTGAAGCCAGGAGGTGCTGGGAAGCCTGGTGGTCCTTCCATCGGGAAACCACGGCCAATTGGAAGCGCACCTGGTGTGTGCATGCCAGGAGGTGGGAATCCACGGAAGCTCTGGGGCGCTGGTTGAGGGAAGAATGGTATGTTCGGACGTGGTCCCATCATTCCAGGCATCATCGATCCATGACCAGGGAAGCCGTTCAGCCCTGGAGGCATATTCATACCCAGTCCTGGCGGCCCTTGCATACCTGGCGGTGGTCCCATTGGAGGCATCGGAGACGATGGCTGACCATGCGGGGTCCCCAGACCTTGTTGTTGGATTGGCGGTTTCGTCAAAATCGACCTTGGTATCGACTGGTTTGGCAGCTGGGAGGTCGGGGATGTCGACTTGCTTGTTCCTAGCGTAGCATGGGGAGTCTTTGGCGACGAGCCGTGGGAGGTCTGGTGCGATGTTTGGCGCGGTCGGTTTGGGGTTGGAGCCTTCGGTACAGCTGGCGTGACCTGCGGTGATGGCATTCCCGTAGATGAATTTTGCTTTAACAATTGAGGAGGTAGCGCAACAGCCACTGGCTGTGAGGCCTTTTTCGCACCAGCAATAGCGTTGTGGGCAGCTGCAGCGGCGGCTTGATCCTCCTTGCGCGTTTGGCCCTTGGTCTTCGAGTCCCGTTCCTTGCGGTCCTTGTCCTCCTGTGCCTTCTTCTCTTTCGCTTCTCTCTCTCTCGCTTCCCGCTCTTCACGTTCCTTCCGTTTTGCCTCGTCTTTGGCCTTCTTCTCAAGGGCTTTCTGCTCGCGTGCTTTTCTCTCTGCCTCTTGTTGTCGCTCGCGCTCTTCCTGCTGTCGTTTCAGGCGCTCGGCCTCCTTGCGCTGCTTCTCCTCCTCTTGGGCTTTGCGTTCGGCCTCTTTCTTCTTGCGCTGCTCTTCTCGCTTCTTCCGCTGTTCCTCTAGTCGCTTCTCCTCCGCAGCCTTGGCCTCGGCTTCCTTGGCTGCTCGTTCGGCTTCCTTGCGAGCCTCCTGTTCCGCCTTCAGCTGCCGTTGCTTGTCCTTCTTCTCCTTGCGCTTCTGGGCTTCCTTTGCTTTCTTTGCCTCTTTCGCATCCTTCCGTACATCCTCCTCTGCCAGTTCTTCGAGTAGCTTTTGCTGTCGTTCCGCGGCCACCTTTTCTCGATACGCCTGGAGTACTCTCTGCTCAAACATTCGCGCTGCAAAGATCTGGAACATTCGCCGGCCTTCCTCCATCCGTTGCTCCTCGGTCATGGCGCCCTGGGCGGGGTTAGTTGCAGATAGATAGTCCAGCCTAGAATACGCACTTCCTCATCCTCTTCGTCCTCCTCGTAGTCGTCGTCGTCGTACTCTTCCTCGTCTTCGCCCTCCTCGTCGTAGTCGTCTTCGTCGGGCGGAGGCGCGCTGTGGCTGTGGCCGCTGTAGGATCGGTGCTGGGCGCCGGGGTGAGCCTGGACTTGAGCATCTTCTTCCCGTTGCATCCTACGCTCAGCGAGCTGCTCCATCATCTCGATGAACTTCTTCCCATCGTTCTTGAGCAAATCGTCAGCAACCGTAAGTATGCCACCTAAAAGGATGAATCAGCATGCTCCCAGCACGGGTCGGGGGCGGGCATACCTTTGACCTGCAGACTGCTGCCGAACTGGAGGAAGTCTGAGGGCTCGGGCGGCGGCAGACTGCGCTCGCCTGAGCTGTAGCCGCCTTCTGACGAGATCTCGCTGTCGTACTCGGAGTCTTCCTCCTCTTCCTCGCCCGAGTCGTACTCTTCTTCGTCGTCGTCGTAGGGGCCGGGCGGGGGGTGGGGGTTCAGCATGGGGCGCGGGTGGTGAGGAGCACTGGACGCATAACCATAATTAGCCTCGGGAATGAAACTACCGACGTCTTGCTGGTGGTGCGCGTACTGCTCGAGTTCTTCGTAATATGCATCATAGAGAACCTCCAGCTCCTCCTCGATGGCGGTGCGCTTCCGCCCGCAGACGGTGCAGCTGCACGAGTGCTTCTGCTGCTCCTTCATCTTGCGCAGGACCGCCTCCTTTTCGATCTTGACGAGCGACTTGCGCTCGTCCTCGCCGAGGGACAGCCAGAACTCGCGGATGCGGTCGCGCTCGTCCTGCATGGTCGTGTTCCATATGCGGTCGCCGCGGGCGCCGGAGCGCGCGACCGAGTGGGCGGGCGACATTTGGTGGGCGGGTGCGGGGCTGAGGCGTGATGCGACGTGCTGGGTGTAGGCCAGCGGAGGGGGTGCGGAGGGCGCCTTCTTCTTCCGCCGCGTCTTCTTGCCCGCTTGGCTGCGCATTGGGGCGTGGCCGTAGCCCTGCGGGTAGTCGCCGTTTGTGCCATATGCGTGCTCGTACTCCTCGTCCGAGTAGTACTCCCCCTCGTCGTACGCCGCCTCGTCCAGCTCCGCGTCGGCGTACTGCTGCTGGCCGGGCGGCCCTCGGGCAGGCGACACGCCATTCCGCGCGGGCGCAGGCGCAGGCGGCTCCTGTGCGGCTCGCTTGGCGGCCTCCTTCTCGCGTCGCTTCTGCTTCTTGCGGTTGACGGCGGTCGGGGTGGCATCGTGGGCGTGCGTCGCCGTGCCGTTGGGCGGCAGTTGAGCCGGGGCGGGCCCGCGTGTTCCCTGGGCCATGGGGGGAGTGTGTGTATGTCGCGGTGTCCTGCTGCACGGCTGTTAGAGCGCGGGTCTGGGGAGTCGAGTGGGTGGCAGCTCGGGCGATGGCGCGGGAGGGCTAGCGTACGGCCACCGGGGAGCAAAAGTGCGAGGTGGAGGTGGAGGAGAGGAATTGGAGGGGCGTCACGCACACCAGGGCAGATGGGGGGCTTCGTGCTGTGTCGCGGCAGACTTGGGTTCAGGCTTTGGGGTATGACGGTCGTGTGCTCGGGCTCGGGCTGCTAGCACATGCCGCGCTGTCGTAGCCTCTTGTTGATGGTCGTCGGCCCATTGTGGTACCGCGTTGCGATTCGCACCTGCCGCAGGTGCCACGTCTTGGCGTCTTCTGGAACGGAAGGAACTGGGCGAGAGGCTGTGCAGTGCAAGTGCTCCGCGACGGCCATTCATTCGTATCTCAACACACTCGCTCTCGCACACCGCACCCTGACCACGCCAGTGCCAGCGTCCCCCGACCCCAGCCCAGCCGTCTGTAGCTCTAGCTCGTGCCTGTCTCCGCTGTGATCGTCCCCAAGCTTCATTCTTAAACACCGGCCCGTCCACTTCATTACTGCACCACCGCTTTTTGCTCCCATTGCACCCGTACTTCACCTCGACACCCACCCGCCGACACTCACTCCGACACGTACTACCTTTCCGCTGGTAGTCTGTCGCCTCCACTGTAGTCTACCGCTTCTCTCCGCCCCGGCGCGCCATTGACATCGCTCGTCGCGAGCCATAACATCGCCAATCACCATTGTTGGGCCCGAGATCACCTCGCTCGCGCCATTACACTCGCATTACCCCGACAACACCCTCGACAACACTCTCGCGCAAACAAGGCTACTTCACTGTATCCTTCTACCCGCGCACCACTCTCCTCGACTTCCACGACACCACGGCCGCAACTGCGAACGCGCTCCAGCCAATAACACGACCCAGCATCTCCGGACAAGACTCCCGCTGAGTGCGGCATCTCCCCAAACGCACCCCCACAATGGCCCAGCAGCAGCAGAATGGCGAGCCTGTAATGCGCAGGTACGTTTGATCTTCACTTTCTGGACCCTGGTCAAAACTTATCTCATGTCGATCTCTCACGACCGTTTTCTTACGCGCGCAATTGCTTTTCCCAACGTTATTTCCTTCCGTCCGACTCTCTTTTGACGACACGAAATCTGCGTCTACCCATCATTTTCTCCGTCAAATTCTGCTTTACTTGTCCCTCCGCAATGTTTCGATGCATACCCAGAGCTGAGGCACCCCGGTTTGCGCCATAGCTTGCATTGGCGCACCCGGTCCGACGACACGACCAACTAAAAATAGGCCACCCTACATGTCCCCCATGTCCACTTTTTATCGACTCGCGCTCAATTCTTGCTCTTTTTGGTCATGCACTGCACTTCATCCTCTTGTTTGCGCCGACATCCACTCTCGGTCACGCCGAAGCTGTCACACCATGCACCCTTCACCCACACAACATGCTGATCTTGTGCCTTTAGGAAGTTGGTCATTATTGGCGACGGTGCTTGCGGCAAGACTAGTCTTCTGAGCGTCTTCACTCTCGGATATTTTCCAACAGTACGTCCAATACATCGACCGATAAGCCGTACCCCCAATATTCTAACCCGTCATTAGCGCTATGTCCCAACCGTCTTTGAAAACTACGTCACCGACTGTAGAGTAGACGGCAAGTCCGTGCAACTCGCCCTATGGGATACAGCCGGCCAAGAAGACTACGAGCGCCTCCGTCCCCTCGCCTACAGCAAAGCGCACGTCATCCTCATCGGCTTCAGCGTCGACTCCCCCGACTCTCTCGATAACGTTAAGCACAAGTGGGCAGAGGAGGCCCGCGAACGCTGTCCCACCGTCCCCATCATCCTCGTCGGCCTGAAAAAAGATCTCCGCGACGACCCCCTCGCACAGGAAGAAATGCGCAAGAAGAGCTTGAGGTTTACTACACCGAAACAAGGCGCCGATATGAAGGACATGATTGGCGCGAGGAAATACCTAGAATGTAGTTCCCTGACAGGGGACGGCGTGGACGATGTTTTTGAAGCGGCGACTAGGGCGGCGCTGCTGAGTGTGGATAAGAAGGAGAATCCCGGGTGCGGATGCGTTGTCCTGTGAGACTTTGAGAAACCGTCTTCTCTTGCATCTTATATCTTCTTCTTATCTTCATATCACACACACTGCATTGGGCGGAGTCACGACACACTGGAGTTGGTACGATATATTTGGGGCTTCAATTTTCGATTCTTTCTCAATTTCTTTCTTCTTCTTTTATGGGCGATTTACTGTTTGAGCGCTTAAACTGCATTACACATAACTTTTGTTGATCGAGCTGGAAAGAGAAAAGACTGGCTTCTGATGTCGAACTAGAAGCGAGGCGGAAACATACGTCAGTTGGGCTCTGTCTGTCTACTCGAAAGATGTTGGCTTAATGATTGACGAGAAAGCGCCTCCATCATCCACTCATTCGGCTACTTTGGCAATTATTTGTATATTCTTGAGGAATGATAGGCAAGGTTGGCAACCAGAACACAGTAATCTACCAATGAGATATTACACGCATCCTTTGTCATCTTCCGTGAAACTTGAGACGGCAATGAATGTATATGTGATGCCAATAACGACGTCGACATTCCTTCTGCTATACACATATGGTACACACGACTCCCCCATCTCTGCACCCCAACCCAACACCCACAATCCATACCACCACCCCTCTAATCCCTCGTCCACCCATGATTCCACCCCTCCCTCGCCGGAAAATCCGTCTGCACCCTCCCATACTCCACGGGCACACTCCCCCAAATCCCCCGCTTCAACATCGCACTCCTGTACAACCTTCCCACCTCCCTGCCCTTGCTACCCAAACGACTCGGATCCGCGCCCCGCCCACCAGCCTCCTCTTCCTTGACCAGATTACCGTTGTTGTCCATGAGGCGCAGGTGCTCGCATGCAGATCGCATGGCCATGTATTGCCGTTCTAAGGCGCGTTCTTCGGCCCAGCGACGTTTGCGTAGGAATAAGAGCCAGGCGCGGTGGATGGTCCAGTGGCGGAGGGAGCGGTTGCGGGAGAAGTGGAGGGGGCGCGGGGTTAGGGGGTGGGAGAGGTGGTAGCGGATGTTTGCTGGGGGGGTGTTAGCTGCGGGTTTTGTGGTGGTGGTTGGTGGAAGGGATTGGATGGGAGGGGGAAGGTTTGATGGAGAGGTGGGAGGTGTGAGGGGGCGAGACGTACTTATCCTAGGATCATTCCCCGGTCCCTTTTTACTCCTCTTCTGCAAATTCGGTGTCGATGAGAAGGCTGCTCGTTGCGACTTTTGCTGCTGCTGCGGACATGTCCATTGTGCGGTTCTTTGCCAGATGTTTGTCGCTTGCGTGATTTGAGTGGGTTTGTAGGGTCGGAAGACCGGTCGGAATGCGGAGAGGTTCATTGTGGGTGTTGTGTGAGGCGCAATGGCGGGGGCAAGGCGGAGGTGGGTTGTTGGTGTTGGTGATGATGGTCGGACTGGAAATTCGCGATGCGCGGAGAGACCCTTGTTCGCCAAGAGGAGCTAGTGGGTTGGGGAAGGACGACTCGAGCTCATGGTGGTAATTGCTGCGCAACAACAACAAAGATATCTGGAAGAGCCAGGGCATGCACAGAGAAATAGGACTTCTAGGTTTCAGCTCTGAGCGACGGGATCGTTGTGATATACATGCCAACCTCACTAATGACAATCACCTGCACAGATGTCCGCCCCTTCCACAATACGCCCCAGACTCGATGAAATCTGAACGAGGCTCGTAGATTGAAATCCTTCCGGAGACCGGCATGTAAAGTATCGTCTGGAGAATCTCTTTAGGTGTCTGCCGCGTTAGGAACACGACATCCACTCTCACTTCGAGAGCACCCTAGGTCCGCCTCCACAACTTCACCTTTTCACATAATCGCGAACGAGTAATCTCGAAGCAGTCATTTTCTCCGTCACATATCAGCATGGAATCAGCTGCTCAATATCGTTAGACAAGTGTACTTCCAAGAAGGGTCGTCTAGGTATGAGGATGTTGGTCGGGTCGAGCGCGCCTGCCTCAGCACAACAACCGAGTAAACGTGCGTCGCGTCGTCATGCCACTGACGACACAAAACTCACCGTCAGCTTCTAGTACCCTCACTCACACACGAACTATCTTCACTGTCACGCAGATTTAACATCGTCAGACCTTCAGCTCTGTCTTTTTTCATCACCACATCTGCGACTGCACTATCCTCCTATAGTTCACAACCGAGTCTTCCATCGCACCTACCTCAGGAACCCACACGTCAACTTCAACACCATGAAGTCATTCACATACACTCTCTCAGCCATCCTGGCCCTCCTCACAGTCACCCCACACGTCCTCGCCACTTCAGGATCAAAGCCCGACAGATGCCCTCACCGCGCCGCAACCCGGTGCTCTCCCGGCGGCCACGCGGTCCAGATCTGCGTCAATGGCGTTTGGCAGAGGAACTACAGGTGCCCTTATCCGCAGTGGTGCGAGACCGCGTCCGCACACTGTATCGGACGATAGATGGGTGCCAGGCAGAGATGTAGTAAGTGTTGAAACTTCCTCTATAAGGCATTCACTAATGAGAAATCAATAGTCTGAGCATGATGTGGCATAGTGGCGTCTGATACGATGGAGCTGCTTCAGTATAGGAAGGCGGTCGAAAGTGCTAGCTGTGGAGTCGATGTTATCATCTGGCACCCATGATCATGGGGGATCTCTTATGTTCATAGGACTTTTACGAACGAGCTACCCTCCGTTCTCCTGATGGAACAAATCATGCTCATAGAGTCAACGGATGCGTTCGCTGTACTTCTCAACAAACACATGCATACTTCCACAGTCTGTCATTCACGTATAGCAGCAGTAATTGAACATTGCCAAAACCTATATAACAGCCCTCTTGTTCATATCCACAGTTCCTTCGTTATCTACCACAACAACATCTCCATCATTACATAACTAATCCCAACCCAACAACAACACCAACAACAACAACTACAACAGCTCCTCACCAAGACCACCAAAAGCATGAAGTCACCCACCGCCCTCATCCCCCTCCTCCTCACCCTCTTCACGATCATGCTGCCCGTCTTCGCCAACGACGCACGTGGACCCAAGTGCACGCCCGGTGCCCCAGACCGCTGCAGCAGAGAAGACGACTACACCCTTTCATACTGCACCAACGAAGGCTTCTGGCAATCGTATATCGTGTGCTCTTGCGGCAAATGCATAGACGGGAAATGCGTCAATAATCCCGGGTACAATGACAACCCAGAAGCAGGGTGTGAATGAATTGGTGGGTACGTGTCTGAAGGATGGCTTTGTGGCGATGAGAAGGGGGTGTGTGGAGGGGGATGACTGATGCGTGGTTTAGGAGCGCGGGGGTAGTTAAGGGGTTTGGGGCGGGGGGATATATGGATTGAAGGTTTTTGTAGTCTTGGGAACGGGATTTGTGGATGTCTAAGTGGCAATCGAACTGTCTAGATTTAACATGGACACGAAAGCATTGTAAGAAGGGAAATCTTTTATTGGATACTCGTGCTATATGCATCGACTTGGGACCAGTGCTGCTGAGGCTGAATATGCTCATCAAAGTATGCATAACGTCTTTTTGCTTACATTCGATAAGCCGTAAATGATAGACGTCACAACTTATAGAGTCCTAGGTGAAGGTAAAGGTGAAAGATGAGACCGCCTGACTCACCGCTCCATATTGAGCTTCGACATCTCACCGCAGCCTCGACGCTTTCAGTAATCTAGACCAAAGACGCTGAGATCTCCACGCTCTTACTAGCCCGCTGCTGTCTCCCACCTCCATCCTGCTACCAACTCTTCTACCTTCCGTCTTTTCTCAACCGCTTACCACGATCCCCGTCCGCCCCGAGACAACCATCCAAACGAAACACGGACATCTGCCACCCTCAACACCACCATGAAGTCACCCGTCCACTTCATCCTCCTCCTCCTCATCTTCCTCCTCCTCACCCTCCCCGCCCTCGCCAACGACAACTGCAACGACTGCAGCAAAAACGGCGCCGAGCACTGCGCTCCAAGCGGCGGCAACCTCCTCGTCTGCAAGAACCACTGCTGGCAGCCCAAATGGTCGTGCCGCAAAGGCGACCAGTGCATTATGAAACCCGGTCCCACATGCGTTGCCAATGGCAAAATCTGCGAGATCTGTGAGAGACAGTACAGGAATTGTCGTGCGGTATGTTGGCACTCTGATATTTGATTCATAGGGAGTGGAGGAAGGGATGAGGGAGTGTGCTAATAGATGTGGTGTAGGAGGGCAGAAGGCATAGTTGCTATCAAGAGTGCTATGCGGAGTGTCGCGAGGATATCTGCAGTGCGTATGATGGGAGGTGCAAGGCTTGTGACTTTGATTGCTAGGCGGTTGCTTGCGCTGGTTGCCAAAATTGGATTTGAGAGATGGATGCTTGAGGTTTCGTGGTTAAGGATCTGGAGATAAGTGCACGGTCTAGCATTGAATGTGCCAATGCAGGTAATCATCGAGGTTGCTACGAGCTTCGTACCGGTATCAACGGGAGCTATATTTGGAGAAATGCCCACCGGGTATCTGAGCGTCATGCATGACTTCGTGCCATGACTAGACCTATCATGTCTCGTAGTCCTTGTTACCCACCAAGGAGTCATTGCACAACAAGTCGAGTTTCCCCCAACCAACTAAACGATCCATCAACATCCAACATCCAACCCCCTCACTCACAACACATCAGACCTTCCGCCTAACCAACCCCCTAAAAAAATCAAAGCTATTCCCATCACTCTGCACCTGTACCACTCTCCCCGTCCCCCGCCCATCCACCTCCCTGACTTCCTCCGCCAGCAGCAACCCCCAATCCCTTGTAATCCCCTTAATCCTCGCCTTCGTCCCCGTCTCCACCCCATCCACACTTTCCAGCGTAACAAGCTGATCTGTGTGTAGCCAGTTGGCGTAGTAGAATTCTTCCATCTCCCTTGTAAAACCAGCTTGCGTGAACGTGGAGTAGAGGGTTTCGAAGTGTGCGAGGATGGATGCGAGCAGTTTTTCGGGGGTGAAGTCTTTAAGCGGGGGGTTCAAACTCTTAGCCAGGAGATTTAGACTCGTAGTCGGCGCCGCATTACTCAGATTGAGTCCAATGCCTGTGACGACATCATACGTACTCCCCGAATAACTGCTATTCACCAGAATGCCTCCGATTTTGACAACGGGGTTGTTAGAAGACCCAGGTAATTGCGCGTATATGTCATTTGGCCACTTCAGTTTAACATATATCTTTTCGTAGCCCGGAGCGTAGTTTTGTATACCCTGTACAATAGCCAGCGCAGCAAGATACTGTATAAACACCACCGGCGCGCTCTGACTCAGCGTGAAGGAATGGTGCAACACGGTACTGAACATCAATGCGCCGGGTGGAGCGATCCAGACGTTATTCCCTCTTCCGCGCCCCGCGATTTGCGTGGTTGCTGTTATGGTGAAGCCGTTGGGGAGGCTGCGTAATAAGGACGGGTTCTTCTCGAGGAGCGTGTTGGTGGATGTTACGACTTCGCCGTAAATGAGGTGTTTGCCGAAGGAGGCGTCTGGGTTGCGCAGCTTGGTGTGGTAGTGGTGGAGGTTTGCGTAGAAGGCTTCGTGGTGGAAGGGGGTTTCTTCGGCTGATGGGAGGGCTTTCGAGTGGGGGATTATGACTTTGACGATCTTTTCGTAGGATACGATTTGGTCGGGGGAGGTGGTGGATGTGTATGTGATGCACTCCTGTATTTCTTCCTCTGGTGTTTTGGGCTTCTTCTTCTTGTCGTTCTCCTTCTCGTGGCTTTGCTCTTCAACACCTTCCTTACTACTGTTCGTAACAGAAGCAAGAGTAGGCAGCTTCTCCGACACAGCGCTAACAGCCCTCTTCAACTCCTTGACGCTCCATGCACTACCCTCCTTCTCGATGCGAAACACATCGTTCTCGCCCTTAATATACTCATCGCCATCAACTACAGTGATGATTTCACTCCACGTAGCGACGAGGTCAGCGACGTCTGATAGGTTATGAGCGGTGAGATGCAGACGGGAAAGGGACGGTACCGCTTGTTCCTGCTCGTTGACCTGCAGCCCAAGTTTGCGGAGGATCAAGCGCATGAAGTCAAGTCGAGTGGCATCTGTGGCTGCGATGTCGCTGATGACGGTAGCATATGAAGGTAAGCTGGGGATCTTACTTAGGTTCTGGGGCGCGAATCCACGGTATGTTAGCAACAACGCTTCAGGCGATTGAGAGAGACTTACTCAGGATGCGGCCCAGTAACAACCGCATGCCCCTCACCCACCTTCCTATACACGACAGCCGCCTTCCCCTCCCCACTATCAACATGCAAGTCCTCCGTATAACTCGCCAAGATCTGCACCCCCCTACTCTCCATCTTCCCCGCATCAACAAAAACACCCCCACCATTATAATAGCTCTTGAACACATCTCCCACCCCCTCATCCACCCCCTCAAAAGCACTTTTCTCAATCTTAATCTCCGCCGCCCTCGCCCCAGCTTCACTCGCATACTTGAACCCCTCAAACGCCAGTCCCCTACACGTCCCAGGGAAGAACCCCAATTCCCTCTCTCCTTCAACGGCCATTTTGGGGTCGTTGACTTCGAACTCACATCTACTGCTACCGTAATACCCTCCGGCGCAAAAACCAAGGTAAGAACCACCGGCGTTTACATACCGACTAATCCGGCGGTTCCCTTCGCCGTTGAGCGTGCGGCAGTAGCCTAGATCGGCGCCGCCGGGGAAGACGAGGAGGGCGCATGTGCTGAACCAGGGTTCTTTGATGAGGGTATCGCCTGTTACGGGTATGACAGCGTAAGAAGGGGATAGGAGGCGTCGTAAAGTGTAGAGACAGTGGCGGACGGACTCTGTGGTGCTGCCGTTGCCTGGGTGGGCTTAGTAATCTTGGTGGGGGTGTGAGGAAGTTTGAAAAGGCGTACCGGAGTATACTAGCACATTCATCTTTTTGCTCGCCATGATGTTGGCGATGTTGATATGCGATGTGCGATTCGTATGCTGACTGACTGATGGTGACGTTGAGGGTACCTAGGTACTGTAGTGCGGACCGAGTTTGGCCGGCCGTGCTCAAATGAACTCTCTCAATGACAAGACCCTGCGCAAGTTTCCGCGACTCGATATCTTCGCACTACACGTCGCGATTTCTCTCTTCTAGCTCTTTCAAATATGTCAAACGAAGATAAATCCCGCGCAGCAGCAGCGCAGTTGTTGATTGACGATGAACCCGATGACTGGTGCGTACAAAATTCCAGCTTTTTCGGTTTGGATAGATGCGGAGATCCGGGGAACACGAAGGAGATGAACTTGAGAAGCGGAGTAAGCTAACGGTACCTCAACCAGGGACAAGCGCATCTACAGTACCGGCTGCGCAGACGAAAACGCAAAATTGACAGATTGCTACTACGAGAAGAAAGATTGGCGGGCGTGTAAGCAAGAGGTAAGTTCTTTCATGATGTGCGTTGCTTCTGTACTCTGAACCTTGGGTGAGCCGAGGATGAGCCGAAAGAAGCAAAGTACTGTCCAGGCACCAAATCTAACACGATGTGTAGATGGAAATCTTCCGACAATGCTGGCAGCGCCATGGCAACGACAAGAGAACGGATTCAAAAGACGTTTCAAAATAGCTGGATTCCAGTCCAGTTTCACGAGCGCAAGTGTAAGAGTAACCTGTATCATCATCAACGGCGAAGCCATGTAAATTATCACTGAACAATCAACAACATATTTCTAATAGCGACAAATATTTTTGTTCTTCAGTAATACTGAGACTACAAATAGCAATGAAAGAGATGCTCGTCAAGCCATTATACTGCAGCTGTCAGTGCTTGACCCATCATGATCCCACATGAGAGAGCCTGGTGCTCATGTATCAAGAATTTGCCTCAGTTTGGAACTTGCTCTCGCAGAGTTCTAGTCCCACATGAAGCATCATTACACCTGTCCTCATGACCAAGCGAGACACACACGTGTGCGAGCGACATACAATCTCAGTCGCATCCGCTCACTTCCTCTCATAAATCGGCGGCACAACATCCGGATGGAACGGACTCTTCGCCGCATCCGCCTTCTGCTTATCAAAGTTCCACACACCATTCGTCTGCCCATCATTGATGCCCTCGCCAATCTTCTTGGCCAGCTGCTCGAACAACGGGTACTTTGGTGCTTTTGAGAAGAACTTGCGCTCCCACTCCTTCCCAGCCTCCTTCTCTTGTTGTCGCATCTCGCGCTGGCGGGTCTCGATGATGGTCTTCTCCGCACTCGTCAGGTCCATGTTGCCACTGTTAATCGCATCCGACACCTTCTTCCACGCGCGCCGTGTCTCGAAGTCGTCTTGTTGCTCTATGGCGGCGACGGTGAGGGGCGTTGTCTTTGTGGACTTGTGGTCGAATGTGTCCACGACGGCCTTGGTCTTGGCATCCTTAATCTGGAACGAGTCGGTCCACTGGCCGTCGGCCTTGTAGATGGCTTCCTTCTCCTTGCCCTCGGGGTATAGCACGGCGGTGAACGAGTTCTTCTTTCCGGAGACCCAGCCCTTGCCGCTGTAGTCGATGCGCGCGGTGTAGCCGGTGGAGGATTGGATGTAGGTGCTGCTGTTGAGCTCGACGTAAGGGGAACCTGTGATGAGGCCTTCGATGTGGAGGGCGGGGAGGGTGATGAGGTAGCTTTCGTTGTAGTTGTCGAGGTGGAGCATGGCATGTCCGATTTGCTGTGAAATGTCAGCGGTGTACATCAAAGGTACTAAGGGTAATTACCTTGACATTGATGGTGGTCTTGAAGGACGCCTTCTGCGCGTTGTAGCCCTCTAGCCGGACGCCGTGTTGGTCGTTCCAGATGGAGTAAGCCGTGACGGGTGGATGATGACTGCGCGCATTGCATTAGCTCTTCCGTACTATACGCGTGGCATGCTTACGACAGGCTTAGCCATCGCAAACGCGTGTGTGCGCGTACCTGACTTGCTCGCTGACGAGCTGTGTTGTGCCTGCCTGGTCCTCCCACTTGCCCAGGAAGAGCTCGCCCAGGAAGGGGTTCAGAGGCTTTTTCTCGCTACCCAGCTTTTCCGACCGACTGGCGTACTGCTGCTTCAGTGTGCTCAGGAACCACTTCAGCACCAGCATGGCCCGCTTGGCAGGGTCCTTCTCGGCGGCCGGTGCGACGAAGACGGAGGGGTGTTCGGTCCAGTATGAGCTGTTGTGGGTTAGGGTTGTCTTCTAGGCGGTGGTAATGACTGAGACGTACGAGAACTCGGTGAGGGACTTTGTGGAGAGAATGAAGGCAGGCGCCGTCATCGTGGACAGGTCGCCATTGAAGGACGCGATGGACTATCGTGTATCAGTCAAATGCCATGTTCGAGTCGAACCACCATAATTCCTGAAGGTACGAGCCTAATCGCTATGCGCGAATATCTCTAGACACGTGAGGATGCTGGGATAATTCCATACCTTGAGGAAGCTCGTCCATGAGCCTCTGGCCTGGGGTGGCACTGCCGATCCTTCTTTCTCAGCCATGATTGCGATGCACGTGTGCTAGGGATGATCTGAAGAGGTGAGAGAAGTGACAAGAAAGCGTCGACAGGTGTAGACGCGCGTGTAGGGATGTGTGAAAGGCGGGGGTTGTCGAAGACTAGGGACCTTCGCAGTGGGGACGGAGGGCTGTTATGGAGACGCTGCGGACGGAGCATGTTTAGATTGGGCAATGACGTCGGAGCTAAGCCACACACCCGCCCAAACACAACGAGGTCATGACGAACAACATTATCGCCACGGGGCAGTCAGCCATGCTATACCATTTGTTGGTGCTATGTTACTATTGTGATATCTCGTGTACATTCGTTTGATCATGCTATTACATCTACGCGTTCCCTGCTCCAACGACGCGCTTAGGTCTTGACATCGGGCTCGGTGCGGCCAACGTACTCCTGGAGCTTGAGCAGGTCCGTCGCGAGCTTGACGTTGTCCTTGAGGTAGTCCTGCGCGTCCATGTCGTATGTCGACTTGTCGCTGGTGTGCTTCTCGATGTAAAGACGGATGGTGGCGCCGCTGCTGCCTGTGCCGGACAGACGAACAACGATGCGGCTGCCATCGTCGAACTTGACGAAGATACCCTGGTTCTTGCTGACGCTGCCGTCGAGGTCGGTGTAGGAGAAGTCGTCTGCCTCGAGCACCTTGCGGCCAGCGACGGTGGAGCCGATGAATTCGTCCTTCTTTGTGGTGATGAGCTCCTTCATGTGGGCGGTGACCTTGTTGGCGCCCTCGGTCTCGCAGCCCTCGTAGTCGTAGCGGGTGAAGAATGTGCGGCCGTAGGTCGTCCAGAAGTCCTTTTGGATCGATGCAATGCTGGGTGTGGTACCAGTCTGCTGTCCGACACCAGCCAAGATGTTCAACCACGCGACAACAGCCCACAGACCGTCCTTTTCACGGATGTGGTTGCTGCCGGTTCCGAAACTCTCCTCACCACAGATGTTCATCTTGTCAGAGTCAAAGAGACCGCAGAAGAACTTCCAGCCGGTGGGCACCTCGTAGCACTCGACGCCCTTCTTCTTGGCGACAAGGTCAATGGCGCCAGATGTTGGCATACTGCGGGCAAGACCGTAGATGCCTTGCTTCTTGAAGTATGGGATGAGCTCGGCGTGGTGTGCGATGATGGCTAAGCTGTCACCGGGCGAGACGAAAGAGTTTGCGCCGTAGATCATGTTTCGGTCACCGTCGCCGTCGCTGGCAGCACCGAACTGGATTCCGTTCTTGTCAACGGCGTCGACCAGCGACTTGGCGTAGACAAGGTTAGGGTCGGGGTGGTGGCCGCCAAAGTCGGGCTTGGGGATGCAATTCTGTGTGCTGTTGGGGATGCCGAGCTCCTTCTCGAAGATGTCGACACCATATGAACCAGTTACACCGCTGAGGCCATCGAAGAGGACCTTGAAGTCGGAGTGCTCCTTGAGGAACGACTTGATGAGGTCAAAGTCGAAGATGTCCTTGAGCATCTTGAGGTAGTCCTCGGTGGAGTGGACGATCTCAACCTCGAGGCTTCCGTACTTTTGTGTACCGATGGTGCTGAGGTCGATGTCGGGGATGTCGGCGATCTTGTACGAGCTGAGGGTCTTGGAGGTTTCGTAAATCTTGTTGGTGACGCTTTCGGGAGCCGGGGCACCGTTGGCCAGGTTGTACTTCATACCAAAGTCCTCATCGGGGCCTGGATGTGTTAGATGGGAGGAGTGTATGGGTCGTGGAGAACTTACCACCGGGGTTGTGGCTGGCAGTGAGGAGGATACCACCTGTCGCCTTGCGTATCCGGATGATGTGACTGGCGGCGGGTGTGCTCATGATGCCGTTCTGGCCGATGAGAAGCTTCTTGACGCCATAGGCAGCGCTCATCTTAGCGATGGTCTGGGTGACCTCGGGGTTCCAGTAACGGCCATCACCACCAACGACGAGGAACGCGCCCTCGACGCCTTCTGGGATGGATTGCAGGATGCTAGCAACGAAGGACTCTGAGTAGTGCTCCTGCTGGAAGACCTTGACCTTCTTGCGGAGACCAGAACTGTGTTAGAGAATGTCAGCTATCATCCATCAACGCCATAGCTCATGAGATGTTCCAGCTGTTGCAGCGTTGTTGAACTTACGTTCCGGGCTTCTGGTCCTGGAAAGGCTTCAATTCAACGGTTCGGACGCTCATATTGACTGTGTATGTTCTTTGAGCTGTGTGAGAGAAAGATGAAGCAATTGTCGAGTCGGGCGATGTGGCAGCTGGCAACTTTTGAGCTGGTGAGGGGCCCAGCTTCCCCCACCACGCGGGATGACGCCGGCGCTAGCTCATCAGCGGAAAGACCAACGCCACGCTGGCTATCATCGACGACTTTTTCTCGTCAACGTCCCAACACTCGCTGCGCCCATGCACTAGCCCTGCATCTGAGGCCGAGACACTGCACAACACTCCTGACTGACCACTCCCCGCCTCGCTTCGCCCCAGACCCTTTGCGGGGGTACCCTGGCCGTGTGCATACCATCGTTCCTTCCGTATCGACTAGAACACACCTTCTCTCCCAACACCCTCAACCACCTGGTCAAAATGGGTATCCAAGGCCTTGCTAGGCGTCTCGAGCCCTATGCGACGCGGCTTTCCTCCGAGCAGCTAGACGGCTACTCCGCCGTGATAGACGGCCCTGCGCTCGCCTACTACGCTCACAAATTGGCCCTCGCTTCAGCTGCTAGCGCCACCCGAATCCCGTCTTATGCAGACATCGTCGCTGAAGCACTCCGCTGGCTGACCTCGTTGGAGAATAGCAACATCAAGGTGTGAGTAAACCACAGTTGCTTTTCAGCGCCCGGACACGGAACCACCACGGCAAGCCAATAAGGTGCGCACATATGTTCTTCACTTCACCGCCATTGCTGCAGGGGTCGCGAAAACTTCACTTATCGCGGAGTCGAAATGGGAAAGTTGCTCAATTGCACTTGACCATGACCGTTCTATGCACGTTATGCGAGTGCTGATGTGAGCTTATGCCGTCCACTGCTGATCGCACGTTCTCAGGTCTGCCATCTACTTCGATGGAGCCTTGCCTACGTCAAAGCGAGCCGAGAGGATATCCAGGACCGAGGCGAACAACAGACGAGTTCAGCAATTTCGCAACAACTACGCTACCGTTTCCTGTCCTGTTCCCACATACCTGGGCTCTATCTCATACGCCTTCCTTGCGCCTGCACTGCAAGAAGCGTTACTAGATTCGCCCTTTGCCTCAAAGACCAAGGCAGTACCTGGCGAAGCCGACGACTACTGCGCGCTGCATGCCAAACTACATGCGCAATCCATCATCTTCACAAGCGACACGGATCTCGTACTATACAATTACTCGGCAGATACGCTGATAGTTTTCCTTCACGATGCAGACGTATCCACCGGCATCAACGGGTATTCACCGAACGAGATCCGAAAGCAATTACAAGTAACAAGCCTAGTGACATTCGCATATACCCTTATCGAGAATCCACAGGATAGTGCGAAGCTTCTAGCTCACCAAACCCATGGCGTAGACCGGAATTCTATACGGTACCTTGACTTCGCTCGCCGATACGTCGCGGAGGATCCAACTATAGTTAGTTCAGGCGGCTCACTTTGGGAAGAGATACCTAGGATTGACGTACGGCTATCCGAATTCATGTTCCAAGCCTTCGACAAAATAGAATTCCCCCATGTATACATGCCCTTACTCATTGAAGAGCCCAATCAAGCATCAGCTTGGAACGTAGGGCGCGAGATACGTAGGCTGGCATACACCATAGCCGCAAAAGATGTGTATACGGTAGTACAAGAGTACAGAAGAAAAGCACAAGGTATCTCCGTCCAGGAAATCTCCATATACCCCCCCTGCTTCGACCAAACCCCCATCGAGGACCTGGAGCGACAGATGCGCGGATTGAAAGAATGGCGAGATGCGAAGTCCATCAGCACCGAACTCCTCTGGCCGCTTTACGGTATCAGTCTAGTCCTCAACGAATTGAACACCCCGCCTCCGATCGCCCTCGTCCAACGAGTGTTGAACTGCGATTTTGATAACAGCTGGGCATTCGTACACCTCACGGCGCGATTACATGCCGCTCTCTACTCATTGCGCATGCTACTCCAAATGATCAAGGTCGGGGAAGCAACAATGGTGCCCGACTTCATAGTAGACGTCAATGATCGACAAGATGTCGAACAGGCCCAGCTGCGCGGAATCATGTCCAAGATCGCCGGTCACATGTCCGACTTCCCCTCGATACCTGAGGTCATGGGTGTTCCGGGACAGACAAAGCGCATCCTGGCTGAACACGACAAGTTGAAGGAATTGATTGAAGAGATATATAGATCTGCTGGTGTTGAGGTGCCAAGCGAGCAGGTGTCGAATAAGAAGAAGAAGAGGCAGATGAGGGAAGGGGAGAGGAAGAAGAAGAAGGCTGAGCAGAGGATGCAGGCTAAGCCACAAGTTGGTAACGCCTATTCGCTTTTAGGAGAGGGGTGATGGAAGCCGCGCAAAGATGGAACGCAATAGAAATCGCCCGAAGAATGACCATACTTTTCTCAGCAGCCGCTGTCTTCCAAACTTAGAACCACATGGGCTTGTCTCCGACACGCAATGAAGAAACGCAGTCGCCACATACCCCAGAAAGATGCTCAAGTCTCCACTGACTTTAGTCCATCATAAACATGACCCCAAGTTCCTACCCACTAGCGCATACTCCGCCAATCTGCTCCGCCAAGTACACCGGGAGGAATCGGACATACCGTCAGCACGATTTTCTTAGCCGCATGACCCTCCTTATAATTGGCCCACTCTTCCAATCTGGCACACAGCGTTGCCTCTCCCAGACAAGCATCGCAGACATTGCCCCAATCTCGACTGTAGGCCCTGACCGAACAATGGCATCCTTGAGCCTTCCTCGGATTCAGGACGCAGTGTACACAAGTATCATATGGAAACTTTTGGTCAAGCATGTCGCGGAATGCGCTCCTATTCTTATCGCCCACCAGATAGTCTTTGTTGAATCTGCGAACGAATTCTTTGACAAATGAGAGTGGGAAGAGCTTCATCTTTCCTGGTCGCGTGTCAGGTATCCTGAAAACGACTTCGATGTCGGGGATCCGAATGGGCTTGGTAATATGAGAGGCTGAAACTCTGGCATCGGCTTGCTTCCCATCGCTGTCGTTGCTGTCGACAAGTTGCAGATCCCTCATCACGGAGTTCTTCTGGATTTCTTGCCACATGGCATCGTCCTCGGAGCTTGTGACTTTGTTGCTGTCGGTTGTGGTGGCGTTATTCGAAGATGCCGTGGTGTTGCTGTTGGTCGCCGGAGCCTCAGTGGAAGGTTTCTTGACAATCTTCTTTGCAGGCACCTCCACTACTTCCAGCTCTTCCGTATCCTCTGCCTTGAAGAAATCTTCGTCATCGTCCATCGGCTCTGGGCTCATGTCCTTTCTCTTCTTTCCATCTTGCATGAGGCAGTCTCCCGTTCTCTTCTTGTTTGTAGTTGGTGATTGAGTTCCTTGCGATGTTGGGGTCTTAGCTGGTTTGGGTGGTCCACGTTTTCTTCTCGGTGTTCCTTCTTTCAAAATGTTAGTTATCGTCTTCATGATAAGATTTGACTTACCTTCGTCTGTCTTCTTTTTAGGTTTAGCACCTCGACCACTCTTGCGGACGCCACCGCCGCCGCTGTCATCATCATCATCGCCATCATCCCCGCCATGTCTGCCTTCGACCTGTGCTGCCGCGCCGTCGGCGTTCCGCGCCCTCGCAAGCCCGTCAAGTAGTCGTGTCGCAATGGCATCAAGAGTTTCCCTAGGAGAACCAGTCTTGAGACCGTGGGTGATGACGTCGAGCAGGTCCTTGTCGCTGATGCTTGCAAGAAGAGTGTCTCGTGCGGCGGCAAAGACGGGATTGCCGGAGAGGGCTAGGAGCGCATCGTGATAACCTTTGGCGGTTGACATGGTGGTGTGATAAGAGATTGGGTTCTTGGAAAGAAGTGTGAAGGAAGAGAGGAGGTAGTGGTAGATATATGAGAGAATGGTGTAGGAAAGAAGAAGAAAAGATAGATGGAAGGCAGTATATAAAGATAGGGTGGGGATATGCGTGAGGATGCAGGTGAGAGACGTGACCAAGAGGCTACCTTTACCTGATGGTTGGTTCTGATACAAAGCATGCCACATGAGCACTTTTCCTACGGCGACAGGAAGGTAAGAGATGCTACTGATGTATTTACTCACTTGACTCCTGCGCTCGATGTACGAAGGAGGGTGTTAATCATGAGTTGTATTTACACAGCCATCCACCAACATGTATTCCAGAAGACTACGCAGTCCCTTATATGTTCGAGACGCAATCTGAAAGGCTATGTATACATCAAAAGTGCTTAAGGACGCACCCAATAGTGCAGCGAGTTTGCCTCTGCATAGCCTCGGTATCTTTCAGGCAAAGGGAAAAAGGCAAGCGCAATATGACATCTTTGATAATACACAAGTCGAGCGCACAACCGCTTCATGCTAACGCAGCGATCACACGCCTCGTGCATGCTTCCAGATCGTGGGCCAGGCTGCCTTGTTCTCAAGATGAGAGTATCATTAACACAGCGTTGAGTACCGACCCTGTTGTCTCTTAGTCTTAGTAGCTGACCCCACTTTAATATATGGGAATCGGTAGAGAGGTAGTCTTCGTCGAACTTTGCGATGAATGAGGCCGTTAAGTGGATAGAATCGTACCGAGCCGACTCTACACACCAACCAACAATACCGATGCCACGGACTTTCTTGTTGTCTATCCTTTGATCTTCGCACCAAGCCAGTGTAATCTTCGGGGGATCGTATGCCGGCAGGGCAGCGGGAAGATCTTCGAGCGCGTTCATGGTAGACACGGGAGAACGATCAGGCATGGAGACTACGAGAGACCCATGGTGCCTGGAGCGTTTACGGGTCCCGAAGTCAGAAGAATACGGAGGTTGTCGCGTCCCCCCCATCATGCCTGTAGCCGGTTGACCCGTTGTTGAATGATCATTGGCTTTGGGTGTAGCTGAGTTCACCATTCTCTCGGCTGTTACGTAGTTAGTCAATGTTACCGCGTCTGTGCCTACTCAACTCACGTTGCTGTTGAACGCTGTACTCTCGAGTCTTCTCAACGTGTTGCTGGGCGGTGTTTCCCCGAGTGTCTTCGTCCTTGAAGCTAGCTGCGGGAGATTCAGTGGTATCGCTGCGCTCGACAGAAGCCGGATCCCGTGCGATGACGTCCAAGAGAACTGAGACAATGTCCTCCAAGCCACCCCGCGCGAACTCTCTGCCGACGCCTTTCTTCAGTATGTCCAAAAGATCGTCATCGCCGATACATCGTATAAGGTGTCGGCGGGTACTAGCAAGCTGATCATTTCCGGAAAGCGCGAGCAAGGCTTTCAGGTGGGAGTCAGCGGTCGACATGGCGGGTAAACCGGTGGGAGGGTTTTGTCGGGAGGAACGCGGAGGCAAAAGTGGTGTTGTTGTTGACTGCGCAGAGCGGCGCGACGAAGCTAGCGGTGGAAACGCGCGAATTGGGAAAGTGCAAACGGACGAGGTGACGCACACGCATCGACAGAAGATGAACTTTATTCAATCGGGAAGAAAGAATCAAAATATGGTATAAGAGCGATGTCCATCAACGAACTTGTTTTAGGCGCCGTATTTGTCTTTCCTTTACTGGATATCTGGCTTATATATCAAGCTCAATGGGGTCGAGACTCTCGAATTTGACTTCCATCTTGCAGTCTGGTCACCATAATCTCAAGTCGACGGCCGGACAGCAGGTTCATACACGCCAGCGAGGCCTTTTCGGGAAGTGATGGTGGGCCTGCGCAGCATCTCTATCACGCTTCCACTTGCCGTAGTGGGCTTCAACGCGACGGCCAGCTTTATGTTTGGTCCTGGGCACCCTAGATGCTTCTCCGCCTAGTTTAGGACTTGGACTGGTGGACACTGATGCTATCGTTGACGGGCCCGGCGTCAGAGCAAGCTCGCTGTCATCTACTATGAGATCCATCTCAGTATAGATTTCGCGAGCCTGGGGGTAGTTACAATGTCTTACGTTTGGATGTCATTGTGGTGACCCCGTCGTCTCCGTCGTCTAGCTCTTCCATCTTGATCACGACCTCACACTCCCCATCGGCTTCTTCATGCTTCACCGCAGCTCCATTCTCTTCATCTAAATCATGCGCGAGCTTCGAGCGCGAATCCCTTGAGATGACACCCAGCATGATTAGCGCAATTTCCTCTAGTCCTTCTCTTTCGAACTCGCATTTCACGCCTTGGATGACTACACGCGATAGCTGGTTATCGCTGAGATTCTTGAGTATGTCCTTGCGCGTGTCGGTGTCTGGTTGGTTGTGGAACTGCGCGAGTACGGCTTTGAGATCGCCATCGTAGTATGACATGCTGGGTGGTGATGGAAGAAAGAGCCCTGTTGTGTTTTTTTTTTGCTACGCAGCGCGACGCAAACGTGTTTTCTGCGATGTCTCGTGGGTAGACAAGAAACAAGTGATGGCCCAGCGAAGGCGTCAGTGGGATAGAGTCGGTGTCACCAGCTTTTGGAACCACGCACGCTGAGACTATTGTGTAGAGGAGAACTTGTTGTTGTATATCTTCGTTACACGCAATGTTTGTCTCCATGCTGTTGTGTGACCGCCATGCAACGGCACCGCCCGGGCGGGACTAAGCGGACACGTGAGCACGTGACACACCACCAGCGGCATCGTATTACGTGCTAGAAGGGGGTGTCCAACTGCCGAGGTGAGAGCTTCGGCATTCGGTCCCGAAGGCAAAGCGACAGCTGTCGCGAGCGCAACCCGAACGGTATACTGTGGTACAGTGGGCTATGGTGGCTGTTGTTCTTACTTTGTCCGCTTTTGGGCAGGAACATGGCCAAGCATCTGGCTGCTGACATTGCCCATGCCCCGCTCGCATCGAGCGCTTACATACGACTGAAAAGATGTTGAAGAGTTTGCATCGACCGTTTAGACTCCTACTAAGTCAAAATCGAGTCAATTGGAGATCACATCGCGCGATATCTCAAACCGCTGCACATCGATGACGTCATGCCGGACGCTAAACCCGGCGACAGCATAGCGACCCGACAATGTTGGGAGTGCTTCAAACGCCGCCTGGTGTGCGATCGCACCCTGCCGCTATGCAGGAAATGTACCAAGACGGGTAAGGAATGCCCGGGATATAACGACCAGAAGCCGTTGCAATGGGTGAAACCGGGACACGTGACGATCCGTCCGAAGAAAAAGAAGAAGGAAAGCCGGCCAGCAACATCCGCCATCAGAGCAGGAGACTCCGAGAGACTCGCGCGCATCATTTCAATTGGACCCGCTGCTACTCCCGGGGTAACTAAAGAGACGGGTCTATTAGAGCTCCTCGGACAAGGAGGGTGCTCGTTGCTGGTGTCCGAAGAGCTTCAGCTTACTCCAGAAGAGATCGAACTATCCAAGAGCCAATTTGCCAACCTATTGGTGGAAGAAGACAAGCCAGCATGGTGGCGCAACCCGGGAATCGAGAATCAGGTCGACACCATTGAGCTAATAGCTGCAGAGGCCGGTGCGGGCTGTGGAGTGGGTGAGCGTATCATGTGCATCGGCAACAAAGACCAGATCAAGGAAGTAGTAGAGAGAGGTCAACACTGGGAAGCCGCGCTGCTATTGCAGTCGAACAAGAGACCTCTCGAGAAGATACAGAGACTGCTGCAGATCATGGAGATGAACAGACTTCCGTCGTACGATTTCTTGTCGGATGAGACACACGACGTGGTACAAGCTATCAATTACTGTACGTGCGCAAAGCTAAACTGAATACCTGTACTAAGTCTCATAGTCAACACTAGGATTTATCCGGATATCCAAGAGACGGACTGCCTAGCACCCAATCCTGCAGTGGTGCACTTCCCAGTGTGGGCTTTGCATATACTTGCTCCGCCAATGCACTACACTACTGTCTGCCTGAGTCTCAACTACCACTTGACCTCGTTGCCTCCAGGTAAGGACCGTGCGACCATCGCAAACAATCGCCTCAAGATATACCATTATCGAGGCCTTGCTATACGCGCTCTCAATGAGAACGTCGCGAGGAAGGAAACGCGCAGTAGTGACCAGACAATCGCCAGCATTCTTATGTTCCTGGCAATGGAGGTACACTCTGACGAAACTGACACGTGCGGGTCCGAAAGGCTGATTGTTCTCTTAGGTACATAGCTCTACAGATGTTGACTGGAGGTCGCATGCAGATGGCATGAAGCGACTGATAGATATGCGTGGTGGCTTTGAATCACTACGACGCACAGTACCTCACATGACATCAGCGCTAGTGATCTTCGTACTGTTAGTATAACTCGACGATTGCGAAGAATGTGGCTGACACTATGCAGCATCGTAACCTTTTCGAACAGTCTTGGTCCAGCATCGCATCAGATCAGTATCACCAAGCCGATCGAACAGCACATTGAGGAAGTGGAGAAGGTGTATAGCCTTATTCTCCCTTATACACTGTGTCCGTCAAGCCTCTTCATCGAGATCATTCGCATCAACTGCCTCCGTCAAGAGCTCAGCCTCTCGCCCATCGTGGACCCGCATCAGTACGCTCAAGATGCACGCAGCATTCTCTCTCGTATCGAATCCTTCGGCCCAAGAGAATGGGCGCAGTCCAAGGATCAGAAAGATGACTGGCAGCCAATCGCATCGATCTGGCAGTCTGCAATCGCACTCTACTGCATAATGTCCTTGCAAGCTGTTGACATCCTTCCCAGCGACACAGAGATGGATCTCATGCGAATGCGGCATCGTGATCGTCTACTCAAAGATTTGAAGGCTGCTACACCATTAAAACAGTTAAAGAAGATATCAACATTTCCACTGTGCGTACTTGGCGTGGAAGCAGGCTTTCACGTTCAGCAAAGTACTCAGATCTGGATTGAACGGCATTTGGAGGAGCATGCCCGCCTTCTTGGCAGCAACAGTCCGTTGAAGGCACGAGAAGTACTCCGACGATACTGGCGGCGGAAGAAACCTGGTTGGAATGAGTGCTTTGATGAGCCGTAAGTGTTTCATGCCGGGAGTTTCCAGAGAGATGGCTAATGAGATCGATTTGCAGGTTTACAACTCTTGTACCAGCGGGTGTCTGCTGATCCACATGGCGAATCGATGCAGCCCTGGAATTTATGCATCGGCCGACTGAAGCATGGTGTCGTCGACTGCTTAGGCCAGCCCTGAATCTAGTTTGAATGAATCATCGACTATTGCATACTTCAGTGCTTCCCAGAACCGGAATTGCCACATTCGATGGGTCACCGAGATGCCGAAGTGCATGCGCACTTGTCTCGGTTCGGCAGTAAAGTAGCGAGCTGAGCTGACTATATTCAAGGGAAGGAAGCGCGACCTGGTGCTGGCCAATAACAATCCCGCAATACCATCGCTGCCATTGCTCCTCCTCATTCGTTGCTGTTCGTCTTGGCCCTTCTGACTTCCTAACAGGGTTAGCGCTGACAGCAGGCGGTGTTTGAGGCTACCCCAAAACAGCGAGACTTTCAACAGCGAGCATTAACTAGGAAGAGAGCTTGGCCATATCGCAGTCCGTTTCGGTATAAGTGCGCAGCATATGCCTCATAATGTATGTGCGAATCAAATTAGCCACGACTGCGCTCTACTTCGGTTCTGGCTGGCTATTTTCGCCTAGCAGTTCTTACTAACGATAGTGCTCACGAATTCGATGTCATTGTGGCTCCATTGATCACGTCCGGCAATGACGAGCGCTTGATCCTGATGCGGCCCCCACAACTAGCACTGCGCGAAGGACGCCTCGTCCTCTCCTGTTGCATTTGCAAGGCTGACCAGGTGGGAAAGCAAGATTTAGTAAAAGTATATATAGTGTACCAGACTCTAGGGAAGCATCTCGATACCATCGACAGGCCGTCACAACCACTGTACCGATATGTTTCCAAGGACGACCCTTTGCCTCGCGTTAATCGCATGCCTCAACATCGCTGCGACGGCGTCACAATCATCTTCTGAATATACCGGATGCTCTGAGGATTCCGAGAAAATCGCGATCAACTGGACAGATGCATCCACGGTTCTGGGCAGACCCGACACCTATCTCGGAAAGCTGGCTGTACCTCTTGACTATACGCTACCTCAATCGGAGAACAACACACTCACCCTCAACATCCTGAAAGTCAAAGCGACCAAAGAGCCTAAGTTAGGGGGTGTCTTGACGAACTGGGGTGGCCCTGGTTTGCCCGCAACCGATTGGCTTTTGCAACAAGCTCGTTATGTCCTTGAGTAAGTTCCTCCTCGTCGTTTGGATGCTGCGATCCAAGCTAACAACTCTTCTTGCGCAGCATGACAGGCGGCCAATACGACATCATCGGTCCCGATCCCAGGGGCACTGGCACGACACTGCCCGTAGATTGCTATATCGACGAGACGGAACGGATGGTTGCGACGTTGCGTACACCAACGAGGACCAACTCATCCGATGTAGCGTTGGGTGCTGTTTGGTCTTACACCAAACAATACGCGGCACGATGTTTCCAGAACGAGGCAGTAAATGGATCGCTGATGAGCACGGCGTTCGTTGCCAGAGATTTCATGAAGGTTGTTGATGCTCTGACTGTGGAAGGCGAGGATGGTCTTCTCCGGTACTGGGGTGAGTTGAAGATGAGTCTCAGTACATGTGGTTATTGACTGATCAACTCTAGGAATATCCTACGGAGCATATCTTGGTCAAGTCCTAGCTGCTATGTTTCCAGATAAGGTCGAGCGAATGATGCTGGATGGTGTTCTTAACCCGCTCGAGTATCAGCAAGGATGGTACATAGCTTCCTCCAGATGAATGCGGTACAAGCTGACTGAGCATCAGGGAGACCGGTCCAGCTGAATCAGCGCCAATTGCCTTGAGACAGTTTACCGAACAGTGCATCGATGCTGGCCCCTCATGTCCCCTCTTTCGCCCCAACATTTCTTCCGACTCGTTATACGACCAAATCCTACACCTGAGCGAAGAAGCCAAACGCGAGCCAATCGTTATGGGTCCCAACGTCACCACCGATATCGTCACCTACGAGAAGATCGCTGAGGCTAGTGACACCGCTCTGCGCATGGGTTTGGCATCCGGGTCTTACTTGGCAGGCTATCTCAACAGCATAATGATCCGCGATAGTCCAGAATACAACCACACCCAATATCTGTTGAACCGCGCCTTCATCATACAGGACGCAGCGATCAATGCAGACAACACGCAGCTCATCCGCTGTTCCGATGCCATGTTCCGTGCCGACGAGCTCGCCGATATCGAGAAACGTGTCCAGCACGTAACGGAGTTGGGTGATTGGAACAGCGATTACACTGTCGGCGCGTATATTATGTGCTCGCTATGGAAGGTTAAGGCGAAAGAGCGGTACGAGGGTGACTTCAAGGCGAAGACGAAGAACCCCGTGTTGCTCATCGGTTCGCCATATGACGTTCGCACTCCGATCTCTGGGGCTTATGCGGCGAACAAGACGCTCGAAGGAAGTGTTGTGCTTCAGCACAATGGTCTCGGAGTGAGTTAAACAGCATTTGTTTGCTTCATGGATGGGTATAGTTTGTTCAAGAGAGACAATGGCTAACGAGATTGCTAGCACACGGTTATGTACAGCCCCGGAACCTGCGCCATGATCGCAACCGCTGCGTATTTCGTGAACGGAACCATGCCGGAAGAAGGAATGGTATGCGAGCAAGACTTTGGTATCTTCTCCGGGAAAAGCTTGAACAATACTCTCGATCTTCTCGGTGAGCTTTAGTCTTCCACAATTTGGATTGTGGGACTTCGTGGGGGCAGTGTCGAGACGATGGAGAAGGTGAAGGTGAAGGTTGATTCGTCGATGAGAATTGGATGGTGTGTGTTCGGAAGCCCATGGCGGGTGGTTGCTTCGGCATGAACGCTGGATGAACATTCCGTAGCTGCCTATAGATCTTTTCCGATGTGGCTCATTTCTCCCGTGCCGCTCTTCTCTCTCGCTCCTCGATATGCATTGTGAGACGCTTGATGTGCCGCATATGACTGCTCATTGGGAGATAGAGAAGCTCGGGATACCTAATGGTCTACGCGCATTCCCCTCCCCAAATTTGAAAGGGACTCCGTTAGTTCTGACATACGCGCCGAGCGACACCGAGGTCTGGCCTGCGCGAAACTTATCGTGCAAGGGAAATATGCACAGCTTGGGACCCACGGCGTCCAGGATGACTCTGACACATAGACGCATCCGGCCATTGCAATGGTCACAAGCCCTGTCCTTGTCTCCTTCGGCTGAAGTGTACTTTGATGCGCCTGTACTGCGGTACAAATAGTGGTTGACACACATTCCCCTCTGCATGAATCGCTCTGTATATCCCACTATTGTCCGATACATTTGACCTGTTTTCGAATGCGGAATGTAGTCTTCAATGAACTTTGCGTGGATCGCTCGACCGTCTCCACCTGCTAGGTTATGGAGAGGTAGCCAGGCGCCACCTCCATGGGGATCCGGAGCCCATATACCTATTCTCAGTCTGGGATTTGGGTCGCTTACGGAGCCTGCGGGAAATGTGATAGGAAATGCGATGAAGTTCAAATCCGTCGTAGAATTTTGGTTCGAGGACAGCATCACTGGTGGCGCTGCTGAACTTCTTTCATCCTCATCTTTAACAGGCTCTTCTAGGTCGATAATCCTCGGTAGTATTGGTGGATGATCGCCGTTTTGTCGTAAAATCATCTGCATCCTATTCGTGTCACTCGTGTCCTCGGCCTTGTCCTCGTCTTCACGTAGATCAATGGTGTTGCATGATGATTCACGAATCGGCTCATTCTTGATTGCCTTCCAAGCAGCTTGCTGCGGCTCGCTATCCGAATCGGGGACGGTGCGCTTTCGCTTGGCCACCGACGTGGTTGTTGCCGTCATGGTTTCTGTATTGTGTTTCCGGAGTGCGCCTGGATGTGCGACAGGTGCGGAACCCAGGTATTCTGCGTAGATGTACATAAGCTCTTGTCTCATATGTCAAGGATCTTTTATTTACCAGTCTTCGGAAGTGTCAACGGCTCGACGTTCGGATTCTCTTTCAGGATATTGAGCATCGCGCAGACCAATCGCTCTCGTATCTTTCGGTTGGTACATCCGGTTATCCCTTCGACGGCAACGATTTCCAGCTCTTCCCAGTTTAGGCCATCAATGAGCCTCATGCGCGCATCGGCGAGCGCTTCATCACCGGACAGTTTAAGTAGCGCCTTCAGATACGAGCTCGTCATCGTGTAGATGCGCACACGTTAGTGTTGCTGTGGTGCGAGGTGAGTAGCCGGCACCGGATGTTTGTTGATGACGCCGGGCGGCATTCCCCGGCGGAGCTAAGGACTAGCGCATCGTCTGAAGCTCGGACCGACGAACACCAAAGGTTTGCGAATCCGCATCGCATCATGCCCGATCTCTCACACACAGCTCTGCACCTCACGGTCTCTCATCAACGATCTCAAAGATGAGCTTGCGCTTCAGTAGAGGGATTGTATTATTCTCAGTAACGTTAATGACTCTAACCGCTCGCCGCATGAGTCAGCCGGTGGTGTCGTCATCGTTGAAACCACATTTTGTCTTCCGTCTCTCGTCCATTTCCTTCTAACCCCCCTTCATCTTTCCCACGATACGGCAGAAGCATGATGATCTGCGGTGTGGTCGTTCTGTTCAATTCACAGACTGAACACCCAGCTTCAGCGATTGATAGAAGGAGGTGGCCTCTAAGTCTACATTGCGTTAGGACTTCGACAACTTTCGTTTTGAAACTAATGTAGACTCCAGCATACTCACAGTTTCTTTCCCGCCGCCTGACCCCTTTGTCGTTATCCTCCAATGACCCATTCAGCGATAGAATGCAGCGACTTGTCCTCAAGGCATGCATCGGGTAGCGGGTAGGCGCAGAGCTTTGTACCGAAGCCATCAGCTACGACCCGTACACATAGGCGCTTTGTGCGTATGCAGGTGTCGCAAGCCCTTTGCTTGTTTCCAAAAGCCTTCTCAAAGGTCATTTGAGCACAGCCCCTCTGCCACATGGCGATTTTGGCGCATTTACCTTCAGTGATATAATGTGCTACGTTCCAAGCTACCGCTTTATATGTCGCACGCTTGCATTGGTTGGCAGCGAAGTCTGTCAAGAACCTTGCATAGATATTCTTACCCGACTCAACATCGTCGAGCAGCTGCCATTCTTCAAGCCCGACAGCGTTGATAACCCATGCACCTATCTTCAGGACAGGCATAGCCAGGGTTGTGGAGCGTCTGTCGATGACATTGATGTTGGCGTTGGCGACCGCAGGAGTATCATCCCGTAGAGCATTGTCAAGTTTCGCAGTCATACCCTCCCAGTCTTCATCGTCGTCTTCGTCCCCATTGGAACAGCTGCTGCCACCATAACATGTCGTGTTGAGCACGGGCGCTTTGTGAGCACGGTCGTTGGAGGGGTCTACGTTTTCCGTGGCTTTCCGTTTGGTTTGGTGCCTCGGTGGTGCCATGCCGAAGGTTGGAGGGATATGCGCGGCGAGTGCGGGTGCGGGCGCGGCTTGCATGTTGCTAGGCTGCTGAGTGTCTGTGATACAACAATTCAGTGTCTGCTTCTCACTCAATGCTTCATCTCTTACCGTTCCTTTCAATGGGCAGCTCAGACGCCGCCCGCTCTTCTGGTTGTTGCAGCGAATCGAGCATACGGAGACACAACTGCACGGATGCTTCGTCGGTAGTGAAGCGCTTCATACCTTCCTGAATCAAGGCACTGCGCTGCTCGCGACTGAGGCCTTGAAGAAGTAGCAAGCGCGCATCGTCGAAGCCATTCTTGGTGAGGTGGCGCAATGGCTCGAGGTAAGATTCCGCCATCCTGAATTCAATTGCAGAGTGGTAAGGTTAAGTGAGAAAGTGAGGAAGCTGTCGACCTTTTAACATCTAGGCAGATCCGATACGCTAGCGCCGAGAACGGAGATACGTCAGAGCAAACGGCAGCACCGCCAGGTGCATACAAGGCTTTACAGATTGTCTAAGTGTTAAAATACGATGATTCCTGTGCTGCAAGCTTCGACACGACATCTGGCCATGCGAGACCAATTCCGGCATCCACGCCGCCATCACCACCCCAAATTGGGCTGCGCAACAAAGTCATACACAAACACCTGCTCGAGCAACGGGTCCGTCTCATTCTTCCGCGATGTCAGCTTCAATCCTTCTACAACGATGGAGACGACACATACCTTCAGCTTATCGTGCGTCGGATCTTTATCGAACACCTGTCTCGAGGCTTCATCCTACTCATTGTCAGCACTCGTGATGCGGTCGCGTCACCATCCATTCAATACCTTGAAAACTACAACGAAACCCAAGTCCCACACACTCTCCCTCTTCACGTTGGTCAGGTTCAATGGCGTATTCAGCGGCCGACCTCCCTTCGGTCCTTCGACTAGTAGTTCCGGGTGCTCAGCGTAAAGTGCGAGAAAAGCAGATGCGCGGTCGCCTTTTTGCTCCGCAGTCACGTTAGGGAGGAAGCGAAACGTCGCTATGCGCGTCACTGGTGATGCATCGGTGGAGTTGGGCGTTGAAGTGGACATTGTGAAGGAAGAAGCAATGCTAAAGAGCGCGACGAAGGCCGTGAGGAGGCAGGAGTGGAGTTGCATTGTGCTGAGAGATAAAAGCGGCGGGGTATGCGCTTTAAGCGATGTAAGAAGGAACAATGCTGTGCGACTTCAACCAGGGCGTAACACCATAAATGAGGAAGCCGCTGTGCATGCAGTTGGTCGCGATGCTGACCGCGTATTGGTGCGCTAAACTTTAATCTGACCTGCATGCGGAGGCGGGGGATACGCGGGCGGAGAGCCGAAGTCACCACATCACATTTGCATCGACGCACGTTGACTGTCTTCATGAACTTTTATTATACTATCACTTTTGTGAATGCATATACATTATGGACGAGACATTTTTGTACCAATCGCAATAACACAAGACACGACAAAGGAAAGAATGAGACACATGTAAACAGCTCGGCAGCAACAGCAAAGCAGCAGAACGCCCAAACATGAAGCAAGATACATAAAAGAGATGAAAGAACTGTAGGGCAAGCCTTCTTGACTTGCGCTCAGTGCGAAAGCGATAAGAGTCCTGTGAAATTCCAGTCGACTCAACATCGCTTGACGATAAGGGTCGGTGAGGGGGTGGCAGAAGAGCCAAGCCACTTCTGTGGCCTTGATCTCATCGCAGCTGGGGGATGGAAGCACTTTTGTGCCCCAACTATCTCCAGCTAGTATCCACCAAGTATCTTGGTGGTGGATGGCCGATGAGTCGTCAAGACCTTTGGACTTGCGCTCATCCCGACCGGCGGTTCGAGCCTCTCTGGGTCTTGAACTCATCTCGGTCGTCAGCTGTCAAGTCTCTCTGGACGGATTCAGCTGAGCCATTGCAGTAGGTATGATCCCGATGGGCGCGTCTCTCTGGGCGCGGCGATGGGGTAGTAGAGGTGAGCTCTTGAGCTTGCACCTGGTCGACTGGGTGGTGAAGTCTCTCTGGACTTTTCACCACCTTGACTGACGGCCGTCGATGTTCTCTGGCATGATTGGCCGGAACGAGTGTAGGGATAGCTTGGATGGATGCGCGCAGTCATCGACGAAGGAAGCTCTTTTGGCTTTCGATCGGAATGTAGGTCGGCCTGACCCAGTCAAGACGTGGTGAGCGATGAAATCCTCTTGGACTTCGATGCATGTGAGTTGTTGGTTACTAAGCTGGTGCAGGCATGTTGGCCACGTTGGTCTGGTATCTTGATGGGATATCCACCCGGTGGCTGGTGAAGACAGCCTGGAAAATTGCGCTCTCTAGATCGGGCGACGACGAAGTACCGAGGCACGACGCTGGGCGCTACTGCGCTTTTGATCCTTTGCGTCCTCATTGTGGCGAGCTTCGCGTTGTTTTGCGACCACCTCCTTGGTCACGAACTTCTTGTTGCGACCCTGGCGCTCTACTTGCTCTACGTCGTCTGTGACGCTGGCGGAGCGACGGCGCTTGACACCAAGAGAAGAGGCGGAAGATGGCGTAGGCGACGGAGCTGGAGGAGCTGACGGGGCGGAAGCTGACGGGGCTGACGAGCCGGCAGCGGTCATCTTAGCCTGGGATAGTCGAGCAGAGCGACGCGGGTTGATCTCGACACGTCCGGACGTCTGTGAGATCGCTGAATCGGGAGGGCTCAGGAAGGATTGGCTGCCGAACCGGCTGCGGGAGAAAGAGTTCGGGAAATCTTGGGTCTGGCTGAAAGGGCTCTGCGACCGGCCCAGAGTCTGCTGCGACTCACCAAGGTACGTAGTGTCAGGCGTTTCCTGGAACTCCTGCTTGACATCTGATACCGAGGACCGGAAGCCCGAAGAGTTGGAGGAGCCGAAGGAGCTCTGGAAGCCGGAGGTGGCGTCCTCGACTTTGATGGCGGGTGCGGAGGACGGTGTCTGCTTGACAGCGGGGCGGGTCTTCTTGACAGCGCCGAGGTTGTCAGAAGCGAACGAGACGGCGTCGGGGTCCATATCCTCGAAAGCTTTGAGGGTGCGCTTGGCGCTCGTGGTGGTTGCCGTTTCGGGCTTGACGACGGGGGCAGGCGGAGACTTGGAGTCGACGGTGCGATGAATCTGACTATGGCGCTGGACGTCGCTGCCAACGCTATCTTCTACCTTCACAGGGTTGTCCTTTGTGGTAGCGAGAGGTGCGCGCTTGATGATCTTTTCTGTCGCGACATCGAGATAGTCGTCGGCGCGCCCTTGATTCAATGAGGTCGACCTCGTGGTGTTGGCCGATTCGATCTTAGTCTTAAGGGGTCCATCAATCTCGACCTTGACGGGAGTCTCTTTCGCGATCTTAACGGAGTTCTTGATCTCGGCCTGTGCAGACTGCTCTTTCTCGACCTTGGTCGGCGTCTTCACAGCTGCGATCGACTTCTCTTTCAGAGGCCAGCCCTGAAGCAGCGAGTTCACGCTGACGGGCATCGGCGGTTGCAACATGGATGGCGAGACTGGCTCGTCCCACGGAACGTACATGAAAGACTCGTTGATGTTGCGAGGCCTGCCGAACCGCGAGAAGGTGTCGGGACGCGATCGAGGAAGCGTCTTCGCGGGTGAGTTTGGAGTCGCGCCCTGATCCTTGAGCTGAGCCCTCCTATCGCGAAGACGAGCACTGTTGTCGAGATCCGCCTGAAGGTTGGGACGTTTGGGGTCGAAAGGGATGGGGTACGCCTCAAGCTTGTCGTTGAGGTATCGGGTGAGCTCCTGGGAACAGCCGGGGGGGAGCTTGACGCCATGCTTCTCGAGGATGTCCTTGATGTCATGCGAGAGATGATGAGGACTCTGCTTGAGCAAGAAAGCTCCTGTGCGACAAGTCAGTATACGGAAAGATTCACAGAGGCGCGCGCGCGGAGGTGCTTACCGGTGACGGGGCGCATCTTGAGCGCGGCCTGCTGGTTGTTGGAATGGCCGGAAGACATCGTGTGAGTGGTCGTGAAAGAGTGTGAAGTGTGTTGGTATTGACAAAGAGTGTTGACGGTGAGTGTGCTTCGGAGTACAAGCGGGTGTGGTAATGCGTAGAATGCAGGAAGCGGGTGGTATATAAAGACTGATGGTCGGAGCTGTCGCGTTGTTTTGTCAAGAGCGGGGTATCGCGGTCTTATATCGAGGTCGTGTTGTGATTGCCTAGACGTAGGTATTCACTATGTGGTTATGGGTCGCAAGCACAATGTAAAACGCGATCTCGGCGCAGGCGACACCAAAAGCAATGAATGTGTCGCAAATCTTGTCCAAATTGCGCATCTGAACATTTCATTGCGAGATAATTCCTCGTGGTGGCGCTGGGTGGCGCAGCTAGGTGACGGCGCGCGTAGTCACGTGCTGCGACATTCACTGCGACAATACCGCTTTTAGTGCTCAAACCCGCAACCGCCTCAGCAAACCTGCCGCGATAACTTCATATTCAAGAAGCGCACCTATGGATCGCTTAGCGTAAGATTTTGTGCTGCGCGCGCAGCTTCAGTATATTGACCTACCACAGCCTCGCATATTCAAAGCCTATACCAGCTGTTCGGTCACGGATCCATGGTTCTGCGATGGGAGCGAAAATATGTGAAGTCGTCTCAGCGACGCGCATGTTGGCCGTTCGTCCGCCAGCTTTCCGCATCTTCGCAGGGTCACCGTCACGACAAGGCAGTGACGTTGGTGTAGGCGTTCGCACTTCCCTATTCCGATTGAATCGCGCGTTGAAGTTCTCACATTCACCACATACGGCAGCCACCACCGCGCCCCCAACGATACGAAGTATAATAACCCACCTTTTCAGCATACGCCCCCGGAATCTTTTTGCGCGTCGCAGCATTTGTTGCAACTGTAGTCGGCAACCTTATACATACACTATACTACGTACTTAGAACATATATCGTATTCCGCAACAGTCGCGATGGTTGACAAGATCGGGCGTCCACGCAAGGCTGTAGGCAGCAACGACCCTTCCGAAACGGGCGGGAGCACGAGAGGCCGCCCACAACACCAAGCCTCATCACATTCAGAAGCATACTACAGCGCCCACGACGGGTTCGAAAATGCGCCCATGCAGTCCGCAGCACTAAGCGCTGCACAACTACGCGACTTCGAAGAAGCGCAAGCGGAGCCAGAGCCACGAGCTCGCCCGGCCAACATCCGCACCAGGACCGCCGCTGGGCCGTACATCGATGCAGACGAAGACGAAACCCCTTCTCAGCATGCATCTGCTTCCTCGTCTTCTTCATCAAGCTGGGAAGATCTTCCATCACCCCAAACCACTTCCCTTCCAACCGCCACACCCTTCCCCGGCACCTGGCCCGCCGCCCTCCACGACACCAGCGCCGCGCTGTCCGAGGTCTCCACTGCGACCCTCTCCTTCGCCAGCGCCATCGCAACCTCAGGCCTCGGCCGCGCATCATGGAGTATCGGCGCAGCAACTCTTTCCTCCACCAACCGCGCAGCCCTTTCCTTCACCACCTGGGGCATGGAGAAAACAGGCGTCATGCCGAATGAGCTTCCCGCACCAATGAGAAGATGGATTCAAGGGAAGGAAGACAGGGATAGAAGGAGGAGACAGGCTGAGCAGAGGAGGCGGGAAAGGAGGAGAAGGGAACGGGATGGAGTGGTGTTCACTGGAGGAGTGGATGAGGAAGGCGGATATGTGCTCGCGACGCATGAGATGGATGGCACGCTGAGGTTTGAGGGTAGGGGGCCTGTGGATATGCGGGAAGAAACAGGTGAACAGGAAGGAGAGCAGGAATGTGGGGCGGGGGGACCGGAAGAGGTCGAGGAGCGGGAGGCCGAACATGAAGACGATGGCCTCACGCGAGTGTTCGAGTTCGACGATGAAGAAGACTTGTAAGAGATGGGAGTAGATAGACGAAGAACTGCGCGATATAAATGTAACCATGACAATACATAATGAATCCTCCTAACACTGCGTCACGCGCCTAGACCAAGATGGCTTGTACAACAGCCCATGCCACCCATCCTGTTCCCAATCCCCACTACATCACACATCTACAAATTGACAAACTTCGCCGAGTTGCACTGCGTGTCACTAGCAATCGGCTTCCCATTGAGCGCAATCTTGAGATGTCCCTCCCAAGTACCCCCATGGTCCATCTTAAAGCAAGCAGCATCGTACCCATTCTCCTGCATCCACTTCAACTCTCTCTCAACCGCGTTCCTAATCGTCTTCGACTCAGACGTCGTGTCGCACTTGGGGCCCGAGGTGGTCGCGTAGTACTGCCACACAGCGCCGTCGACGTTACCGGAGATCACGGAGCAGCTGTTGACGTCGGATTGGCCTTTGATGTAGACGGCGAGGTAGTTGGCGATGGAGACGATGGCGAGGGTCGCGGTGGCGCCTTGGCTGACGAAGCCGGCGGCGACTTCGATGTCGGTGCGGGGGGAGAGAGGGGAGGTGGGGTCTCGGGTGTCGAGGAGGGCGTAGCTGTGACTTCCGGGTTAGTGGTTTGCTGTGACGATGTGTGTGAATGGATAAGCGAGGACGTACTCTTTCTCAGGGGCACCAATGGCGAGAGACTCGGCAGCGCCGAGGAGGCAGAAGATGTGGGCGAGTTGAAAACGCATTGTGAAGAAGTGAGATGTAGCAAAAGGGGTATTTTGGCTGGGTATTGTGACTTGGGAGGAACTGTTGTGATGAGTTGATAACCTTCACTTCGACGCGTCGATTACTTATATACATCTTCAAGTGAACACAACCTACATCAGGCCTGCCGTCTGCGCTCTACCTCCCTTCTTCGTCAACACCCAAACCCCCAACAACCGTTTCTGCCTCGTCGGCCTCAGCTTCATGAGGCCTCCAAACACACTGCCCGCCTTGATCACAAAATGAGAGAGCAAGTTTGATAGACGGCGACGTGAATCCATGCCGCAACGCTGTACCAAAGGACCGACATAGATGATCGCGGGGTGCCTGATGTACAATACAAGGACACGATCGAGTATCGCAGTCGAAATAAGCCCACCCCACGAAAGCTTATGCCGATCTTGATCTGTCTTGGTTTCAAGATCCGGAGGGTCGGTCGGTGCAAACGTAGGGTTCTTTTACGGACCGATCCGGTACGCCTTAGGTACACAGCCACTTGCGGCTATAAACAGCGACGGAAGATAGAACGCCTGAACAGTGCTGACGTAGATATTTGATCTAAAACGGCCATTTTTGAGAAGTTTAACTTTGTGGGGGGCTGTGATTACTGAAACGACAAGGCAAGATGGGGTCCGGCTTCTTCATTCGGGCCGCTGCACAGACCGAGGAAGGAACGCCTTAGAGACGGCGAAGTGCAACACCATGGCGGATATTGTATAGACGCTGATCCAAGAAGGGCGCCTTACACATACAGGGTTCTATGGCGGTTTCCACGGGATGCGATGAAGACAGCATCGGTCTACTTGCTTGCGCAGCACGCATCATGCATGTATTCAGTACATTCGAGTCGCGCCGCGAGGCATTTCTCTCCAGCCTCGTTGTCATCAGGCGTGCAAGCACTTGATCATCATGGCTCAAGGCGTGCAACACATCCATCCATGCCCGAATCTTCACAACTCAACAGTCGGAACGGTTCATTGTGAGAGTGTATATATATCGGGCAAGACACACAGTTCTATCACACCATCCTCATCACTCAATCATCACTACTCTACTGTGATTTCATCTCGCACAACACATCCCACCATCCACCCGTTCTACCATCCATCATGCGTTTCGCTACCATCGCCGCTACCGCTCTCTGCCTCGGCTACAACGCCATGGCCATCTCCCTCCCCGAGCGAGAGGCTCTGCCATCGTTGAGCGAAGACTCGCAGTTCAGGTACGTGCGACGAAGAAGTCTCTTTCCACATCATCCCTCCAATCTCCTGCTAACACTCCACTCCAGCGACGACCTCGCCAAACGCCTCACCATCGAAGAGCAAATCGCCATTCTGGGCGCAGGCTCCATGGTCGCACTCAACGTGAATGCAATTGCGACCTACGTATCCAATCTCATGAAGGCGCAAAGCGAGGCCAACACTTGTGGTGTCATCTCCGGTGCTGTTGACGGGTACGTCATCTCTCTCTCTCTCTTCGACTTCCACCACCTCCACTTCTCCCTTTCCCCATTCCCTGTGTCCAACAATCCCCCCTTCACCCCCCATCCACACCCTTCCTACCGCCCACTAACCCCTCCCCCTCTCCAGCGTAAACTACCAATACCACGCGGCCACAACCGGAAAAAACTGCGACACAACCGCCGAAGTCAAAACCATGAAAGACGCCGTAACGCGCGGCCTAGAGTTCATGACGAACAACAACATCAACCAGGCGTGCTTCAACATGCAGCATGGCGGGACGTGGAGGGGATTGCTGCAGCTGGCGAGTGGGGATCGGCAGGTTGTTAATGGAAAGTGTGATAGTGTTACTTATACGCTTACTGTGTAGGGATAGGGATAAGGGGGATGGATGGGATGGAGAGGGTATGGGGATGGGATGAATGTGTAGAGGAATGGATTTGATGGTATTTGTTACTCTTATCACGCAATTTGTTGATCTCTGAGTCTACCACTCTTAACTAACTGTCTTTTGCCCTTACTCTTTCTCTATTCTTCATGACCTTGATCCAACAGTAAGGAGTGTACGGTGCCGTGATCAATGAAATGCCATTCTTCCTGCTCAGTCTGACATCCATCATCCATCGCCTGTTTTCTTTCCAGGCTTCCGAACTAAGATCCGTCTCCATGTAACAAAGCTTTGATCAGTATCCTTCGACATGTCGGAGAACGGGCTGCCTGATGATCCATGGTATTGCCTATATACATACATCCTCTTCCACAAACATCTCTACAGCTTGGCAAACACAGTCGGTACAGCCCCACCCATCTCCACAAGCGTACTCTTATTCCTGACCCAAGCCTCAAGACCCTTCTTACCGTTCTCCACACCAACACCACTCTGCTTCCAGCCTCCAACGCTCATCTCAGCTGGACTCTCGCCCCAGGTGTTGACCCATGTGATACCCGCTTCGAGCTGAGCAATAACCTTGTGCGCTAGGTTAAGGTCCTTGGTGAAGACACCCGCCGCAAGACCGACATCCGTGTTGTTGGCGCGTTGGACGACTTCCTCGACGGTCTTGTATGTAAGGATAGACATGACGGGGCCGAAGATTTCTTCGCGCACAATCTTCATGTCGTCGGTACAGTTTGTGAATACGGTGGGTTGAACCCAGTAGCCGTTCTGGTACGCTTTGTCGCTATGTGACGCAACCCATGATGGGGTTTCGGGGCCGCCGCAAAGCATCTTCGCCTTGTCGTTGTCGCGGCCGTGCTTGATATATTGTATGACCTTCTCGTAGTGCGGCTTCGATACTAGCGGGCCGAAGTTGGTGGCCATGTCGTGGAGGTTACCCGGACGGATGTACTGCATCTTCTCCAGTAACCGCTTCTCGAATTCCGACTTCATTGCTTCGGGGATGAAGACTCGTGTGCCGTTGGTGCAGACCTGTCCTGTTGAGAAGAAGTTGGCTAGCATTGCGCCGTCGACTGCCTGGTCCACGTCCGCGTCTGGCAGGATGACGCATGCCGACTTGCCGCCCAGCTCCATTGTCACGTACTTCATCTCGCCAGATGCACTGCCTGCGACCTTCTTGCCTGTCGAGACCTGCCCTGTGAAGCTGACCTTGGCGATGCCGGAGTGCTTGGTGAGGTATGCGCCGACTTCACCGCCGCCCTGGACGACGTTGAAGACACCCGGCGGTACTCCAGCTTCAGCGTAGATGTCTGCTAGTACGGTGGAGTGCAGTGGTGTGAACTCTGACGGTTTGTAGACCATGCAGTTGCCGGCTGCCAGACAGGGCGCAGACTTCCACAGCGCGATCTGAATGGGGTAGTTCCACGCGCCGATGCCCGCACACACGCCCAGCGAGTTCTTAGTCGTGTACACCCATGCGTCTGGTCGTAATTGTGCTGTCTCGCCGTTCATGCCACCTCCGCCTACGAGGTTCGCAAAGTATTCGAGGACATCGGCGCCGGTGACTACGTCTACGGTCGAGGTCTCGGAGAAGGGCTTGCCGGTGTCGCTGGTCTCGATGCGGGCGAGTTCGTCATTGCGTGCGCGGAGCAGGGCAGCCGCTCGTTGGAGAATGCGCGCGCGCTCGATGGGTGGTGTCGCGGACCATGCGGGGAAGGCTCGTTGCGCCGACGCTATCGCAGCATCGATGCCAGCGTTGGAGGTTGTGTGGATGTTTGCGACGGGTTGGGCGGTCGCGGGGTCAATCGTCTGGAAGGTGGAAGTAGATGAGCCTGACTGAAGCTTGCCGTCGTAGTAGGCGGATCTAGGCGCGTATGGGAGAGACATGGTAAGTGGCTTGTTGGCGCAATGGAAAAGCCTGAGGTTGCTTCTGGTGTTGACGCGGAGTCGCAAGAGTTTGGTCGCCACGATGGTCACGATGAGCGAAATGTACCGGGAGAATTCTTATGCACAGTTTGATCTGCGCGTGTCAGCCAAGCAGTCAAGATTGGCGCGGTGATGTAACGTGAACGAACATTTGTATGGGCGATAGCGGCGGGGAGCTTGTCTGCAGCTGTTGCGCCTCTACTTCCTTTCAAAATCAGTAATCCTTCGCCTTCGGAACGTCGCCGAGGGGTACGTCAGCTGAGGGATATGCAAGGGATGCGAGCGAGATAGAGAAAGTAGCAGCGCGCGCTTCGCCTAAGGCTTGCTAATGCTATAGTCTTTTAATATTATGTAAGATTTTTATTAGTAAACTAACAATTCTACAGCCTATAAACTAGTTCTAAAAGAGTAAGGTCTATTACTAGCTTACTAAAGAACGTATAACTAAAGGTTTTATCTACTCTTAGAAGTATAGTATTAAGTAAGCTAAAGCTTAGAGCCTTAGCGCTACTACTTTTAAAGTAGTTAAAGCTTTTAAATTTAGGCTAGCTATAGAGCTATTTTAATACTAAAGTACTTTATAAAAGAATTTTAATACTAATCTCTAAGAAGATTATAATATAATTACACGTGCTTATTAGCTTATAACTAATAAAGTAATATATTCTAAAGGTTTATAGTTAGAATATATATACTAAAATTTCTTTTAGTAAAAGCATACTTTTTCTATTTTTGTTATTTCTATAATAATAATAATAATTAGAACTCTAAAGATTATAGATATAAGTAGCTTAAATCTAATACTAAACACTATACTAGTACTTTAAACTATTTATAAGTTTCTTAGATAATTATAAGTATAAAACTAATTTATTACTAGTTATATTATCTTACTACTTTACTAAGAAGCTTTACTAAGTTACTTTATTATTACTATATTAATTACTTTTTATATAACTATATTACTATTACTTATTAAAGCTTATATAAGCTACTTTATCTTTACTAAAAGAAAGTTTATTAGAGAAGCTATTCTAAAAGCTATTCTAGTAACTATAAAATAAGATACTATTTATATAATAAAAGATACTATATAAAGCTATATCTTAGATTATATATATTATTCTAGAGCTATAAAGAGTTCTATAAAGAGTTTTATTAATACTTTTATTATTTTAAAAGGTTATCTAATTAAAGTAAGGCTTTTATTTATTTATTCTTCTATTCTTATATTTAAGAAGCTTACTAATAAGATATATAAGCTATTCTAGAATAGTAAGTATAATCTTAATTCTATAGACTAGATAGAAGATTATCTAATTAGTAAGCTAACTAGAAAAGAGCTATTAATTACTATTACTATTTATATTTATAATTTTATATATATAGTAAGACTTAAGACTAGAAAGTCTTTACTATCTCTATATTTAGAGTAAGCTATATACTAGTAATATAAGGCTATTACTAAAATTCTAGATATAAAAGATAATAAAAAATAAAATACTAGAGATAAGGCGTTTATAGTATATTTTCTTTTATCTAGTACTATTACTTAGATAGACGCTATAGTTACGTATTATAGTTATCTTAGATAAGACTTATCTTAAAAGTAGTAGCTATTATATTAATATTACTAGAGAATAGAGATAAGATTATAGTTAATAGCTAAGAATAGATATAGTAAGTTCTATTAGTAGTATTTCTATTACTATATATTATCTTAGTTATTACTAGATATTTCTAGTTATTTCTAATTATAGTATAAACTAGAAAGTTATATAGGTAAGTGTAGAGTTAGTCTATACTATAGGCTAGTAATAATCTTATTACTAATAGTAATATATTTTAAATTAATATTAAAATTATTCTAGTAGTTCTAAAAGAAACTAGTATAAAGTCTTTTAACACCTTTTAATATTTTTTAATATCTTTTTATCTCTCTCTAGGTCTAAAAGATAGAGTTTATAGTGTACTTTTTTTAAAATTAAATAATTATATAATTATATAATTATATAATTACGTAATAACGCGTTACTATATTAGATTTAATAGTAAACTTAAAAATCTCTAATATAAGCCTAGATTTATAACTTATAATACTTATAACTATACTACTTCTACTACTAATATAATAGTTACTATACGTAATTATAACGCGCTAACTACTTTATATCTATTACACTTTACTAATAGCTATCTAGACTATTAACTAGTACTAGTACTAGTTTTATATAATTATATAATACTAAAAAAAAACTAAGTAAGTCTAGCTACGCTAGTATAAAGCCTCTAAACTAACCTAAGATACTTATATAATATCTATATAATTACTAGTAACTTATATTCTATATATAATTATCTATAAGTCTAGCTATATTAGCTATATTATATAACTACTACTTACTATCTATATTTACTTTTATCTACCTACCTATCTACTTATTCTTTATTTATACTAATAACTTCTAAGCTCTTATAGCTATAGTCTAAACTTTATAATAATACTTAGATTATTCTAGAGCGCTTATAACTATTATTTCTTAGCTTACTAGCTCTATTACTACTATACTTATATCTATAGCTTATTTCTTATCTTTTTAATAATTCTAAGCGTCTCTAACTTCTAGAGTAAAGTTTAGAAATAGAGTTCTTTTAACTATATCTATCTTTTTACTACTATCTATACTAGTACTATTATTATATTATATATTACGTCTACTCTTTTCTAACGCTTAAATTTCTTCTAAGTAAAAGTCTTATCTTTTTTCTTTCTTATAGTATAGTATATAAATAGTATATTTATCTAGAATAGCTTAATAATAAAGAGTATATCTATATAAAGATAAGTATATAGTACTTTATTCTTTAGGTTAAATTCTCTTAGTAAAATAACGTTTATAAATATTACTATAATATTCTTAGAATTATCTTTATATATCTATACTTAGAGGTATAAGATATTAAAAGTTATATTAGTATTAGTAATACTAATCTTATAGAAGACTAAGCCTATTAGTAGTACTAAGTAACTATTATCTAAGCTAGATACTAAAGAGTTAGAAGTATCTACTTAGGTAGTAAGTATAAAGAGAAAGGCATTTAATATTTTTAAGATAATATTAGTATTAGTATTAAGTTTAGAAGTTATATCTAGGTATTTAGCTAGATATTTAGCTAGAGATTTAGATTTCTTAGAAATATAAAAAGCTTTTAGAAATATAAGAAGTTCTTTAAGATTAGAAAAAAAAAAAAAAAAAAAGTATTCTCTATATATAAAGCTTTTTATACTTTTCTCTAGACTACTATTCTCTATACTATAGTTTATCTACGTAAATATTTTTTTATATTTTATAGTAGTATAGTACTATAATTTAATATTACCTTTTAGACCTAAAGTTTACCTATATAGTACTTCTACTTACTTAGCTTTATAGCTAAGAGAAAAACTATATTATACTATACTCTAACTTCTACTCTAACTTCTACTCTTTTTACTAAAGTCTTTACTAAAAGCTTTCTTTTAGAGAGCTTCTACGTTAACTTTTAAAGATATTTTAATATTTTTATAGCTTTATAGCTTATCTATTACTATCTTTAAGTCTATTTCTAAGTATACTAGAAAAGCTTCTATTACTATTATCTTCTATAAGTACGTTATTATTATTATTAAAGTACTATATTTATAGTAAATATTAGAGAGAGAAAGTTTTATTAAATTCTATAGTTATATATAGTAAGTATATAGTATTTAGAAAATATATCTATAATAAGATTACTATATAAAGTTACTAACTACGTTTTATTACTTTACTCTATATTAATACTTTACTATAATTAATATTTTTTTACTATAAAAATAACTCTAAATTAGACTTAAGGCACTAATTATATAAGATAGTGCCTATTAGTTAAGAATATATTTTAGTAAATTTTATTTTTAGCTACTTAGCTATAACTTATACTTAAAAAAACTTAATTTTTTTTACTACTTTCTATCTTAAACTATACTAATATATACTACTATAAGCTAAAATACTTATAACTAATACTATTTTACTTTTTATATAAAATAAAATATAAGTATTAATATAAGTAAGTGTTACGTCTAGAAGTATAGAAATAAATAGAAGATAAATTATTATATTATAAGCTTACTTAGAAAGCTCTCTTAAGTAGTAAAGCTCTTAAGAGCTTATCTTAATCTATACTAGTATAATTACGTGCTATACTCTTAAGAAGTATCTAAAGGTGCGTTCTATAATATACCTTCTAAGTAGCTTATAAGAGTAGACTGCGTAGTTATAATAAGCTCTCTTATTATAGCTAAGAACGCTAATTACGTACTTATTAGAGCGTGCGTAGCGCTAAGAGCTTACTTAGCGTATACGCGCTAATTATAATATTACTAAAAATTATTTAATTAGCTAAACGCTCTCTACCTCTTACCTAAAACAAGAGTAAGTATCTCTAATTTTTATTAGTACGCTTACTAACTCTAGCAGCATACTCTATTATACTAATTAAACTAAGTATACCTCTCTATATCTATCTCTAAGCTCTATAGCATTATATTAAATAAGAATAAGTATAAGTATAAGAATAGCTACTCTTCTAAGAATAAGTAGTCTAGTTCTAGCTCTATAAGCGCCTCTAAGGTAACTTCTTTAAGCTCTAGTTATATAAGCGCGTTAAAGGCTAAGCTACTAAGCTCTAATACCTCTAACTTCTCTAAGTACCTAGCTACTCTCTTTAAGGTAGAGAATTATAAGCGCTTAAATAAGCTTTATAGTATTTCTAGAAGCTCTTCTAAGCGTAGTTCTTCTAGTAAGAAGTAGAGCTCTAGTTCTATAAGTGCTTCTACTTCTACCTATAACCTATTTACTACTCTAACTTACGCTTCTAAGAAATCTAATCTATTTACTAAGTATAGTAATATAGTTACTTAAGAGTAAGCTAATAATATTTTACGTTATAATAAGCGCGCTGCCTAGAAGTACGCTAATAAGTAGTACACTTGCAACCTTAAAGCTAAGAATAAAGTAGAGTAAGAGTATTATAACTAGATTACTTATAAGTATTATATTACTAGTTAAGCTATAGAAAATAAGCAGCGTCTGCGTTATAAGTGTAATAAGTAGGTTAAGCGCAACTTAGAGCGTAGTAATAAGAATTCTAAAGCTAAGGTAATTACTAAAACTAAGCGTTTTAAGTCTAAGAATAAGCGCTTTATTAATAAGTAGCGTACTAAGTAAAAACGCTTTAAGATTCTACTTCTAAGAGCTATTAAGCTCTATTAAGAGATAGTTCTAGAGAAAGTAATCTACTAAGCGTAGTAGTCCGCTAATTCTATTAGCGTAATAGAAAAGTATAATAATAAGTAGGCTAGTAAGACTACCTAGAAAGAGCATACTAACTATAATTCTAACGTTACTACGCTTTCTTAGAAGCTTTCTAGTAATTTCTATAAGCAGCTTTCTAAAGTTACTATTATAGTTTCTAGTTCTTTAGCTACTAGTAATACTTATTCTAATATTCTATTTCTAGATTCTTTAGGTTCTAAGAGCTCTACTTCTAAGAATTCTACTACTATCTCTTTTAATAATTCTAAGCTTTCTACTAAAGCCTTAGATAAGCTCTCTATTTCTTAAGAGAGTAGTATAGTTTATAACACTTTACCTTTCTCTAGCTCTACTTCTAAGAAGAAGTATTCTTTTATTATTATAAGTAGTATAAAGAGCTCTCTCTTTAATCTAGAGCTCTCTATCTAGTCTAATAGTTTAGATATTACTAATTCTTCTAATAAGTATAATAATAAGAAGTATAATAGTAAGAAGCATACGCTTAATAAAGATTCTAATAATAAGAATAATAGAGCTTTAGTAACTAAGTCTATACGCAAGCGCAGCTCTAAGAAGCTTATTTTTATTACTACTAGTAAGCTCTATAAGATAGTGTGCCTCTAATACTTCTAGTCTATAAGCACTAGAAAAGCTACTAACTTTCTTTATAAAAACTATATAAGCATTAATAAGAGTAAGAAGTCTAAGCGCTGCTTTACTAGTGCTATTAGTAATTATAAATATAATAATATATACGTATACTCTTTTTTAAGCTTAAGAAGCTTTACTAACTCTTTTTTAAACCTAAGTGTATAGAGAAGGTTACTAAGCGTATAGTTAATTAGTTTCGCACTATAGAGTAGAACCTAAAGACTAGTTATCTACTTAATATTAAGAACTCTTACTTTTATAAGCTTATCTGTAACTATAACACTACTTTTAAGTAGTGCCTTAAGTATAGCTATATAATCTAGAGGCGTAGTAAGAAGTAGAGCTTTAATACCTTAAAGATAGAGCGTAACACTAATAAGTCTAAGAATACTTCTAGTATTAAGTAGTTTTAATCTAACCTTAATAATAAGACTAACAACACTTCTACTTCTAAGTAGCGCTCTTCTAGTAAGTTTTATTCTAGTGCTCTAACTTCTTAGTACTAATAAGCTTTATAGAACTTTGTCTAGTAGTTAAGTAGGTTAACTATAATAAGACTATAGACAATAGTGCAGCGCTCTCTAATAATAATAATAGAAAAGCATCTTCTAAGACTATTACTAATAATACTATTATAGTTACCTATAAGAGTATTACTACTAAGCTTAGTTACGTATTTACGTTTATAGAGAAAGTTATACTCTTTTAGTTCTTTGTCTTAGAGTTTAAGTATCTCTAAGCTTGCAAGAATACTACTAATAACTAGTAGTACTTCTCTAACTTTGCGCTTAGATAACTAAAAAAGCGTTACTCTAATTATAGTTCTAGGTATACGCTTTCTTATCTTACTACGCTCTTTAGAGCGTGTACTTTAATAAAAGTCTTTTCTAATAAGTAGTTTTCTATAGACCTATAAGAGAGACTACGCTTAAAATACACTTTCTATTACTTTCTAAGAAAAGTAGTAAAAAACTCTTTTATGCCTTATAAGCTTTATAATACTACTAATAATTTAATATTCTTTATATTTAACTACTTCTTAAAGTAGGTAAATTACTAAACTAATAGATTTTTAGTAAGCCTATTAGCTAGTATACTCTTAGTCTCTAGGTACTTAACTCTAAAAGACTCTTTAGTATACTCTTACCTTAGCTATATATTTTAGATATTAATATATCTAAAGTGTATTATTATATACTTATTAGCGCTAACTACTAAGTATATAGTCTACTAGTTATTATAGAAAATTATCTACACTACTTCTAAGGTAAGTGTAAGCTTCTAAAATAGCCTCTTAAGAGCTATTACTTCTTTACTAATATACTTAAAAGTAAGAAGCTCTACTTCTATAGTTAAAGTTATTATAGTTATCTATTATACTACTTTCTAAATAATAGTACTTCTAAAGAGTATAATAAAGTAGCTCTATAAAGAGCGCCTAGTCTCTAGATTATCTATAAAAGAAGCGTTGCTACAAATTATAAGCTCTACTCTAGAGTGCGCTCTATAGTAGATAGCCTAATAGTAAGTTTTATATAAGTATATAATTACTTAGTTAACTACTTTAATATACTCTTTACTTAGATTTATAAGAAAGTGTAAAAGCTTTAAAGTAGCGTATACTATATTAGGCTGTAGTATAATAGCTATATAGAGTAGTAATCTAACACGCTCTTAGTAGTTTTTAACTACTTTCTTATCTACTTTACCTATTAACTTTATAAGCTCTTAGCTTAGAAGTAGTGTAGTAGAGCTTAAAAAAGTACTTTCTAAGTTAAACTTCTTAGTAAGCTTATCTAAATACTTATTATATATAAGTATTATAGTATAAGCAGCGTAATTACGTAATACTCTTACTTCTAGAAACTATTTAACTAGGCCTTTCTCTTCTAAGTTATATACTACTTTTATTATATTAGTAACTTATAAAGCTCTTTAATAAGTAGTACAGTAATATATAAGTAGTATATTATTAACGTAGAAGAGTAGAAGAATTTTTCTTTATTTATTAAAGAAGAGATAAGGCTCTTTTTTAGAAGTAATAAGACCTGCTTTCTTTACTATACGTAAGAGCTCTTTATACTAGAGTAGTAGAGAGTTCTTTAGTCTATAGAGAGTACACTTAAGCTTTATACACTTACTAAGCTTCTTAAAGCTATCTAGTATATTATATACTATAACTAGCTAGTGCTCTTAGTGCGTATAAAGAAATACTTCTATAATATTAAACTAGAGAATCTCTAGATTAAACTTAGCTACTATTACTATTACTATTCTAAAAGAGTATAAGGTAAGCGTTACTACATACGTAGAGTATATAGAATTAATTACTTATAGATCTTCTCTTACTACTATGTAAGCTTTACACTTAATAAAGTAGCTATTCTAATTAACCTTATATATAAATACCTACTTTAGTAGAAGTAAGCGCTCTTATACTAAGAAGCGCTTAATCTTCTTCTAGGTACTTACTTAATAGAGTATATTAATCTTCTTATTATAAGCCTTGTAGAAGAGCTTTCTATATAGATAGTTACTAAGATCTTTATACTTCTTTAGAAGTAGTAGTAGTTAATTATAGTATACGCGTTTAGATAGCTTATACTTTTATAAAAGTATATTACCTAAGATTATAGCTACTATAATTAAGTAAATAGTTATAAGCTCTTTCTAGTCTTCTTCTACTCTATATAAGTATTAGAGAAGACTATTTAGAAGATTATTATCTTATATACTATTCTATAGATTATACAGCGTATAAACTTCTAGTTCTTCTACTCTTAGGTCTTTACGTTACTCTTTAATTCTAGAGCTTAATTATATTAGTTCTCTATAATTACGCCTCTAGCGTATTAGTCTAGAAGTAGGTAGTAGTTCTATTTTGCCTTATTCTAGAGAAGTTCTAAATATAAAGCGTGCGTAGAAATATAGTATACTTAGAGGTACTCTATTCTAATAAGCACTATATACTTTATTCTAATAAAAGCTTCTTATATTAGAAAGCTATTTATTACTTAGTACTAGTAGACGCTCTTCTCTAGTTTAGTACACTTTCTAGGCACTACTATTATACTTCTAACTAGACCTTATAGTCTAGTACGCTCTAGGCTCTAGTGTTTACTCTAGAGTAAATAGGCTAGTATGCTCTTAAGAGTCTGCATAGATTTCTAGTAGTTAGCTAGCTAAGCTTTCTATCTATGTAGAAAATGTATTATATACTACTTATTAATTAGGCTAGCTAGCCTATTTAATAGTAAGCTATAACACACTACTCTCTAGCTTCTAGATAGAGTCTTTAGAAGTATACTAGTCTTATATTTTACCTACTATAGCGCAGAGCTAGTTAAAGATATCTTTATACGCTTCTTCTATATTATATAGCTTATCTTTATATAGAAGATTAATAATATACGTAAGCTCTTCTACTAAGTGCTTCTAGCTACTTTTAGCGCTACTCTTATAGAAAAGCTCCTTATTAAAGCTTATATTTCTTATTATAATTATTTAATTAAGCTTTAGAACCTATATTCTATAAATATTAGACGCTTTATATTCTACTAGGTATCTAATATAGCTTCTTAGTATAACTTTAAAGTTACGCTTATCTTGTCTAGCTACTTACTCTCTATTAAGTAAGTAAGCTTTGTAGCTATAGGCGTAGATAGTGCTCTAATCTAGGTAAAGGTTAGCTATAATAGTATAGACCTTCTTACTATACTCTATACACTATACGTTAAGTATAGTGTTAGGTGCTAAGAGATTATAAGTATATAATAGGCTTATATTATATAGCTAGGTCGCTGCTTCTATAATATCTAGCTAGAGCTTTTTAGAGAGATTTGCACTAACTCTTATCTTAATAGACTTAGTAATTATCTTCTAACTTACTCTCTCTGCTCCTCTATTTAGTTTATAGGTATAGATAGAGGTATACTCTATAATAATACTCTACTCTTTAGCCTATATCTTAAAGCGTAACTTGCCTCTCTAAGGTAGCGTTGCAATATTATTATCTTAGATAATAATATAGATATTAAGCTTATACTAAGCTATAAAAAAGCTTATAAAGTTATAAAAGACTCTTATAATCTCTATAAGCGTTTTAGCTTAGAAAGTATATTAATAGATCTTACTACTATAATTATCTTTAAGCACTATAATCTAGAGCTCTTTATTATAACTAGTAGAAAAGTTAAAAAGATTCTATAAGATCTTCTAATAAGGTCTTAGAGCTTTCTTACGTAGTTACCTAGAGATACGCTACCTTGTATAAGTAATAGCGTAATACTTATACTTACTTTAGCTTATTCTCTTAATATACATATTACGCGTATTCTTAATAAGAGCTTAGAGCGCTTCTAGACCTAGGTAGCCTACTCTTACGTGCTAAAGCTCCTCTAAATTAGACTAAGAGAGGCTTCTCTAGAATTATTATAAGCGCTAGTTATTAGTTACACTTATTATAGTTAGGTAAAACTTTAAAGAATTATATTTAATAAACGTAAGCTTATACTCTCTCTTAAGCTTTACTAGTATAAAGTTATTAGTAAGCGTTTCTATATAAAGCGTTAAGTCTAACTCTAGGTACTATAGTCTAGCTTTATTAAGAGCTACTTCTAAGATAATATTAATATAGAAACTCTCTATAAGCGCTACGCTTATTAGAATAAAGTTCTCTATATATAGTCTTCTTTTTCTAGTTAAAGCGTTTCTAATTCTTTATATACTATATCTAAGTACCTAGAAGAAAAAGCTTTCTACTTCTATAGTGTAGAATTTATATACTCTTATAAAGGTCTTTAGCTTAAGTAGAGATATATTATTAATAAGATATACTACTACTCTATTATCTAAGATAGTGCTTACAGAGAGTAGGTAAACATTAAAATCTATAGTAGAGTATACACTACTAATACTTAGCTAACTTATAATAAGAGTAGAGTTAATAAGCATTACCTAAATTAACTCTAAGTAGATAGAGTTTAGGCTCTTAATCTATACTTACTATAAAGCAGTCTATCTCTTCTTATTAAGAGCTCTCTATAGGCTATTATACTTTAAGTCTCTAAGCTTAGTAGTAATCTTAGCCTTAGCTTTATTAGAAAGCTTTAGAAGTTTGCCTATAAGCGCTGTTTCTAAACGCTTATATATAGTAGTAAACTACTTATAGTACTATCTATATAAGTAATTCTTCTTAGACTTCTAGAATAAGTTATTATTATTAGAAGCTTGTTGCGGTGCTTCTATAATAGTAAACACACTACCTCTACTAGTAGAGTAAGTAGTATACTCTTAGATTAGCGTAGTAAAAATCTTTAATACTTATTTAAGAGTAACCTAAGTTCTACTAATAGTAAGAGCTTTAATAAGGTCTTGCTACATAGAGCGCCTCTATTCTAGAGTAAGCCTAACACTAATTACTTCTAAATAGTTCTAGATAGTAAGCGTATTATTAACTTTAGTAAGTTTATACACTTTAGCTTAGGCTAGAATATAAAAGTATTTCTATTACTAGCGCTTAGCGTTAATACGTTCTTATTACGCTTTCTAGAGATATACTCTATACTATAAGCGTATAAGATTCTTAGTATAGTTCTTCTCTAGAGAAAGCGCAGACTTAAGGTATTTAATAAGTACTTATAACGTAGCCTCTTTCTCTATAGAAATAGAGAGCATAGTAGAAGCTAGAAGCTTTAGACTAATAGTCTAATTAATCTAGTTCTAAAGATACTCTATATAAGTACTCTTTAACTACTATTCTATTACTTATACCTTATACTTTATAATAGATAGGTTATACTTATTAGTGTAGAGCTTATTAACTAAAGCGTTCTATATAATTACTACTAGCTCTAGAGCAGTTAGAACGCTTATCTAGATAGAAGTAGCTATTTTAGCGTTAGAGTTAACGTTAGCCTAAATTTCTCTACTTAGAGTATAGAATTTAAACTAGGTAAACTACTTAGGCTAATACGCTAAGTTAGTAAGCGTAAAAGCTTCTATAGAGATTGTTATAGAGTTACTTATTATAAGTAATAGAGTAGTGCTTCTATAGAAGCGCAAAGATTAGTAATAGAATTAGTATTACTATACTCTATTAAACGCCTTGCGTTTTAAGTATATAAATACAGAACTATATTATCTTCTTAAAGTGCTAGGCTTATAACTATTACGTCTAGAAGTATAGAAATAAATAGAAGATAAATTATTATATTATAAGCTTACTTAGAAAGCTCTCTTAAGTAGTAAAGCTCTTAAGAGCTTATCTTAATCTATACTAGTATAATTATGTGCTGTACTCTTAAGAAGCATCTAGAGGTGCGTTCTACAATAGTAAGCTTTATAATATATAACTTTATTAAGTAGAAATCTAAATCTTAAGTAGTAATACTTATAGCTTAAAGAGCTACTAATTCTAAAGAAGTAAGAACTATTACTAATACTCTAAAAAATATATAACTAAATCTTTTATTTACTCTTAGAGGTATAGTATTAAGTAAGTAAGCTAAAGCTTAAAGCTTTAGCGCTACTATCTCTAAAATAGTTAAAGCTTCTAAATCTTTTAAGCTAGCTAAGAAGCTATTTTATTATATACTAAATACTTTATAAAAGAATTATAATATAATTATATATACTTATTAGCTTATAACTAATAAAGTAATATATTCTAAAGCTTTATAATTAGAATATATATACTAAAATTTTAGTAAAAGCGCACTTTGTTTATTCTTTATACTTATATAATAATAATATTTAGAACTCTAAAGATTAAAAATATAAGTAGCTTATATCTAATACTAAATACTATATTAATATATACTTCTAAATAATTTATAAGTTTTTTAGGTAATTATAAGTATAAAACTAATCTCTTACTAGTTATATTACTTTACTACTTTACTAAGAAGCTTTACTAAGTTACTTTATTATTACTATATTAATTACTTTTTATATAACTATATTACTATTATAAAGATTATATAAGCTACTTTATATCTACTATAGTTAGAAGAGAAACTATTAGAGAAGCTATTTTAAAAGCTATTTTAGTAACTATAGAATAAGATACTATCTATATAATAAAAGATATAATCTAGACCTTCTACTCTAAATATATATATTTTAAAGCTATTAATATTTTTATTAATATTTTTATTAATACTTCTATTATTCTAAAGAGTTATCTAGCTAGAGTAAGACTCTTTATTATTTCTTCTTTTATTCTTATTTTTAAGAAGCTTACTAAAAAGATATATAATATATTCTATAGGTACTATTATTATATTTCTAAGAGCTAGGTAGAGAATTATTCTATTAATAAGCTAACTAAAAAAGAGCTATTAATTATAATTACTATTTATATTTATAACTTTATATATAGAGTAAAACTAAGAATAAAGCTTTTACTATCTCTATATATAAAGTAGACTATACTCTAGTAATATAGTACTATCTCTTAAATTCTTAGTATATATAATAAGAAATAGAAAATAAAAGATTTAGCGTTTATAGCTTATCTTCTCTTACTTAATACTATTACTTAGATAGATACTATAGTTACGTATTATAGTTATTTTAAATAAAACCTATCTACTAGTAGTTATTACGTTAATATTACTAGCTACTAAAATAGAGATAAGGTTATAATTAATAGCTAAGAATAGATATAGTAAGTTCTATTAGTAGTATTTCTATATACTATATATTATATTATTTCTAGTTATTTCTAGTTATAGTATAAAAGAAGTTATATAAATAAGTATAGAATAAGTCTAAAATAACTATATTACTATAGTAATATATACTAAATTAATATTAAAATTATTTAGTAGTTCTAAAAGAGACTAGCTTAAAGTCTTTTAATATCTTTTAATATCTTTTAATATTATTTTACTATAAAGATAATACTAAATTAGGCTTAAGATACTAAATATATAACTTAGATCTTTCTAATATTATATAAAGTATTATTTATACTCTTTACTAAAGCTATAATAGAAGCTAGTAAAAGCTTTTATATAAATATATTAAATAAAAATATAAATATATATATATATAGACTAAAGTTAAGCGCTAAAAAATAGTTTAAAATTATAGTATAATTCTTTTAAAACTAGCTTATAGAGAAAGTATAAAGTATCTAAAAGTTATTACTTAAGCTTATAATAATATAGCTAAATAGTAGAAAATTAAAAAACTACTTTTAAAGTATTAATATAAAAAAGTAAATAGTATTTTTAATAACTTTATTATTAAGTAGAAATTTAAATCTTAAGTAGTAATACTTATAGCTTAAAGAGCTACTAATTTTAAAAAAGTAAAAACTATTACTAGTACTCTAAAAAATATATAACTAAATCTTTTATTTACTTTTAAAAATATAGTATTAAGTAAGCTAAAGCTTAGAGCTTTAGTACTACTACTTTTAAAGTAGTTAAAGCTTCTAAATCTTTTAAGCTAGCTAAAAAGCTATTTTATAAATACTAAATACTTTATAAAAGAATTATAATATAATTATATATACTTATTAGCTTATAACTAATAAAGTAATATATCTAAAGCTTTATAGTTAGAATATATATACTAAAATTTCTTTTAGTAAAAGCGTACTTTTTCTATTTTTCTTATTTCTATAATAATAATAATAATTAGAACTCTAAAGATTATAGATATAAGTAGCTTAAATCTAATACTAAATACTATACTAGTTAAATAACTTATAAGTCTTCTTAGTACTTATAAAAATAAAACTAATTTCTTACTAGTTATATTACTTTACTTACTAATACTTAACTAAATTATTTTCTTATTCTTTAATTACTTTCTTTTAAATTATATTACTTTTACTATAAAAAGTTACTATAAGCTACTTTATATCTACTAGAAAGAAAACTATTAAAAAAGCTATTCTAAAAGCTATTTTAGTAGCTATAAAATAAGATATTATTTATAATATAATATCTAATATCTTAGATACTCTAAGAAGTGTTCTAAAATATATAAAAAGCTACTTAGTTAATACTATTAAAGCTTTTATTAAAACTTTTATTAAAGCTTTTATTACTACTATTTTATATATATATTTACTTAAAGTAAAGCTATTAATTATCTTTTTTATTAGTCTTACTATTAAGAAACTTCTTATTACTAATATATATAAGTTCTTCTACTAACCTAAGCTTATTATTAATATAAATTAAATTAATCTTATTACTATAAATATACTAGAAGCCTAAGCTATTTATATTTATACTTTTATATATAAACTAGTACTAACTATAAAACTTTTCTCTAAGCTTATTTATAATACTATAGTTTTATAAATTAGTACTTTAAAAAATATTCTTAGTTATCTTAATAAAGAATTAAATAAAAATAAAAAAGTATTTATAAATAGTTTCTTAAGTATTACTATAGTTAAGTAGATAAAAGCTATAATAGTTATCTAGAATTATTCTTAAGCTATAAGTAAGTAGTTACCTTTACTAGTTACTAAGTATAGAATAAATATAGCTAGTTCTATTAGCGTTATACCTATTACTATATATTATCTTAGTTATTTCTAGTTATTTCTAGTTATTTCTAGTTATAGTATAAACTAGAAAGTTATATAAGTAAGTATAAAATAAGTTTATACTAAAATAACTATATTACTATAGTAATATATACTAAATTAATATTAAAATTATTTAGTAGTTTAAAAAAAAACTTACTTAAAGTTTTTTAATATTTTTTAATATCTTTTAATATTATTTTACTATAAAGATAATACTAAATTAGGCTTAAGACACTATTAATAACTTTATATAAACTTAAAAAAAATACTTTAAGTAATAAAATTAAAATCTACTTTATATAGTTAGTAAGAAATTATTATAATTAATCTAAGCTAAGAGCTTTACAAATCCTTTTACTAGAAGTTTTAGCGGGATAGCGTTGTTTCCTGTCGCTGCTGCTATCTAGCACAAAAACGTCGCTCTAATAGCTGCCGCCCTTACCGCCTAGCGATCGGGGAAGGTGCGGCATCGACCGACAGGGATAGCCAGCTCGGAAGCTGCAGCCCAGCGGGGTCGCGCTAGGCCTAACGCGCCCATCACATCATCGGACGCTTTTACGACGTCTTTTTTTCTTTCACTACCAACCACGGGTGCCATAACCACGTCGTCACCAACACCATTATAGTCGTTGTTGGACGCAATTGATCAATCACACTTACTACCTGCTCACAGCGTGTCATTAGTCACCACTTCGGCCCATCGCCTCTCCTTCCTCGCACCCGTCGCAACATCGCCATCCTGAGGCGTTGGTTGAGCACGTGCACGCGTCCGGTCCAACCGTAAACGGCCCTATTTAGCACAGTCTTATCTGGAAGGCGAACGACACATCTTGCAGCGGCGCACGACTCTCCATTCCCCAGCCTCATCGTCAGCTCACTCTTGCTGCTCCGACCTTCTGCCGACCGCCCGATCGCGACGCCCGGCCCATCTAGACAACGTCGTCTCCTTCGAGCGATAGTCCGCCTGGATATATAAGCTTGCTCCCGACGTGAAAAGCTCACTTTAGCAGAAGTATATTCTCGCCATCACCCCAGGCCCACCACCCACACGCAACAATGGCTTTCGAGACCGTGACCTCCATCCCCAAGGATGCCGAGTATGACTTCGTCATTGTCGGAGGAGGCACAGCTGGCTGTGTCATCGCCTCGCGACTCACCGAATATCTCCCCAACAAGAAGGTCCTCTTGATTGAGGCCGGCCCAAGCGACTTCATGGACGACCGTGTGCTGCTGCTCAAGGACTGGCTCAACCTTCTCGGAGGAGAGCTCGACTACGACTACGGCACCACCGAACAGCCCAACGGCAACTCTCACATCCGACACTCACGTGCAAAGGTCCTCGGTGGCTGCTCATCACACAACACCCTCATCTCCTTCAGGCCGTTTGAGTACGACTGCAAGCGATGGGAAGCCCAGGGCTGCAAGGGCTGGAGCTTCAAGACCTTCATGCGCGTGCTTGACAACCTGCGCAACACCGTCCAGCCTGTCCACGAGAAGCACCGCAACCAGCTGTGCCTCGACTGGATCGACTCGTGCTCAACCGCCATGGACATTCCCGTGATCCACGACTTCAACCACGAAATCAAGACCAAGGGTGCCCTCAAGCCCTCCGTCGGTTTCTTCTCCGTATCATACAACCCCGACGATGGCCGCCGGAGCAGCGCTAGTGTCGCCTACATCCACCCCATCCTCCGCGGTGAGGAGAAGCGCGACAACCTGACTGTTCTCACCAACGCGTGGGTCAGCAAGGTCAACGTCAAGGGCGACAAGGTCACCGGCATTGACCTCGCGCTTCAAAGCGGCGAGAAGTTCACGCTTAACCCCAAGTGCGAGACCATTCTCTGCGCAGGCGCTGTTGACACCCCGCGACTGATGCTTCTCTCCGGTCTTGGTCCCAAGCAACAACTCTCCGACCTCGGCATCCCTGTCGTAAAAGACATCCCCGGTGTTGGCGAGAACCTGCTAGACCACCCCGAGAGCATCATCCTCTGGGAGCTCAACAAGCCAGTACCCGCAAACCAGACCACCATGGACTCTGACGCTGGTATCTTCCTGCGCCGCGAGATCCCCAACGCAGCGGGTGGTGATGGCGACATTGCCGACATCATGGCTCATTGCTACCAAATCCCGTTCTGCCTGAACACTGCTCGGTAAGCCCAACAACCCCACATTTCCGCGCTGCAACTAACATGATCACCAGCATGGGTTACGACTCCCCCATCGACGCGTTCTGCATGACGCCCAACATCCCCCGTCCCCGCTCCCGCGGCCGCATCTACCTCACCTCCGCCGACCCCACCGTCAAGCCCGCGCTCGACTTCCGCTACTTCACCGACCCTGAGGGCTACGACGCAGCCACCATCGTCGCTGGTCTCAAGGCCGCCCGCGAGATCGCCAAGCAAGCACCTTTCTCCAACTGGATCAAGCGCGAAGTCGCGCCCGGCCCGAAGGTCGTCACCGACGAAGAGCTGTCCGAGTACGGTCGCCGCGTCGCACACACTGTATACCACCCCGCTGGCACAACCAAGATGGGTGATGTGACAAAGGACGAGATGGCCGTTGTGGACCCCGAGCTGAAGATTCGCGGTCTCAAGAGCGTCAGGATTGCGGATGCCGGATGTTTCCCCGAGATGCCCACCATCAACCCCATGTTGACTGTGCTGGGTATCGGTGAGCGCGCCGCGGAGCTGATTGCGCAAGAGTGGGGCTGGAAGGGTCTCCAGAAGGAGAGGTTGTAGACGCGCATCGCATTTCAAGAGAAGTGTGTTTGGTGGGTAGATATGTGTTGGTAAGATGGTAAGATAGATGTGAGTTGATAACATAATGAGTGACGACTTTGAACGGTCACCCCAATGCGACAATACCCTTTGCAGCAATCCATATCTTCAATATGACATTGTAAGTGAAGTGAGACGTGCATTATGTCCAGGTCCGTGTCAACCCACTGATCCGTCAACCCAAGAGAAAGGTCCGGCGCTCTCCACTCTCAATCCAAGATGTACCATCGCCGTATCTGCGCAGCTCAGGGAAGTCAGGAGCGGTGATTTTAACAGACTGGCCTTCTTTGTCTTTCGCGAAAGCCGAGTAGGCACTAGCCCATATACTGAAACATCCTATACGTTCGTAGTGAGCATCTTCCTGATGCAGGATGAGTATCTGCAACTCATTCTCCAACCTCGGCGTCTCCCTTGCGAACACCATGCGCCGCATTACAACAATACAAGGGTGCCGTATATCCCCTCTGGTAAGCTGCTCGCTTCCGTAGTCAATGTCCCAGAACGGCATCACAAACAAGTCAACCTCTTGACTGTAGGGGACCTTCGCATAGACTCCGGCGCGAAATCGTGCGCCTTCCTCTACATAAACAAAGTTCAGCATCACGACAGTCGTCTCCAGCTTGAGGAATTTCGATTCTTCCGGAGCAATCGTGCGATGCTGTTCGGACATTTTACCGAAAGCCTCGCCCAGCGGTTTGAAGTCGCCGTTTTGCCAGACTCCAAGTGAGCAGGCTGATGACACAGTTGTGCTGTAGGCGAGATAATCAACCCGGCCTCGCCAGCCGAGTGGTGACCAGCTTGGGAAACCCCTGCGTCGGAGACTTGGAGCAGGATGGTTCCAATGCAATGCTATGGACATGTCCTGGTCAGGGCAGCTTTCTGTCGTATCGTGTCGTTCGACGTGGACCCCCCACGTGTGATCGGTCATCGGCGTGCTCTCTAGTGCACTAATAATAGCGTTCAACGCATCGGAATCGTATGTAAGATCTCGGCGAGTATACTCTCGCATCATCTCCGGTATTGTGAAGCTTGTAGGGTATTTGTTTGGCATCGTGGCTAGAATGTCGCGAAAGCGATCAGGACTCTTCACGTCGTTGGGATCTTTGAGATCATCAGCACAAAAGGTTAGCGTCTCGTATTCCAAGAAGTAGATCCGCCGTCTAGAGAAGTAGCCCTCCTGGAATGTCCACGCTCGGGAACACCAAGGAGAATCCCTGATAGTTCGACTGTCTTTCCTAGTTGTACAGACCAATCAGTACCGAGCCGAGACAGCACAAAAGTCAGGATCCAGCCTGTCGCGGCCGACTCCTTGAAGACCATGATTCGCATCTCTACCAGCTGCTGCGACTAGAGTGACGCTTGCTGAAGCGTAGATTCTCGCCATCTGATTAATCTGTGCGTGTTGAGCTACACTATCCTCTTGGTCGATGCACTACTACATTAGCCACAGCTTGACATATCTCGAAGAGCTCACGTACGTATCGGTCAACCCAGAGGTATCGATAACCCAGCATTATAGTTGCTCTGATGCTGTCCTCTACAGTATCAGGGAGCGCCTGTCGTATATCTGAGACTCGAACAGTCTCTTCTAGCCCCGGGGCGCCCCAGACATAGGACAGCGCTACGAATCTGCAGTCTAGTGGTGCGGGAACCACAGTTCTGTTGTGGCAGTCGATAACCTTGAGTGATCTTAACGTAGTATCTAGCGGTGGCTGGCACTCTTTGTGTGTTGAGACACATTGTTGTATCCAAAGCTTCAAAGACGCGAAATCGACACGCCTAAGAAATAAGCTAAGGAACCTTGGGTCCTCCTTGTCAAGAAGCATCAAGCCAGGTTCGGTGCGATATCCAGTGATCACCGCTCTGCTCTTGAAGTTATCCCAAAAGGATATTTCACCGTTCCAGGGCCTTAAAACCGCTGAGCGTTCCACGCGCATACTGTTTGCTGTTCTAGGTCTTTGAGAATCTGCCAAAGATATCCCAAACAACTGACAGATTGGACAAGAAGAAGTCTGTAGGTCGTTCTTTTCGTCAGGCGAGGCCTCAATCGCGTCAGGTAACGCTCTAATCTCAGTGGGCGCATAATCTCCTTCGCGTTGTTGACATGTCCCATGATAATTCCACGACACCATGGAGCAACCCTCACACATTTTTCCCTCTATCAAACCCATATTGACACCACTTCCGCTTGTCGAAAGAACTGTCTCTTATCGTGGTGCGTAGTTAACTTTTGCATCAGACGAGGTCGTGAAACGCATTCTGGGAACACGGCGCTGTGGGCGTCGGTCTGCTGTGAGGTACGCAACAGCCTTCGGGTCAACGGTCACAAGAACGAGACGAACAATTGTCGCTCTTCAGTGTCGTTAGTAGTGTAGGTAGGTGCAAGGCTCGAGCAGACGAAAGGCTGATAAGATTAGACAGTGCGGGGTATACATCATTAGATGTAAGCCTAATGTGCAGCTGCTGGACATGGCTAGAAGCGGCATGGGCAGGGGACCACTAACATTATAGCAAGATCGGTGTGTGTTATGTAGTCATAAGCCACAGACTTCAAATTGTGCTAACCCCAATAACGGAAACAAAGCAACGTCCTCTTGGAGCTTGACAAAGCGTCTACAATATCGTGATCTATTGTTTTTCTATGAACCAGGTGTGGTTGTGGGTAGATTATGCCCGAGTTTCCGTGCATGGGTCGCGCATTGCGTTAGCGAAAGATCAGGTTCTACCTGAGGGAAACGTAAGTCAAAGATTGGTATCGCACAGCTCGCTCCACTTCTTACAACGGGATTGATTCACGATCATGAATATCTGCAACGAAGTGCGATACTTAGGCGCAATACCCTTGAAGCGAAGAGGTCGCCGTGAAGGCGCCCATCCGCTGTTGCCACATAGATCTTGCGTGAGAATGTTTTAGGCACTCATTTGACAGACGATGTATCAAAGAGACTATAACACAAGTATCCATGCAGTCAGTGCGGCGATAATACTGCAGAACGCTCAAAGTCCTGTACTATTTGCACTACATGTTCCAGGCGTTGTGCTTACGGAGAGCGTGATCGCCGTAGCGCAATGCCGGGAGTTTACCTATTTGCATCACACACACACCAACGCATGCTTTCGTTCACGTACATTCAAAGAAGCAAGCCACACAAAGTCACTGGCTCCATCAGAATTCGCGCGCGATTTCTGTGCCTTGCTTCAAGAACGTCGTTTCCTGGCGCGATTCAGTAAGCCAACACGCGTCTACTTTTGCACCCCAATTGCGTTGCGCGGCGCCCAGTCTTATATCGCTTCATAACATGTGCAATACCGTTGCGCATCATACCGAATCGATTGATCGACAACAACAGCAACTGTTTGATACTGCGACAGAGCTGCTTCAATATTCGGGCATGTAGCAGTCCTGTTCGGACGGTTCTGTCAGGAGCTGGAGGGCTGCAACGGCTGCTGCCCTGACGAGCTAGGCGCGGGTAGCGGCATCGTCGTTATCACAACGGGCAAACCTCGCTAACTGACACCACCCTGTCTCGCGGCGCAATCCTGCTGGAAGGGGTGTCAGGTAACCTAAGATGTCACGGTGTCGCCATCGAATGTCGGGCCAGCAGTGCGACAAGGATGTGCGCCCGCGCGACAACCTCTTCAAAAGGCTGCCGACGTCGTGTGCATTCCTTGGCCAAGATTCCCGACCTCTCTTTGCTTTCGAGAAACTCGAAAAACGCGATATGACGTAGGGTGTTGTGACGCGACGCCTGAGCACGATCACCAGTATGCTTGCGGGCGCGCGCCGCTTCTTGCCAAGTTCCAGCTCTTTCGCCACCGTGCGCACGCTTCGGCTGCTGCTCGCATGCATTGGCATAGCCATTGGAGTCAATATTCTTGTCCTTATTGACTGGACTTACGTCGAAAAGCTACCAAGCGATATACTTGGGAAACATGCATTCCATCCCAAGCCTTTCGTACCATTACCACATGACCTCGACGCGCAAGCCGACAATGGCCTGGACTTCTGGACCTGGAACACCACGACACAGTTCAAAAAGATCAAATACTCTGAATGGCGGGACGGCTCCACTGACGAATGCGCGCTCTTTCCAGTGCATCTGCTCTCGAAGGTTCAGGTCATCCTGAAGACCGGATCAGCAGACGACAAATCACGAACGGATGCTCAGCTCTCAACAGTCATTAAGTGCATCTCCAACGTCTTGATCGTTTCAGATGGAAATCATACCTATGGTCGCGACCATCGGATTATCGACGTTCTAGCAGATTTGCCACCGAAGACGTACCTGAAACCAGAGGACTACGTCGTCTACGAGGCACAGAAGAATGCAAGTCGCCAGGGCACGAAGCTACAGCTGGGTCATGAAGGGTGGAGGCTTGACAATTATAAATTTCTAGCGGAAGTGGAAAAAGCGATTGATCACAACAAGGCGGCTGAGTGGTACGTCTTCCTGGAGAGCGATACATATATGTTCTGGGACAACGTCTTCCGTCTTTTGGAGAACTACAATAGCTCGCTGCCTTACTATTTTGGATCGCCTTCGCCCGGACGAACGTACCATTCTGACGCGCAGCCTGACGTGAAGAAACAAGTTTGGTTCGCGTACGGAGGCGCCGGCTTCATACTTTCACAAGCCGCTGCGCATCGACTCGTTGATCGCCATCGCAACGCCTTCGGTCTCAAGGGTCCTCGTCTCACCACAGAATACAAAGAAGACATCAGGGCCGATTGTTGTGGCGACAGCATACTAGGGTGGGTACTGCACGACAAAGCCGGGATCGATGTCAGCGGTCTATGGCCCATGTTCAGCCCCCATAGACTCGAAAACATTCCCTTTGGTAAAGACCACTGGTGCGAGCCCATCATCAGCCTACACAAAACCGATCCAAATCTCTACAAAGACCTTTGGTCATGGGAGAACGAATGGAAAGCGAAGAGTAACCTTCCTATGCGCTATCGCAACCTGTTATACCGCGCCCTGCTCTCCGCTTTGCAAGGCGAATACCCGCAGCGCGAGAATTGGGACGCAGCCTTCGACGCGGGATTTCAGCTGCCAGATAACTCTACAGTCCATACGAGCCTCGATGCTTGCAGGATTGGGTGTAATGAACACGACGAATGCATGCAGTACACCTGGCATGGGCGACATTGCTACTTTGCCAAAGCATTGTATATTGGTCGTGCGAAGCAGCCGGATGGGCATGACGAGCCAGAGGATAGAAAGTACGTCAGTGGCTGGGATAGGACGAATATGGACGCTCTGAACTTTGGAAAGACGTGTGCAGAGGGGCCGCATTGGGTGAAACCAAGCATCGAACGGAGGTATTGAACGCATAAGATATGTACGCTAGTAACAAAAAGAAGATTACATGCCTTCCATGTAGGAAATTGCAATTCTATCATGGAGTGCGACATGGATGTCGGTCATACATCTACCTTAATCTTCGACCCCGATATCCTTTAACCCTCCCTGCCTCGTCCAAAAGATCTTCCAAGCATTTGGCCACCGCTCTTCCTTGAGCCCCCGAAGCCATTCCGTCACGGTGATCTCAGTATCCGCATACCGGATGACGCCGTTCTTAACGCCCTTCCAACCCTTCATCGGGCCCTTGATGTAGCGATGGTTCGCGCCGCAGAAGCTAAGCCACGGCTCTTCGGTCTTCTCCCCCGTTGGTTGGACTCCCTTCGTCTGTTGGGCGCGCTTGGAGTGGCAATCTTCGCAAAGATCGCAGTTCGGACAGATGAGGCAGTAGTAGATTGGCTGAGTCCACGATGAGATGTTCGTTTCGCATGGTCCGTCGCAGCCAAGACCTCCACCTAGGAACACGTCTTCATCAAGCTCATCGGATTCCGTTTGATCGGCGGACTCTGTTTCAGGCACATCCTGTTCTCCCGGCTCTGTAGGATCCTGCTTCTCCTCAATCGGCTCTTCCGGAAGATCCTCGCTTTCAGCATCATGTGCTTCATCCGTCAGGGAATCGTTCCGAATAACGTCGCCTTCGTTAAACGTTTCGCTTTCTTCCTTCACTAGCTCTTGTTCTGCACCAGCTTCGATGTCGCTCTCGTCGGAACGTGTCTCCGACTGTTCCGGTTCAGGATGACGTCCATAGATCGCAAGGTCGAGGATCGAAAACTGGGTGCTGATCGCGATTCTTGCATCAGACTCTAAGCTGTCCAAAGATGCCAAGACCTTGGCTAGTAGTCGCAGACTTGACGAGTCGTTCCACGAGATGCTGTCTTCAAGACCGGCGACACACTTCTTGAACAGTTCCTTCATGTACCTCTCATATTCCTTTGCAGGGCCCATGATCCGAAGCATATTTGCGCGGAGCATATCGACATGGGATTCTCGAATGTTCTTGTTGTCGTCATCGTTGTCGTGGGCGCTTGGTAGATCTCTCAAGGTGCCCATGATGGCCTCTTTTCTCGTTGGATCAGCAGTCATCTGGAACTCACAGAACAAGATGTCTGCCAGGTCCATTCGGTGGCGCGTCTTTGCCTCATTCATAGAGTCTTCATAGTCAAGATCGGGCTTTGTCTTCAAAGCTAGGAGCTCCTGACGTAGTCTCTTGCCGTTCTCGATATCGCCCAACATTGGGTAGTAGATGTCTGCCACCGCGCCTCGAATGTTGAACAAATGTAGGCTTTGTGGCGGAAGGGTGTTGGCTAAACTCTTCAGCCAGCCGATGAGTAGGTCGGTCTCGTTGCACAGCATCGCTGCCCTTTGCACGCGCTTCACCGTACGCTCCATTACATAATCCTCGAGATTGAACGTGAAGAAGCTATCGCGCTCCTTCTCAGTCCAGCTCTTGAGGATCTCCATTAGCCTTCGCCTATGGGCCTCGTCCTCATTCGGAAAGAGTCGCGTTATGTCGTCCAGAATGGTCCCAGCGAGTGGTTGTTCGCCCTGCAATCTTCTCGCCTCATTGAATGCTTGCAAAGCTTCGTCGGTCTGCTCCAACGTTGAAAGGGCGGAGGCTTTCTCGATAAGGATCGCTACACGTATTGACTTGATCTGATCCAGCTCTTGTTCAGAAGATTCATCGGCCTCGTGATCGGGTAGCATGTTGTAGGCTTCTTCGTAGTGCTTTACCGCGTCGGATGACTGGTTGCATCGACCACATACTGATGCAAGTAGGCGAACTGTAGCGACGTTGTCCAGAACGTCTCCCCGCATACAGTCTACTGCTCTCGTGAGATACACGCTAGCTTCCTTGATCATTGCTACTCCGCGATCGTCATCATCGCACGTTGCGTAACCGTGGTCAGCTAGAGTGCACCCAATAGCCCGTAGTGTCTTGTAGTCTTCAGGTAGAATCTTGTATCTCTTTATGATGGCCTTCATGTATTCAAGTGGCCCAAGTTCATTGGATTCATTGATTTCGAAAGGGAATGACTACAGCGCATTAGAGAAGTCGTTGCGTATGAGGAGTGGCTTACGAGGGACAACGCGGCCCTGACGAATCTGAATCTCTCGGGTATCCAATAATCGTCGTTGGCGTCCAACCAATTGTGGACATGACCGCGAGCAAGCCGAAGCAGAACGTTGTCTTTACGGACCACGGTCGTCCATTTCTTGACTTTACTATCCGAAAATTGTACTAGTAGGCTTGATGACCTGGCTGTCCAACTCAGAAGCGTATCGAACCAAGCGATAGGCACTTCGTCAGCGCGCTCGGGATATATGTCTGTATGTCGCGCTAGCTGTTCGAATAACTTGGCGACGTTGTATGAATTGGCCGTGATGCAGTGCAGGAGTGTTACAACATCGTGAACAACTTCTGGGGTCGCGTTATCCGCGTCCAGCTCCTTGAGATGCTCATACCAATAGCTGATGGCATATACTGTGAGCCCGGAGCTTTGCTCTTCGATTCCTCGGGCCGCTTTCATCATCACAGCCACGCACATCTTCAGAATTGTTAGGTGCGCAGCGGTGGCAGGTGTCCGAAATTCCGTTACACCGTCATCTTCGACACTCACGCTCTTGAAGTATTCCCGCAGTGACCGATCCTGGAAGCAGAGAGGGGAGTCTCCGTACCCGAGCTCTGGTATGCCCTCGTCTATTGGCTCATCGATCTCGTCATCCTCTTTGTCATCGTCCTTTATATCGTCCTCTGGCTGCCGTGATCGGGTAAGTTCGAGGATACGAGAGGAACGTCCGATGATCTCCTCTTCGATGTCGAAGCTGTCGTCGGACAGTGCGAGTTGAACCAAGCTCGATGCCTCGCCGAGGCTAAGCGATCGTTTCGAGAACGCTAGCCACGCGAATAACTTCTTCATCGCCTGGTATTGCGCTTCGGATCGATTTTGTCGGCACTCGTCCAAAAGAAGTTCGTAAAGTCCATGCAAGTTTGGAGGCATCTTCCCCAGTGCTTGCAGAACGGCTCTTTCTCGACCTATGTAAGAGAACCTCCTAAGCATATGCTCGACGTAGAGCATACTGTCTGCGTGTTTGACTACTTCGCGACGAATTGCTGATTTGGTAGTTTGGGTGAACTTGCGCAGGCGCGGCAGTGTGCGAAGACGGTCCTTCACCAGTATCTTCAAATCGTGCTTTATTTCATGCTTAGTGACGTCGAGGATCGAAGGCTGGAGCAGTTGCAGTGTGGGCTTGTCTTCTGGTCGGCTTGTCGCAAAGACTGACACACTGGCGTTTAGGCGCTTGAGATCCGACAGAAACCGCGTAAAGGTTCCACCTTCTTGCACGTGCGCCTCGTCTAGTCCATCGAAGACAAGGAAAAGGCGACCACCGAGTTTGTTATCACTTGGAAACACCGAGAGGAAGAACCTCTCCCAGGTTGACATTGCTGCGGACTCACTGGACTCTTGCTTGATCTTGGCCGCTACCTGTTCGGCGTATCTGTTATTTGATCCGGCAATCTGTAGTGCAGCCGAAGCGAACGCGTTTTGCATTGACTGTTGGTATGGATGCTCCTCCTTGAAATAGAAGTAGGCCAAGCAGTCGTGCTCGTTTTGACGTAGACGCAGCTCTTGGACGGCCGAGTAGGCTAGGAATGACTTTCCAATCCCCTCGGTGCCTCGTAACCAAAGGAGAGGAACTCCTCCACTTACCCAACTCTTGAAGCTCGCATGCTCATGAAGCCATCCGGCCGTTTTGCTTACCTTGGAATCGCGCAAATCTTCGTCTTGGAGCAGGTTCTCTTGGTGAGCATCCTGCCACGAAGGGAAGACATCGTGCTTGTCGGCGAAGAACTTCTTGAGTTCTCGCAACGCTTGGAACTTCCGATCTCCGATGTCACCCTTCGGCTTTTGAGCGAGCTTCTTCTTTTCCTCAATCTCCGGGGCTCTGGTCGTCTTATCCTGGTTTTTGATGATCTGCAGAAGCAGAGCACGATCTTCTAACCGCTCATTTCGTAGGGTAACGATCCCCTCGGTGATGATGAGATGTAGACTGATCGTGCTTGCGTAGACTTCCTGGATACCTTTGTCCAGGCTCGAACGGTAGGATTGTAGCTTCTCATCAAGCTCGTCTAACTTAGAACTATTAGCGACCACCCCTGTTTGAACGGCCACAAGAGCGCCGTAGGTTTCGTAAGTAATCGTTTCGTTGAGTTCCTGTATCGAGGCCTGCATTCCAGCATATGCTGCTATCAGCTCTTCATCTACCTCGTTCCACAAGGTTTTGAGCCAATGCTCTGCCAAATATTAGCACCTTCTCAACATCAGAGCCGTTGTCTCACTGAATCGTTTCTCCTTTATCAGCTGTCGTGCTCTGCCGCATACCGAGAGCTGCATGGAGAAGACCCTCTCAACAGCAATAGCAAGCGGACCGGACTGTGCTTTGTCCTCGAGGATTGACAGTCGTTGGAAGAAACGGGCTGAGTATGCGAAGAACTCCTCGACACGATCGTAGTCTGCTCGGACGCCTGCAAATGCCTATCTCACTTCAACACGGTATCATAGAACGATGCTGACTACTCACGGAAATTATGCGGCTGGCGGCAGTGAACACGAGTCCCACAGGCATCGCTGGAGGAAAAGCACTGACACAGGCCCCGACTGCAGCAAAGCCGTCAATGCAAGTCTGGAGGTTACCAAGATGATCCCCCATCGCCGATCGAAAGTTTGCCTTTTTGGTTCCGTCATCGCGAAACCCTTTGAACTCGTTCATGACCACAGTCGTTTGTCGCATCACGTCGGTGACGTTTCCCACTGCCATCGTCGAAAGATCCTCACCGGTACGTTCTTTGTAGTCTCGTATAGCGCCTCTCCATAGTCGACCGAGATCAGTGGATGTGCTTGGTTGCACAATTCTGGTCGCCATTGTGCGGCAACGGGAATCGGTATTGCGAACGCCACGAGGCCAAGAACGAAGTCGTAGGTGAATTTTGCGAGATGATGCAGGCAAGCATCGGAGTTATAGCATAAGCCATCCTCGCCTTCGAAGCCGGCAGCACCAAGGCGGCCTCGGGTAAGCATGGTTCAGCCTCACGATGCATGCGTTGGTGGCGGGGGGCCGAAAAGAGGTATCACCTATGGAGAGAAGGGGGCGCCCGAGCAATATACTCCCGACTCGAGCTCGGCGTCTCATAGGAGGAGAGTGACTGTTGGGAGCAGCAGCGGGCTACATTGGGAAGCTGCGTGCAACTCAGTCATTCAGCTCCTCGCTCACGTACCGTTCAGCGACATCAAACATCTGCGCGCCTCTCCAGGCTGAACAGTCGCTGGGCGGCCATTCGCTGTCGCATTGTCGCGCTGTCTGGTTTCAATGAGAACGCGATGGTGGGGATGATGAGGGCGCGAGGATGGCCATTGCCATGCGACGGCCACTGCCACTGCCACTGCCACTGCCTACGTAATCAGGTCCAATGGGGATAGCGGGACACGTTCAGCTCGTGCATGAGGAGGTATGCAGCGTTCTGCTTGTACTGCAGCAAAGGCGTATCCTGACAGTGTACAGATGCGCAACATCTAGACCATAATTTGACACACGATGGAACCGATTCTGGTGTGCCCGTAACGAGAATCGAGACCTAGCAGCTCAGACAGCCAAAGCAGCTACCGGCAAAGCGACGGCGTCACACAACGAGTCAAACGCGAATCAAAGTAATCGCGACCAGATCATCGCGAAACAAGGCCGAAATCAAGAAGTAGACAACGAAGACAGGAAAGGAAGTCCGCGATGTTCATCCCTGCCGCATGCCTGCACCATTTTGTGGAGGTGTCGCGGCCCGATTAGCTGCGGAATGTCTTGCGCTAGCGTCTCCGTATCATTATCTGCAGTCAGCACGCAGCTCGCATCAAAACTTATGACGGCGCTGCAACGGCCCAGGCAGCCACCTAGCGGACATGTCAGCTCTCCAAGCCCGGCGGGAGTAGTGTGCTGGCGTTCGCATGTTGAGATGCGCGCCCGATACTTCGGCACTAATCACGATTGGCGGCCGAGGCAGGGTCTTTTTTGAGCGGTGGACCCTTCTTTGATCACACAACATCCATGAATCATCCTTTCGACTTTTCCATCTCAACCAATTACCGTCGCCCCAGCGCCAGGAAACGCGTTCCAGACGCAGATGGCGTCATGCGGGTCGACCGTTAGTCCATCTGTTCCTGCCATCGCGGTGCGGCGCCTTACCACAACCGAAACGGTGGATGGTGAGGCATAGATTTCACGCTTTCGGAGCGTGGCATGCGCGAGCCTAAACCGCGGGCTGCCGACTGTTTCTCTTCTCCCACGTTCTGCATACTCAGCTTTACGACTCGAAAGACTACATACGAGAGCCCTACCGCGACTCCTTATCCTGCTTTGCGCGCATCGCTTGCATCCTCCCGCGAAGCACACACCCCGCTATAGACATCGCAGCAGCGACGCGACGGTACTCGACCCGCCAATAGCCTTTCCAGCAGCCCGCACAGTCGCGACCATGGCGACAACGCCCATCGAACACCCCTCAACCGTCAGCAGTCTGCCCACGCGCCAGAAGCCCATCCCATACTCCTTCGCCAATGGCCGGCGCACCCCGCTGTCGTCCATCCTCCCTCCCCTCGTCTTCGGTACAGCCACGTTCAACTCGCAATACAACACCGACCCCTTCGCGCTCGACACAACTGGTCTCGTGACCTCGGCGCTCACACATGGCATTCGCGCCTTCGATACCTCGCCCTACTACGGCCCCTCCGAACAACTGCTCGGCGATGCGCTCGCGACACCGTTCGTCCGGGAGACGTTCCCGCGCAACTCATACATGATCTTGACCAAGGTCGGGCGGACAGGGAGTGAGGAGTTCGACTACAGCAAGGAGTGGGTGCGCCAGAGCGTCAACCGGAGTTTGGAGAGGCTGCACACTGAATATCTGGACCTCGTATATTGCCACGACGTCGAGTTCGTGAGCCCGGCGGAGGTCCTGGAAGCAGTCAAGGAACTCCGCCGCATTAGGGACGAAGATGGCACAGTTCGGTACATTGGTATCTGTGGATACCCATTGGATGTGCTGGGCGACATGGCTGAGCTCATCCTCCGCGAGACCGGCGAGCCACTCGATGCGGTGCAGTCCTACGCCAACTTCACGCTCCAGAACCAGTCGCTCGCCGGTCCGCGCGGCATGTTGCGCCTGAAGAATGCAGGCGTCGACGTCGTCCCGAACGCCTCTATCCTTGGTATGGGCCTCCTCCGACACGACGGCATACCCGTCGGTGGCCTTGGTGACTGGCACCCCGCCCCATCCTCCCTCCGTGAGGCAGTGCGCAAAGCGAGCCACTTTTGCGACGACTACGGCGAGCGCATCGAGGTTATCGCCATCCGCTTCGCGCTCGAGACATGGATATCTGCTGGCGCGCTGTGCGGATCCCGCGGAGACCCTGCATCAGGCGTGCCCTGGACACACGAGTCCATTGACGATGTCGGCGGCTCCAAGCTGGGTGTCAGCGTCATCGGTGTCTCGCGCGCTCCCGAGTTGGAGAAGACAATGCTCGTTTGGCGATCCATTCTCGATGGATTGGAGGGCGGCAAGGAGACTGCAGTCCAAGCAGGCCGCTGGTACCGTGCGTGGGAGTGGAGCAGGAACCGCAGGAAGGCAGTGCAGATCCTCGCCGAGGGGGTCCAAGAGGTGCTTGGTGACGGCTTTGGCTACGAATGGGCGAGCCCTGACCCGGGCTTCGTCAACAAGAGGGTGAAGGACGCGAAGAAGGCTGCGCAAAGTGATGCGCCTGCAGCGTGGTTGACGCCCGCTGCGAGCCCGGAGGCGGTGCCGGTGAAGGATGCTGGCGAGGTCGCAGAGGACAAGTCTCTGCCGCTACGGTAACAGTGGAGATGATGCACATGTATATATTGAATTGAATCGCACATTTCCTAAAACCTAGCTTATTCGTCGTCGCCCTCTTCGGCTCGTCGACGTGACGGTACAGTACACGATGTCCCTCACCCCAACAGCGACAAGCTATCCACCTACTTATTCGCGAGAACCCCAACCGCCGACGTCTTGCTCTGCCTAATCATCCTCTTATACCCCTCGATCTGCGCAATGCCTACGACAACAAGCTCCTCCACCGTCTGCGCATCCAGACCCTCCTTCCAAAGCATAATCCATCCGTTCGCCTGTGCGTGATCAACCTGCGCAACTATAACAAGACTCGTCTCGTCCCTCAGCTCCTAGGATGCCGCGCCCGCAACCTCTATACCCGTACCCCTCTAATGCAGTTCCTCTAACCCACCGCTATCCTAGGGCGCTAACTAAAGTTAGAGCTAACTCTAGTTATTTTAGTGCTAAGATGTACACATTTCTCTGCGTAGGCAACATTACGTAAGCTAATTCTAGTAAACTTTATAGACTAGTCTAGTTAGATTTCTATAAGTAGATAGCTCTAGTATCTTATACCTAATTTTGTAAAATCTATTTAGTAAAAATATATTAAAAAACGCCTAGCTTCTATTAGATAAGTAACTTCTAATTAATATAGAATATAAGAGATAGTAAAGTAATAGTATATTATCTAGTAAGAATAGATAAATTATTACTTTCTAAATAATAATTTCTTAGATCTACTTATACTTACACTAAGTTAAGTTATATAATATTATCTAACTATCTAGAATATAGATTTCTAATAATATCTCTTTTTTTAGCTCTAATTCTCTAGAGTTAGATAAAATAGATTATTCTAGGCTAAAGTAGACTATTATATAGATTATTATTATCTAGTTATTAAAATATATATTAGTAGATATAGAATACACTATATTATAAAAAAGCAATTTTTTAAACTTATTTTTATCTTTACTTAATAATTTTCTTACTTACTACTAAAATAGATAATAATAGAATATTATAGTAAATACTACTACTTACGCTAGTAGCTAGTGTCTTAGTAGTATTATATTAAGATTTTTTAAATTTCTTAACTATTACTTCTATACTAATTAATAATAATTAGATAAGTTCTTCTAATTTTAATATTTTCTACTAGTAGTCTAGATAGTTTATAATAGTCTATTATAAACTATTATAAAGTATTATAAGTATAATAGATATATTAAGTTAAAATTATATTACTAGTAAGATACTATATTATAGAAAGAGAGAGCTATATAGATAAGATTTTAAAGTTTCTTATCTAATTAAAGCTAGATCTAATTAGATAAAGATTATAGATTTAATCTATAATACTATCTTTCTTTCTTTTTAGAGTAAGTTCTAATACTCTTTTTATATAAAGAAAATTCTATATAGTATATTATAAAAGTAATATTATATCTAAATTATTACTATAATATCTAAGTAATAAAAAAAATACTTATTTTATAAAAGCTATATAAGCTAAAGTATCTTCTATATCTTCTAATATAGTTACTATTCTTCTAAAGTTTATTACTAAGTAGTAGTATTAATATTTAGAGCGCTTATATAGCTTTATAGTTATTAAAGTTAGATAGTATATTATTATTAAAGTATAGAAAAGGTCTATAATAGTTAGCTTATCTTAGATATAGTATTCTTAGCGTACTTATTATATTATTAGAATATTATAGATTCTATTACTTTTATTTCTATACTAGTTTAGTAGAATTATAATTTCTAAGTTAATATAGTCTAATAAAGTATAGTAGATCTCTATTATTAGATAATACTTAGAGTATATCTTAGATACTATAAGCCTTCTAATATAATAGTTTATATAGTATAAGTATTACTTCTAGTTAGACTTTATATACTAAGATAATATATAAAGATAGTTTTTCTAATATATAAGAGATAAAGCGCGTTAGAGTATTATATAACTACTTATAATATAATAGTTTATATAGCTATAGTTAGTTATAATTATTATCTTAATAAAGTATTATTATTAGAAAATTCTATCTACTAGTTAGTATACTAAATTTTATATATAGCCTAGGTCTACTAAAGTATTAATAGTAGAACTCTATAATAAGATTAGCTAAGTCTACTAGATTTATATAAAGTTTCTAAAAGAAATTATTAGATTCTTCTAGATAGTTTTACTATTAGACTCTATACTATAGTAAGCTTTTATAGTTATTTAGATTAGAGTTATATAGCTATTTATTAAAATAACTATTAAGTATAGCTTTAATAAAGTAGTTAGTATTATTATTAATATTTAGGTCTATAAGCTCTATAAAGCTTTTCTTATTCTAGAGTTAATCTAGTAAAGAGTTATTATTAATATAGTAGAGAAGCTATAGATAGAATATATTATACGCTTATATCTCTAGAGTAAAAGTAATCTTATATACTATATTATTAATAATATAAGTAACTAGAAAGAGTTTATAGTTCTTATAGTTAAGAGACTAATTAGGTTTTATAGTATATAGATTATAAAAGTCTACTATAATATAGTTACTAATATAGAAATCTAAAGCTAGAATCTAGTAATTATTTATATACTTTACTTATTTAGCTTAAGTCTATATAATCTATTTATAAAAAAATAACTTTAGCTTATTTAGTTAATCTATAAACTTATTTATATTAAGATAGTTTTTATAAATAGAAGTAGTAAGTTAAGCGTCTAATATCTTAGCTAGTTTAATACTAAAGTATAGATTATAACTCTTTATAGCTATAAATATAAAAACGCTAGTACTTATATTTACTATAGTATTTACTTTAAACTTAGATATTAGTAGTAGTAGTACCTAGTTATTCTAGTTATAATTAATATAAGCTTATAAGTACTACTTTAGAAATATATTAGTATTTTCTATTTAGCTATTAGTTTTAGAATAGTAGACTATTAATAGCTTAAGCTTTATTTCTAGTTATTAGTAAAAACGTATCTAAAAGTAAGAGATAAACTATAAACTATAGTCTAAAACTATATACTCTAGGTACTTTGTTTCTCTCTAGATAAACTTAATAAAAGTGTAGACTAGTGTATCTACTTAGAAGTTAATAATAAAGATAAACTTTTTCTTCTTACTAAGTCTATTTACTATAATAAGTATATTCTTATATATATAACTAGTATTAGTATAAATAGATAAGTAAGTAATATAGTTTATTAAAATTAAACTCTAGTATTAGTCTAGAATTAGAAGTAGATATAGAAATTTTTATTTATCTTCTCTATATAACTTAGCTTACTAATATATTAGATAGACTTTTATATACTAGACTATATTATAGATTATATAAAGCTAATAATACTATTATATAGTTTTAGTATAAGTTTTATATTTACCTCTATAGCTATCTCTATATAGTAAGTAATAAACTTAATTTAATATCTTAGTTTATATCTAGTTTATATCTAGAATATAAAGCTTACTTTATATATATAAAAGACTATTATAAAGTATATAGTTATCTAGTTCTAGATAGAAGTATTACTTATTATCTATTATATTAGATAGTAACTATTATTATCTATTACACTTAGCTTTAATAATAGCTTATAGTATATTATTTTCTAAATAGATATAATAGATTTTATCTATAAGATTACTATTAAAGTTAGCTTCTCTTTTATTAGCTAGTACCTTAACTACTTTAATAGAAGATAGATAAAGTGCGTTAAGAGTAGTAGCTTTAGAACTAGTCTCTACTTTACTATTATTATATATATAGTAGATAGTATCTAGAGTAGTAAGTTAGATATAATTAAAGCTATAATATATAAGAAAAATAGCCTAATAAGTATTTAAACTAGAAATACTAGTTAAAGTAGCTATCTAAAAAGTTAGATTAACTTAATATAGCTTAATAACTATCTACTATTAATACTAGCGCTATTTATTATTAGTATTTTTTAGTAGATTACTAGGTCTATACGTAAGTATATTAGACTTAGTACTCTACTTACTAAGTTAATAAGTAACTTTAAAGTTAAACTTAGATAAGAACTCTAACTAGTAAGCTTAGTAGTAGTTAAAACGCTTATTTATTATAAAAGTCTAGAGTACTTAATAATCTAATAGAACTTTAACTAGATCTAATATACTAGCTAGCTTAAAGTGCTACTTCTTAAAAGCTTATATAATTACTAGAAGCTTCTTATTATAGATTTTATAGTTATATTCTATAGAATTTATTTTATAAAAAAGAAATATAACTAGATATAGAATATTATCTAGGCTTATCTAGAAGAGAATAGTAGTAGTAATAAAATCTAAAGTATTTATCTCTAGCTAAGTTTTAAAGCTTATATTAAAGTAAACTAATATTCTAGTACTAGTAAATATATTCTTAAAGTACTTAAAAGAGATAATAGCTTTTAAGTTAGATACTAAAAGAAAATACTTCTTACTATTAGACTTTATAAGCTTAGTAAGTAGTTTTACTAATATAAAAAAGCTTTTAATAAACTATTAGTAAAAGTTTATAAATCTAAGAAAAGCTTAAATATCTTTTATATATTATAGTATCTACTAACTAAAAATAGTTATAACTTTCTTAAAGTCTATTTCTAGACTATCTATAGTTAGAATTAGTTCTAACTTTATTAGATTTATAACTTTTACTATTAAATTCTATAAAATTTAGTCTATATACTTTTATATTCTAGTACTAGCTTTATAGCTTAAGCTAACTCTAGAAGCTTATTTAATACTATAAGCTAACTTTAGAAGCTTATTTAATACTATAAGCTAGCTCTAGAAGCGCGTTCTCTATTATAATTATATCTAGAAAGTACGCTTTATAGCGTAAGCTAACTCTAGAAAAATACTTAATAGTATAAGCTAACTCTAGAAGAATACTTAACACTATAAGCTATATATAAAACTATACTAGTAGCGTAAGCTAACTCTAGAAGTATACTTAATACTATAAGCTAACTCTAGAAGTATACTTAACACTATAAGCTAACTCTAGAAGTATACTTAATACTATAAGCTAACTCTAGAAGTATACTTAATACTATAAGCTAACTCTAGAAGTACACTAATAGCGTAAGCTGTAAGAGTCTTACAAAGATTAGATAATTAAGGTATATAGAGGTAACAAAGTTATTGCAGTAGAGAGCTTTAGAAGAAGCTATTAGAGGTAAATATACATAGTAGAGGCGTTAGCCTAACGTAGGCTAACAGAGCTCTAGGCCTAAAACTATTACACGTTCTCCCTCTAAACGCGCTTAAAGTTCTAACTAACGTAAGAATAATAAGAAGATATAGATAGAGGCACCTCTTAATAAGAATACCTAAAAAGAGAAACTATACTTTAATTACTCTTAATATAATTAGCGTTGTTATCTAGGTCTAAGAGATCTAGAGACAACTACTAGAGTGCTACAGAGAATAACGTTCTAGCTAAGGCTAATAGGTAGTAAGTAGAGCAGCAAACTACCTTGCAGCTACTAATAACTATAGATGTCTTAGTTAGGTAGAGACGTGCGCTATAATTAGCTTAATAGGCTTTATAAGCAATATAGTTAAGAGAGTTTATAGATAACTAGCTAGTTCTTTCTAAGCTCTTATCTAATAGCTAGAGCAGAGTAATAGCAAGCTCTCTATTGTTATTATAGTTATAGAAGGTAATATGTAGTTCTAGATAGTTAGAATAGCAATTGTAAAAGTTTTAAAAAGACTTCTTGCAGCCTCTTAGGTTGCTGTATAGCTACTATAGGTCTAACTAATTATTACTAACCTATATAACCTTATATTAGAGAAGTCTACAGGCACTAGTGTGTAGGTTAATAAGCTAGCGACAGATACAGAAGTTAATAACTTAGAATACAATATATTTAGTAACACTATTGTCTATAAGGTAGACTTCTAGAGAGGCAAGCTACCTAGAGTAAGATTAGCTAGGTAGAGTGTTGTCTTTATACGCCTACAACAGCTAAAGATAGAAAGTAGAGAAGATAGTTCTAAGGTTCTACAGTAAGTTAAGCTTATACGCTATATTATCTATAATATAGAAGACCTAGTAAGAGCCTATATTCTTGTAGTTAAGAGACTTAACTAGCCTTTCTATACGTATATACTTCGCGTTAAGCATTACCTAGTTACTAATAGCAAACCTTAGTGCAGGCAAGCAGTTTGCGTCTATAAACTTCTTTATCTTATTCTACGTCTATAGTATTTTCTAACGTAGAAAGGTGTAAGTAGTTTTAATATAATAGTGCAGGTTATTAGTAGCGCGTTATTATTACGCGATAGTAGAGTTATTATAAAAGTTATAATTACAGAGAGCGTATATAGGCTCTAAGCTAGATCTTAGCTATTAGCTCTTTACAGCCTAGAACAGAGATAAGCCTATAGTAGAGCTTATTGCTAAATTAGCTTTAAATTCCGCTAATAGTAATAGTTACGCCTAATCTGTCTGCAGGTAATTAATATATAACTAAAGATACTACTTAAGATTAGTATTTGCGTTTTCTATCTATCTATCTATCTCTAGGTAGTGTGTAGTAGAAAGCTTTAGTTTAGTTTCTACACAGTTACAGAGGTAGTTCTAGAAGTAGAAGGTAAACTACTATCTCTAGTCTAATACGATTATGCGTAGGTATTCTTCTAACCTCTAGATGTACTCTATAAACTTGTCTACTACTATAGAGACCTTAAGGTTCTCTATAGTAATAAACTTCTTTATTTTAGATAACCTATCTACTACTACTATAATATAGTAGTATAAGTACCTACACTATAATAATATAGAAAGAGAGGTAATAAAGTTAATAGAGATATTGTTCTAGTAGTAGGTAGGCACTAGTAATAGATAGAGAAGACTATGCTTTGCTATATAATTAATCTTTAAGTAATAGCAGGTTGTGTAGCTATTTGTAAATTAAGTAATAGTGTCTGTTATACTCTACTAATAGTACTACTTACTAACTTATTAGTACATTATTATTCTGCCTCTATAACCTCTAGGTAAGCTGTTATAGAAGTGTTTAATAATATAAGTGTAGAGCTTCTCGCTAAAGAGTACTACTAGTTAGCCTAAGCCTATAAATAGGTGTCTGTTATCGCTAGACTTAAGGTCTTCTAGTTCTATACGTATATCTTTAGTAATAAGGTAGTAGAGAATACACTGCTTGCCTTTATCTAAGGTATAATAAATATCTATAAGTTATAGGTCGCTAAGGTATAGCTTATAGATAACGTTGTCTAGAGAACGTTTATTAGAGATGTTAAGAGCATTATAAGAGTTCTTAGTTCTCTTTAACAAGAACTAAGTAAGACTAATTATAGAAGTAGACTAGAATAGTAAAGTACTCTTACCTATCTTCTAGAGAAGTGTTAGCACTAACTCTAGGTTGCTCTTGTTGTCTTCTATATATAACCTAGCTAGTTAGATAGTAGCGTAGCTGCCACTATCTAACCTATAGTTACTTTTAATCTAGCGTTTATCTTCTAGTATAGTTTAATATTAGTATTTAACGTAATTGTTATTAGTTTATTTAGAGAGATTGCTAGTGCAATAGGTAAGGCTATTAGGCTTTGTTTCTTACTTGTCTAGTTAGTATTATATCTTAAAATTAAACTTCTTAAGAAACTTAGCCTAGCGTGTCTGTCTTTAGTTAAGGTTGTACTTAGTGCAGAAATACTCTAGACTATAGTAGTTAGTTAGTATGTTAACTAGGTTAGAGACTCTAGCTAGTTTAGGCCTCTATTCTTTAAACGCTTATACTATTACTAGAAGCTTCTTATTATAGATAGTGTAGTTACATTCTATTAGAGTTATCTTTTTTAATAGGTAGGCAATAGAGCGTATTGCGCTATTCTTTTAGACCTATAATAAGATAGTAGCGTAGACATAGTTAGACGCGTCTATTTCTAGAATATAGTAGAGATCTATATTAAAATACACAAGAATAATGTTAGAGTAGAATACCTTCTTTAAGAGCTTAAAAGCCTCTTCTACCTTACGCGTTATTTAAAATAACTTAGAGTTACTCTGCGTAAGGTAGGTAAAGAGTTTCGCAATCTCTAAATAGCTATATATAAATCGTTAATAGAAGTTAGCAAACCTAAGAAATACCTAAACATTCTTAAGCAATTATAGAAGCTTCTAGTTCTGTATAGCGCTAACCTTCTTAGAATCTATCTTAATACTATTAGCGGTGATAATAAGCCTAAGAAACTTAACTTCTATCTTTATAAACTTAGACTTAAGAATATCTATAAGTAAACTAGAGTCTATAAGTCTTATAACAACCTTAACTAAGTGTTCTTTGTGTTAGGCTTTAGATTTACTAAAAATAATTACGTTATTAAGGTAGGCTATATAGAACTTATCTAGGTATTTGTAAAGAATATTATTAATATATACTTAAAAGGTTTCTAGGCTATTACACATACTAAATAGTATAATAGTGTATTAGTAGAGTCTGTATAGCGTAATAAAGGCAGATAGATACTTATACTTATTCTTAATCTAGATCTTGTTAAAGGTAGTAATAATGTCTACCTTTAAGAAGAACTTAGACTTTGTAAGTTTAGTTAATATATCTCTTATTAAGAGAGAGGCGTTCTAGTTCTTTACTATATAAGTATTAAGGCCTCTATAGTTAACACAAATATAGATACTACCTCTAGGCTTATATACAACTAGAAGAGGCGCAGTCTACGCTAACATACTTTATTTAACGTAGCTCTTCTTAACTATATTATTAATATACAGCTTAACTACGCAGGCTTTATTACGTAATATAGGTTGTAAACGCTATAACAATAGGTTAGAAGCTTAACTATCTTCTTCTAGAATAAGTTTAATCTTATAGTTAAGGTCTCTGCGATAAGTAGGTAACTTATTAGCTTTCTTAGAGTTAAAACCCTAGTACAGCAGTTAAAGCACACAAGGTAGGCGTTTTAGAATATTGTTCTTTAATATATAAGAACGCTCTATCTTATTCTAGAACTTCTTATAGTCTTTAGAAAGTACCTTAGCTCTAGTAGTACGTAAGTACTAAGTGTTCTTCTATTCCTAGTCTAATATCTTAGCTAGGCGATAGATCTTATTATAGAAAGTAATACTAATATCTTAGTTATAGTAGATAGCTACAGTAGCTACCTAACTAGAGATATAGGCTATATTAATTAAAGGAGAAGCCTTAGAGTAACGTAGTACTTTCTTATAGAGGTCTAGCGTAATAGAAAGAGGCTGCTTCTAATAATAGCTACTCTAGGTATAGACTAGTTAATAGTCGTAGATATAATAGAAGAGGCAATAATCTAAGTAGAAGCTTAAGAACATGTTCTTCTAATTAATGTATAGATTGTGTGTCTAGAACTAGAGCGTCTCTAGAATTATATAGACTCTAGAGAGCTTAGTAACGTAGGCTAGAACGTTCTTAGAATAGTTACTAAAGACAACGTTAACTCTAGCTATATAAGTAACTCTAGCAACAGTAGAGCTATTAGCAAGTTCTAGAATAGCAGGCTAGGTTAATACTATAAGTTTATAGTTATGTACGTAGGTATAAGAAAAGTTAATAAAAAGAAAAGCGTAGCTAGTGTTACCTATAAGTTTAGCGTATTATAGTAGAGAAGAGTAGTTAGATAATAATATAATTTCTTTAAAGACTAATTGCTAGCTTATAAGAGGCTAATACATATTACTATATATAGTAGTAGTAGTAATAGTTAAGATAGTAATACGTAACTTAGCCTAGCTCTTTTATTTAAGAGTCTTAACCTAGTCTACAATTACCTAGAGAGTAGAGTTAGAATTATTGTTGTTAGCACTACTAACTTCTACTAGAGAAAGAAAAGAAGAAGGAGTGTTAGAGGAGACATAGTCTAATTTCTTATTTTTACTATCTTTAATAGTTAGTGTAGAAAGTAGATAAATAGAGAAATTAGGTACTAATACTAGTACTAATACTAGTGCTAATAGTGTGTATAGCTTCTTATGCTAAGAAGGTCTCTAGAGGCGTTAATCGCTAGAGACATCTAGTTTTCTAAATAGATAGAAGCGCTGTTAATAGAGCTAATATTAACAGCGGCGCTAGAAGTCTACTTAGAACGCACTAGGTTACTAATAGAGACTCTATTATTAGCGACAGCCTTCTCTAGAGCGTTCTAGACGTTCTAGTTAGACCTAAAGAGAGTAGAGGACTAACTAGAGCAATAGCTGTTCTTAGGCTTATAGCTATAGTTCTTCTTAAGATAGTTATAGTAATAGTTTAGGTAGCGCAAGACCTTAATCTAGATCTTAGTGCAACTCTAAGAACTAAGGTTTAAGTTACTATTGCTATTGCTATTACTACTACTGCGTTCTTCTCTAGTGCTACTCTTGTTCTATCTACCTTAGGTACTATCTTACTTACCTCTGTTTTAGATAGCGACAGAGGCGTGCTAAGAGTTAGACTACTTAAGAAGACAGAGAGTGTAGTAGAAGCCTAGGTAGGTAAGTTTAGACTTAAGAATCTCTATAGTAGTTATATCTTTCTACTAGGCTAGAAGGCAATTACGCATAAACTAGAGCTTAATACAGTTAGCCTATTATAAAGTAGAAACACCTACGTTAAAGTAGGTAATAAACTTACTTATAGTTTCGCCTAACTTTATATGTAACTAGAAGCTCTTATACTATTATTAGACTGTAACTATAGTGTTAAGAGAGTAATAGATAGTGTCTAGAATAGCCTACACCTTATTACTATATGTAAAGCTAGCTTTATTATTAAAGAAGCTATCTTAGATATTTCTAAAAGCCTTATTCTTAGTCTTCTAGCAGAGGTAGCTTAGCTTCTTAGCTTTAGAAGCAAAATTGTATAGGTATTTCTTAAACTAGTTATAGATGTCTATCTTCTACTTAGTATAGTTAGACTTAGTAGTGTTAACTTCTAAAAAGACGTTAGGTTCTAGCTTCTTAGAATAGTAGCAACAAGGTCTTTAATTATAAGTAGTAATATCTATAGACTACTTAGAGTTGCCTAGGCTATAATAGCTATAAGCTAAGCTACCTATAGAACTACTAATTAGGTTATAAGAGTTATTATTACTACTAACGTTGTTGTTATTAGAGTTAGAGTAGTCTAGAGAAGGTAGACCTACGTAGGTCTAAGCTATCTTGTTCTTCTGCGCAGCCTTAGCCTTATAGAGCTAGATCTTAAGGTTCTTAACTAGCGCGTTAGCAGCAATAAGAGCCTAGTTAGTTATAGTAAGCGCGTTATACTTCTTACAATACTTATTCTTGTAAAACTTCTTATTAAGCGTTATAGTCTTAAGCTTGCTAGTAACGCGCTAAAGTTTCTAAGTAACGCGCTAAAGGTCTTAGTAGTTATAGTAAAGAACGCTTTATATATCTTATAACTACTTTTAGAGCTACGCAACCTTAAGGTTAGTAGCTTTCTACTACTAGTAATAGGTGTTAGCGTTAGCAAGAGCGTTCTCTAGGTTACTCTTATATGCAGCAGCGTTGTTCTAGAACTTATAGAAGTACTTTTGCAGAGATTTTACAAGCTTAGCGTGCTCTAGGCAGTGCTTACTAAGAAAGTTAGCGTAGTAATACTTATTATTAATCTCTTAAGTTATAGAGCGCAGCTACTCTATAATATTACTAACAAAGATAATATACTTATTAGCGTTAGCGGAGTTAACGTTCTCTAGGTTAGCAAGCTTTACTAGACCTTCCTTAAGAGTAGCCTAACTATTAATATTAGTCTTCTAGACCTTAAAGGCAGTAGAGTTATTATTGCAAGAAATAACAAAGAACTTAGAGAGCTATTGCTTATAGTACAGTTGCTAGAGAAGTTTAGCCTTAGAAGTAGGTAAGGTATTACAGAACTTTAGGCAACGCAGGCTAGTCTAGGCGCCTTTAAGTTTAGAGTCTTTATTATTAGCGCAGGCTTAACAAGAAAGTTAGCAGTTAGCGCTTATTAATAGGTAGTAGACGTTGTAGGTAGTGTTACTGCTGTTTTCTTAAGCGTTACAGGTGTTATCGCAAGAGTTAGCTCTAAAGGTAACTAACTTCTTCTTATAATAAGTAATTATAGTAGCAGGCTTACTATTACTCTCTAAGTTAGAGAGGTTAAGCCTATGTTCTAGAATAAGCTAAGAACTATTAGTGTCGCTAACGTTGTTGCTGTATAAAGTGTATTAGCTAGGTATATAGAGAGGCTCTTAGAGTAAGTTATTAGTGCCTAGTAACTAGAGAAGAGCGCTAGAGTAGCGCGCAGGTACAGAGAACGCTGCAACAGACGCAAAAGGCAACTATAATAGTTATAATATAGAAGTAGTAGCGTATAAGTATCTAATAGTATAGAAGAACTGTACAGAGTTCTAGGTCTAGGTATTACTACTAACACTGCTGCTACCGCCGCTAATAGAGGCGCGCGCGCAGTTAAGAGTAGCAGTAGTATTCTACTAATAATAAAGTATTAGAGCATACAGGTTAGCTACTATTAAAGAGACTAGAGTCTCTAGAGTGTTGTAGCACTATGCGCAATTGCGATTAGCGTTCTTTTATATAATAGAGAAGTCGCTAACAGTAGAGGAGCTAGAAAGTAGAGTATTAGAACGCCTAGAGTCTATAATAGTTGCTAGAGCTACTCTCTTAAGTGCGCTAGTAGGTAGTGTTTAGTAATAACTATAATAACGTGTAAGAGTCTTATAAAGATTAGATAATTAAGGTATATAGAGGTAATAAAGTTATTATAGTAGAGAGCTTTAGAAGAAGCTGTTAGAAGTAAATATATATAGTAGAGGCGTTAGCCTAACGTAGGCTAATAGAGCTCTAGGCCTAAAACTATTACATAAGCTAATCTTAGAAGTACGTTTATTAATATAAGTATTATAACTTCTAGACTTATTTTCTACTACTTTATAGATAGAAACTATACTATTAGATTACCTTTATATTTCTAGAATAAAATTTAATATTCTATACCTATAAATTTCTAGGTATTACTAGGTAAAGTTCTAATATTATATATATATAAATCTCTAGATATTACTAAGTTAACTTAATCTTTTATATCTATAAGAATCTACCTATTTATATATATAAATTAATAGAATTTTAATAGTAAAGTATACCTAGAATTACTTATTCTCTTATATTACTACTATTTACGCTAGTAAATTAGGCTAACTTATATTATTTATTAAGTTCTAGACTACTTTAAAGTTCTATTATATATTTTAACTAAAGGTAAGTAGATTTATAAAGGTTTAATTAATAAAGTTAGACTTCTTAATAGACTTTAGTAGAAGTTATAGTAAGAGATCTAAAGAGTTAGGTCTACTATAAATAAAAAAGACCTTTCTAGTTACCCTCTTAAATAGATTTCTACTACTACTATAATTACTTATCTATATATCTAGTACTAAAAGAATTATAATTAAAATTATATTACTTCTATCTTTTTAGAATTTACTATCTACGTACTATTACTTTATTATATATAATATAGTAGTATAGCTATTACGCGTCTACACGCTTTATATACACTAATTCTAAAGTAAATTATCTCTAATACTTTAATAAACTAAATATTTAGCTTATAGATAAAGCTACTATTATTATTATATAGTAAAGTATATAGTACTAAAAGAATTATAATTAAAATTATATTACTTTTATATTTTTAGAAATTAAACTCTATATACTCTTATAGTATTATATACTTTATAGTAGTTTAGCTACTACGCGCTTACGCGCTTTATATACACTAATTCTAAAGTAGATTATATCTAATATCTTCTATCTATATACTTTATATTTTCTTCTACTTTATATACTTCTTATCTTATACACTTTTTTACCTTTTACACTTTCTTATCTTTTATACTCTTTTATCTTTTAAGCTCTTTTATCTTTTACGCTCTTTTACCTTTTATACTTTTTTATCTTTTATACTTTTTTATCTTTTAGACTTTTTTATCTTTTATACTTTTTTACTTTCTATACTCTTTTACTTTCTACTTTCTCTTATATACTTTCTTTTATTTTCTTTCTTACTTTATTTTATCTTATTTTACCTTCTAGATAACACTAGCGTATCTTATAGGCTATTACTTATACTTTAGTATCTCTATTTTTTTTTCTTTCTTCTCTTTACCTTACTATTTATTAAGTATATAGTAAGTTAATTATAAAACTAAAGATTATCTTAAACTCTAATACTAATATATAGCTAAATTACTAGTAGTTAGAAGTTTAATAATATTAGACTTTACTATATTAAACTAACTACCTTCTACTAAAGTAGAAATAATAGTAGAAATATTATATCTACTAGACTTAAGTAATAAGCGTTCTTATATAAAAGTAATTACTATTACTAAAAATATAATCTACTTATATTATTCTAAGAAAGAATTTAATAATCTAAATAATTTATACTATCTTATTTATTATATTTATAAACTCTTTCTAGAACTCTAGAATAGTATCTATAAGTTTTACCTTCTAACTAAACTAGATACTTAAGTAGTGCTAGAGCTATTACTATCTAATAATTACTTTCTTAGCTTAGAAATTATTAATAAGAAAATAGTTATATACTTTATATAAAAGTTAGATCTTACACTATATTATATATTACTATAGATCTACTTAGAATTTAAGTATATTCTTAAGTAGTAACTTTTTAAATAGTATCTATTATCTATATAGATAGTACTAAGCTATAGAGATAGAGAATTAGAATCTACTTATCTATAAGACTATTTCTTTTATACTCTAGTCTCTTTACCTAATTATAGAAGTAGTAAATTCTCTCTAATTCTATAAGCTAGAACTATAACTAGTCTACTTCTACTAGTAGCTATAAAGATATTACTACTTTAGAATAGTTACTACGCTATAAACTTTGCTCTTAATCTTAATAAAGTAATCTATCTAGTACGCTTAGTTCTCTTATCTTTAGTTCTAGAATAGGTCTTACTAAAGAATAAGATTAAATATAACCTCTATAAACTAAAGCTTTCTATCTATCTTTTTTTTTATTACGTAATAATATACCTTTTACTTAATAGAAAAGTTATAGTATACATAGTACTACTACTTTTAGATAATATAGATAGATATATAACTCTAAACTTTATATATAATATACGCTATCTTACTAATAATAGAATTATAGAAGTAGAGGTTTATATTTAGACTAAGATTTTAGAGCTTAAGAAAAAAAAATAAGTCTAGTTCTTTATAAATAATAGTAGAAAGGTAATATAGATTTTCTAAGCTACTTATAAAGTAATATAAAGAGATAAGTATAAGAATAAAGCTTTTTAAGCCTTAAATACTACTATATAGTATCTAAGAATAGCTTAGTATATAAGCTTATAAAAAGATTATTTTTACTTTACTAGTATTAAATTTAGTTAGAGTTAGAGTTACTCTAATCTAAAAGACTTATATATATATCTTATACGTAATAAGTAAGCTTTTAATATAAGTATTATAAATTAGATTAGTAGTAAACGTATAGAGTATATATATATACTACTTTTTTATATCTCTAACTAAAAGCTTATACTATAAAGATTCTAATAAAGTATTCTAAGTAATCTAACTAGTATAACTAATAATATTATTAGCGCTAGACCTTTATAAGTAATTATCTAACTAAAGAAAAAAAAGTCTATATACTTAATAACTTTTATAGTACCTAGAAATGCTCTATAAAGTAGATATAAACTATTATAATAAATATTAAAATAAATTAAAACTCTAAACTATACCTATAGAATTATAACTAATTATAGTATAACCTATACTTACTTAGTAGAAAAGTAACTAAAAAAGCTATTTTAGTAGCACCTATACGTATTCTAAATACTACTCTACTATTATCTACTAACTAATTACGCTACGTAACGCTACTTCTAAAAAAGTCTTTTTAGATTTATTATAATATACTTTAATACTAACTTATATTTTAACTATAATTATATTTAAGAAATATATATAGTAAAGAGCTAATCTATAAGTAACAGAAATTTAATTATATAACTAAATATATTATAATAAGAATCTTTTTCTTTAGTATTAAATACGCTATACTATATAAAGTATAGTAAGAGAGTAATCTAAAAAGACTTTTTAGATTATCTAGTAACTTAGTTCTTATTCTACTAGCGTAGTGTAGAATAATTACACTAGTAGTATACGCTACTCTCTAAATATATTATAATAAGAATATTTTTCTTTAGTATTAAATACACTATACTATATAAAGTATAGTAAAAGAGTAATCTAAAAAAACTTTTTAGATTACCTAGTAACTTAGTTCTTATTCTACTAGCGTAGTATAGAATAATTATACTAGTAGTATATACTACTCTCTAAATAAGTTATAATATAAATATTTTTCTTTAGTATTTAATACGCTATACTATATAAAGTATAGTAAGAGAGTAACCTAAAAAGACTTTTTAGGTTACCTAGTAACTTAGTTCTTATTTTACTAGCGTAGTATAAAATAATTATACTAGTAGTATATACTACTCTCTAAATAAGTTATAATATAAATATTTTTCTTTAGTATTAAATATACTATACTATATAAAGTATAGTAAGAAAGTAACCTAAAAAGACTTTTTAGGTTATCTAGTAACTTAGTTCTTATTCTACTAGTGTAGTATAGAATAATTATACTAGTAGTACGTACTATCTACTAGCTTCTTAAAATAGAAGCTACTACTAAAGTATAAATTAAAATATATACTATTATACCTTCTACTACTATATAATCTCTATTTCTATCTATTAATGCGTTATATATATAAGATAAACACTAATACTAATTAGTAGTAATATATCTACTAAATATATATAGTAGTTATTATTACTACTTTCTTAATTCTAGTAATAGTACTAGTAAAACTATTACCTATAAAATAAAATCTACCTACTCTTATACTACGTTTAACTATATTCTCTATTCTTCTCTTCTACTAAATTTATTTATATATATAAATACCTAAACTATTATATACTTATTATTAGTAATATATTAAAGATTATAGATAATTATATATATATATAGCTAATACGCAGTGTAAAAGAATAGTATAGTAAGGTATAAGTAGATAAGTTTAGATAATAATAACTAAGCTATACTCTATTAAATATATATACGTATTATATTCTCTAGCTTATACTCTAAAATACTATTTCTAAAGAGTAAAGTTATTAATTAGACTTATATAATTATAACGTTAATTATATTATTTATATACTTAGTAATAGAGATACTTATAAAATTAGTAGCGCTACTATACTATAAATATTTAATAAAAGTAGTAAGAACTAGTCTAGACTAAGTTTTAGCGTACTAACTAAGTACTTAGTAATATAGTAAATATCTATTCTCTAGTGTATATATAGTGTTGTATTTAGCGTTATAGTTACTACTACTATATCTATTATTAGAACTTTAAATCTTTATATAATAAATAAATAGTAATAGATATATATTATCTATAATATTTTATTTTACTATAATTATACGTTTACTATATAGACTATCTATTATATTACGCACCTTTACTAAAGAATTATACCTAAATACGCACTTATTTAAATCTAAGAAAGAATTAGGTAATATATCTACTTACGTATTATAGTATAGTAAAAGATAGTAGTAGATTACTATATAGATACTATATAGAAACACTATTATTTTTATAATAATATCTTCTACTAGTGTAAGTATACACTTCTTACTAGAGTTTAATATTATTATAACTAGATTATAGTTAATAGTTATAAAAAGTACATATATAGTATTCTAATATAGAATCTAGAGTAAGTATAACTAGAGAGTGTTTAGCGTAGCTAGCAGCGTTCTATACGTCTACTCTTATTAGACTTAGAAAAAAGCTTAACTACTAGATAAATAATATAAACTATAACTAGTAGAGAAAAAGTATTAATTATTACTAAAGTATTAGAAATATTATAAAGTACGTACTAAATCTAAAATAACTTTTAGAGTATCTTCTTAAGAAAAGTAGTAGTAATAAATATAAGTAAAATCTATACTATCTTTCTTATTACTTTCTTACTAAAATATTATATAGTAAGTATAGAACTAAAAAAAACCTTTTTAGATACTTTCTTTATAAAAGAGAAGAAATAATAAATATTTAAAAAATCTATACTATCTTTACTATTATAATATATACTAAAGCGCTAATAATAGTTAAAAAAAGAGTACCTACTTTAACTTCTTTAATAAACTCTAAGTAACCTTTTATACTTCTAGAAAACTTACATAAACTCTATTATTTAAGCGCACTATATCTAATATACTAACTCTATTCTAATAAATATAATAGCGTAGAAACGCTAGCTATTAGTACTACTAGATTAACTTTCTAGCTTTTGCTTTAGTATTAGTAGTTATAAGTAAAGCCTTACTTTCTAGACTAAGAATAGATTTACGCTAATTACTGCGTTCTTTAATAATAAAGTAAATATAAATTACTAAGAGTATTATATAAAGCGTATTCTTAGTAATTATATCTATAAAAGTTTATATAATATTACTAATAGAATCTATATTAAGCTTTATACTTATAATATTAAGATATATACTAATAAACTTATATTAATAGAAAAGTTAGATAGCTATAAAGTAGAATTAGATTAGCTTTTTTTTATTATTCTCTTTAGTAGTATTATAAACGCCTTTATTATCTAATAGCTTTACTAGTAGTTAAGTAGATATTAAACTTCTTTCTAGATAGCTAGGTAGTATAACGTATTACTAGTTAATATATAAGACTTCTAACTTATATCTTACTTTATTTTAAAAGTATAAAGTAGTTTTTTAACTAGTAGAGCGCTAAAGTTATATACTCTTTAGTGTTTCTTAATAACTCTAAGTAATAGCTCTAGTAAGTACTACTAATAAAAAAACTATTATACTAGTGTTTTTATAAGTAAGCTTTATATAAAAACCTAAGTAACTCTATATAGCTATTAGTAAAATATTATTAAATATATTATAGTAGAATAACTTACGTTCTTATCTATTAAGTTAGAGCTTAGTATTAGTAAATAGTAAGATAAGTTTATTATATTACTAAATTCTAGCTATTAATAGTGTATAGAATACCTATAAATATAGTAACTATATATTCTATTAATATATAGTTAACCTATTATAAAAGTAAAGAAACTTTTAATTATTAGTAAATAGAAAGAAAAGTCTATAAACACTATAGAAGCTACTAGTAAAAAAAAATACTTATAGAAAGAATTAAGAAGTAAGTAAAAAGAGAAGTAAAAAAAAGAAAGTAAGATAAGAATAGAGAGATATATATTAGTTTAGGGTTTAGGGTTAGGGTTAGGGTTTAGGGTTAGGGTTAGGGTTAGGGTTAGGGTTAGGGTTAGGGTTAGGG